>NC_092509.1:12078629-12381659 GCF_047511675.1 Marmota flaviventris | reverse complement strand
GGAAAATGAGCAGCTCCTCCGCTCAGCCATGGGAAAATCTTTCCAATTAGAAAAATTTTTACTGGGAACTGGAGCTGAGTTTTGTGAGAGAAACTGGGCTCAGTTTTAAGTGGTTTCACTAATCAAGGTAGGATTCTGCACACTCCCCCACTTTCTCTAGCCAACACACCAGTCCCTGCAAGGGTTTCTGAATTCTTTCTGGATGCTTTGTACAGGAAGGCACCAACTGAAGTCAAGGAGTGATGTCTTTTCATGCAAAATGGGGCCCCTTCAGTGACATTTCTTTTTTCCTACTTTGACCTTTCAACCACCACTGAGCTTCACTCCTTAAGTGTGGTTTCCAGCCCAACAGTCTAAATGTTGCTGGGGCTGCCCTAAGTGGCCACAGTGCCAGCCTTGCCCCCAGGCACAGCCATGGCTCCCGCTCACGTCAGTGGCTACTGTTGAAGAGAGGCCCTTCCAGCAGGAGCAGCTGATGTCATCAAGGGGCCTCCATCTCTGCTCCCCTAGTTCTTTGTGGAAAAAGGGCATGAAACTTGCTCTCAGGCCTCTGCTAGAGGCATTCAGTGCCTCCTTGGCAATTTCCGGCTGGCTCTGAGCAACTGGTTGAAATCAGCCCTGAGGATGCCGCAGTCCTGACTTCAGTGTCTAATCGTGAGCGCCTGGCCAGTATTCCCTGCATGCCTTGTCCCCAGCATTTGCCCCAAACCCTTCCCACTGAGGGGACATGCAAGGCTAGCTGGGTGTCTCAGCTGATTGAGGGTGGCTCCCCAGGGTCTGTTCCTCCAGAACTCCTGCTCTACTTTACAAACTGGTCTTCTAAAGGAGCCAGGACCTTTAAGGAGTATGGCACCTGCATCTCCAGTCTCTGGGGACAGAATGGTGAGTTCCCAAGAGAATTCTGATCCCAATCTAGAATTCCATTTCCAAACCACTTTCCTCTTTGGCTCCAGTGATGGGCTTAGTTAATCTGTGGCTTGGGAGGGCAACTTCAGGACAGGGCTAGGGTTGAAGTGGACATTCGACTGGACTTGGCCATTTTGTAAGGGTATGTGTTGGGGTGCGGTGGGGTGACATGGGGAGGAAGAAGGCACTGGTTGTCATCACCTCAAAATTTCTGTTCACTTCTGGGACTGATAAAAGACAAGTTTCTAGGGCCTATAGTGACACCTTGGCCAGCAGTCTTTCTTGGGGTTTTTGACAGACTTGAGCCAGTGCTTGACAGCCCACATGGTTCTCCACCTGGGCAACATGAGGTGCACTATCAGCTGGAGGAGTTGGGGTCAACACTAACAATGAGGCTCCAGGGGAGGGTTGGGGCCTTGGCAGGAGTCGGGGGCTGTTGCAGACTGAGATGGGATCAGGATTCTGGGCTTATTTGGAAAGGGGCATCAATTCCATGTGCAATATATGAGTCAACGAAGTCCACAGCTGCTTTGCTTCTGGTCTCCACACTGCAGACGCCAAGACCTTGCAATCACATACCAAAGGAGTCTATGTTTTGCTCCCAGGCACCTGGCTCCAGGGACTCCAGGTCCTCACCCCAGCTGGAAGGAGCTCTGCTCCATTCCTTACTTCTGGAGGGTACTGCCTACTCCTGTTTCACAGAAAGGAAGCAGCTGGTAGGGCTGCGGGATGGAGGTGCAGGCAGAGGCTCACCAGCCAGGGTGAGGAGGATTCTGGTCCTGGCCCAGTGAATGAGCAGGTGCATTGAGACTGTCCCGGGTTCCCACCTCCCACCTGGGCCAGTGGCCCGGGACTGCCTGGGACAGGTGGTCAGGGTCAGGAGGGCCTACCTGTATCTCTGCTTCACAGACTGCTTCTCGGTGGACTTGCAGACGTGCCCCGCGTAGTACAACGGGAAGAACAAAAAGTTCCAGTTGGTGGCAAACCAGGTGAGGGTGAAGGGCGCGTCGAACTTGGCGAAGGTGAGCTTGGCGAGCTGCGTGGAGCCAGCCCAGGAGGCGCACACGCACAGCACCACGGCCACGCCCCAGAACGTCTTGTGCAACTGCGCCCTTGAGCACGTCCAGCGGCGGCGGCTGGTCCTCCCTCCGGCCTCTGCCCCGCCCGGCGCCTGGGCCTCCGCCGGGCCCAGGGGCTCCCGGGGACGCTCCTCCCCTGGGGAAGAGAAGGCGGTTAACGGCCTGCAGACCTGGACGGGTCTGCAGACTGGGACGGGGCGCAGGGCAGCTGCCGTGTCCTGTGCGCCAGAGCCAGGTGCTGGGTGCCAAGAGCAGACCCAGCCCAGCTCCACTGCCCCATTTCCTGAGAGCTTGCTGGAAACGCAGTCTCAGGCCTTCCCCAGGCTCCTAACCAGAACCTGATTCCAACAGGTGACCTGCCTGGATCTGGGAAACTTCAGAGCATGCTGTGGCTGCGGAGAGCTGGGCAGCCCTGGGAGGGGCTTCCTACCCAGGGGCAGCATGCCTTGACCTCTACAGGGTCCCCTGCCTTGACAGGAGCTCCTTGCCTGTTACTGACAGGCACATTCACCAGGCCCCTCCTCTTACTCTGAATGCTCAGAGACCACAGACCCTTTCTCCATCTGCTGAACTAGCTTCCTGTGGATGGACTCTGGTCCCACTTCGAAGCTTTACTTAAAAACTGCAGCCTCTGGCAGCTAGTGTGTGAGAGGCCACAGACAGGACACTCCATTATAGAGCTATGTCCCTTGGGGAAACCAGGCTACAAGCGGAGAGCAAGGAGGTGAAAGGCGTTATTTTCCACTGTTTGCTTTTCATTCATGATTGTGTGTGTGTCAGTCGGCTGGAAAGTTAAACAGAGCTGTGGCTGGTGTCAGAGTCACCATGGACAGAGGCGGCCTTCCAGGGGGCAGCCCACTTGCCCCAGTGTGCTCTGCCCGGCACTGAGCTGAATGGGCACCCAGCTGCCAGAGCACCTCACTCCAGGGTACAGAAAATGAGGGTCTCTATACATCGTTTAAACCTAATGGTCATTTCATGATCTTTAATAACATTAAACCAAATTTTGTATGCTGTCTGAAACAGTTCTATGGGGAAAATCCTGGTTCAACATAGGCTGTTAAGTGGGTGTTCACTAATCCTGTCATTAACTGCCAGCCTGGACTGTGTCTGTCTTAGTCAAAGACCATCAAGTGCTATGTGACTAGTCAAGGACTGATTTGAAGCCTGTTTGACATGGTTTCTCTCGTCTTCATTTTCTGCTTTAGTAATATGTAATCTCTTGGTTCTCCCGTGTGTGTATATCCACCTTGAAGCCCTCGAGAACCAAGCGTTTAGTTCCCCTGGGAGCTGCTGACACCTGCCTGTCACTGCAGCAGCTGTTGGGGGGGGGGGCACAGGAGACAGAAAGACGAGTCCCAGCCTTCCGCTTTATGACCTCCCACCAGGACTTCTTAACTTTGCTCGTGGTGAATTCCCACAGTTTAAGGCAAATTCCATTCCAGGTAGAAGCACACAGATTCAGTGTACACCCTGATTACCTGCCAGTTTTGATCAGCCTCTGCAGCCCTTCAGTACTGGATAACTGGGTGCGTGTGGGGGGCTGGGAGTTTTCTCTCTCAATGAAGCCCCGCCCTGAGTTCCCCTGGAAAGACAATTGGAGATGAAGACAAGGCCTTCCCCTCAAAACCCCCACTTAAGGACCCCGGGGGAGGCTGCATAAATTCAGCTGGGGGCACATTTCCTCAGTTAATGGGCTGTTATGGCAAATTAAGCTTTAGGACACGGGCCTGAGTGCGGGTGCTATGTTGCATTCACAGGGAAGGAGAAAGCCACTGATCCTGTAATTTTATGTTGCTAAAATGGCTTTGTACTTGAGCAGCCTTTCCCTATCCTTGAGCCCTGTCTGATCCTCCAATCAAGGGAATATCAACAATGCACAAAAAAATAGAGACTCTGTAAACTAAACTTATAACTCTTATTTAAAAATAACATGTAATGGGCTGGGGATATGGCTCAAGCGGTAGTGTACTCGCCTGGCATGTGCAGGGTGCTGGGTTCAATCCTCAACACCACATAAAAATAAAATAAAGATATTGTGTCCAGCTAAAACTAAAAAATAAATATTTTTAAAAAATAACATGTAAGATTGAACTGTGTTTTCAAATGCGCAACACAGGTAATAGGCATGATAAGAGAAAAGGAGTCCGTGGCTGCTGGTAAGTTTGGTAAACACTAAATAGAACTGACAGGTTCTTTGCTCTAGGAATCTTCAGGGCACAGACGTGGTGAATTCCCAGGAGGCTGCTATAGCCCGAGTGCCTGCCTGCTATCTTAGTTAAGTGGGTAACACCTGTGGTAGATCCTAGTGTACCCTGGAACACATTTTGAGAAACAGTGGAACAGACCCTTAAAAAGGAACAGACAACAAAACCTAATTCATTGCAAACCCTCCAGTCACTGCATTGAGTCTCTTGTAATAATAATAATAATCACATATCAGTTTCATCACCTCACATATTCTTAATACTTCCAGATACCTCCTCCCTCTATAAATACAAAACGTTCTTTATAAACACATTATGAAAGTACTGAGAAGCAAGAATGAAAAGCAACCTATAATAAGAGAGCTCTCTCTGCTGCTGCTGCTGCTGCTGCTGTTGCATTTTCTATAGTTTCTTGTCTGTGCAGGACACAAGGACACATCAGCAGACCTGTGCAGGACACACGGACACAGACCCACTCACTCAGCAAAACCGAAGTTGCGTTGTCTCCATCCTGCAGTCATTTAACCTAACACACCCCAGCACAGCTCTCGAGGCTGTGTGTAGTAACGACTCCCAGGAACATCTCCACTGGACAGGAGATTGGCAGGAAGTATCTGCTGTGTGTTCAGAGCTTTAGTCTAGGAATAAGCGCAACGTGTGATCACTGTCCTTCAGGAACTGCGGGGGTGGTGGTGGTGGTGGTGGTGGTGGTGGTGGTGGTGACAGGATGCACCCACAAAAGAATAAAGAACAGTTATGTGCAAAATGCAGAGACTTCCAACCACAACCGTAATGAGCAGTCATGAAGACAGCATGGCCGGTGTGCCCTGGGATGCTAGTGACCAGAGTCAGAGGAGGCTGCGGCGAGGCTGAGCCTGGTGGGACAGAAAGGCTCTGACTAGGGAGGAGCCGCGTCCAGTGTCAGAGCGTGTGTGACCTGCCCAGGGGCAGCGAGCATCATGGACCCCACCTTGCCCTGTGGGGCTGCTCAATCATGCAGCAGGAGAAACTGCCAGGTTTGTGGAAGGGACAGGAGCAAATCCAGATGTCAACAGGCCCTCCTTCGGGAAGGCAGTGCAAGCAGAGGGCTGAAACATGGAAGAGCGACACAACAAACAGTCCTCAGGCATGTTTTTATCCACCATTGAAACGCAGGCCATGTTCCCCCCGCTGGACCGTCTCCAGAGTCACCTTCAATGAGCTGTCCAGGTAATGCCCAAACAGGTTTCAGACATGGAGTCACGGCAAGGAGGGCTTATCCCTCCTCAGAGTCTCTCAAGTCTTCAAGTGCAGGAAACTTTTGTGACTCCCCCTCCTAAGCTTCAGGTCAAGTGCTACCTGTTTGATTTCATTCCATTAGAGCCAGAGTGCCTCCAGGAAATCAATATGAATGAGCCTCACACAGCTCTCTGGCCATTAGTGTATGACTAGAGTCCCGTTGTGTCACGTTGGTCTCATTCTCCACCTGCTCTGCTAGCAGACCATCTGCTTAGGATCTTCTTGTACCTTGAATTTCACTCTTTTCCTGCAGGCAGCAGCTTGGGAGCAAGACACAGATCACACCCTCTGGCCCAACGGTGGCGCTGACAGATACTCTGTGCAGTTCAAAGCATCTCCCTGTAGCTGTGACACCGCTAGATGCTCTGTTTCGGTCACTTAATCCACCCAGACATCTGCAGGGCAGGTGGGCCCTTCTAAGAACTGCTGCCAGAGTATGTGTGTGTGTGTGTGTGAGAGAGAGACAGAGAGAGAGAGAGAATGTGTGAGTGTGTGTTTGGAAGTGTGTATGAGAGTATGTGAGTGTGTTGGTGTGTGAGTGTATGTGTGAGCGTGTGTGAATGCAAGTGTGTGTGTGATATAAGAGTGTGTGTGAGAGTGTGTGTATGTGAGTGTGTGTGTATGTATAAGCGGGGGGGGGGGGCGTGCCCTCTTCTGCACAGGGATACTCCTTGCACTGTGACACGTCACCAAGCCTGTGCTCACGAGTCCCTCTGAGCTGTCTCAGAATCCTGAGGGCTGCCAGGCAAACTGGGTGTCAGTCCCACCTCCCCCACAGTCATGCTCCATGCCAGTCCCTAGGGGACGTATAGAGGAGTCACACTCTGTTCCAGAAGAAGCAGGACCCAGAGGCGATGTCCAGATTACAGAGAGTGAGCTGGAGGTCTAGCCTAGCCACTAGCCCATTTGGGGTCCATGAACTGTCCACTGCTTTTCCCTGAGAAAATGACAAATTGGGTGCTTCTTATGTCCCTGTAGTGGAAGCCATTTCTACAAGGAGAAAGCTATTTAGGTTGGAAAATCATTTGCTGTCTCCTGAAATGGCCTATAAAATGGCTCTTACGTGCTTCAAGAAAACACCAATGGCTCTTCTACCAGATCCCTGGGAACAAGTGGGTCCTTGCTGACACCCTCCATGGAGAAGTCTCTAGAGAGAGTCCTGTCCTCAGGGTAAGGGGTCCTAGAGCCAAAGACACACGGGCTGGCATGGCGAGTCTCTAGTAAGCAAAGAGTGGGAAAGGCCTCTCAATTGGCATCTGCGTCCACAGGACCCACACAGATACTTTTATAGCTTTATGGAGGTATAATTTTCATCCCATAAAATTCAGTAATTTTAAGGGTGCAGTTCAGTGATGTGTAGCAAATGCACAGAATTGAGAAAAACATCACTACAGTGCAGATGTAGAGTAGTTCCATCACTCCAGAATGAGTCCTCCTGCCCCCTATTGCCAGACTCTATCCCTAGGCCACTGAGATCTCCTTTCCTTCTCTAAAACTTGAGTATTCTGGACATTTCATACAGACATGCAGACTCCCATCTCTGGCTTCTTTCATTTAGCAAAGTGTCTTTGGGGTCCATCTATGTTGTAGCACATGTTAACTGTTCATCCTTCTTAGGCCTGTGTAGTATTCCATTGCATGGAGACCACATCGTTTATCCACTATTGTATCAGGACAAATGGGTTGCTTCTAGTTTGGGCTATGGTGAATAATGCTGCTATGAACATACGTATGTAAGTGCATAGATTCATATTCATATTTTCTTGGGTGGACTAGTTACATTTTAGGCCACTTATCCTCCGATCTTTATCTACCTCTGCACAAGGCAGAGCTCTTCCCTGTAGGATGTGCTTAGTCCAGTGTTTAGAGAGCCCACATCTTAGAGGATCAGAGCTTCTGATTCCATCTCCAGGAGACACAGCCGGGAACTGCTCAGGGAACCAGAGTACCCCACACATTTCTTTCTTTTCCTGGACTACCCAGGGAAAGACAAGGCTTGAAGAACGATTTTCCATTTATTGGTCACCAATGGATACAACAGCTTAGGACCTGGCCACCAAACCAAACAGCTTTTACAGAACTATAAAACCAAATTAAATAGCTTTTTCAAGATGAGGAGTTTTTGGAAGAAAGCTTTTGCTTATGATTTTTTGCAAATATAATTTATTTTCCCAAAATGCATTTTGGGTTTTGTTTTTCTCATCTACTCATTAAATACCTGTTCAGTGAGTTTATGTGTGACCCTCTTTTCTTAATCAGTGGTGTGGAGGAAAGGGAAGGTTGGCAGAAGGCATCATCACAAGTCCTGGGCCACCTCGTTCCCTCATATCCAAAGGCAATCCTCATGTCTCATCTCCCTACCTGTTACGTCCACCCACCCTTGCTGGACTGTCTGTGTGGATTCCTGGACCTTGGTTCAGAAAACACTGCTACTCTTCATACATGGCTGAGGCCTCATCTCTACTCCTGCCTAGCACCGGTCCCAGGGAAATAAAGGGATCTATGGACAACTGAAGCTGGATGCTGACCCCGAGCAGAGCAGATGGAGTAGAGGGGGAAACAGGGACAGGAGCTGGTTAGGCACACAGCATGTGCACCACTTTCTGGGAGAGGTCCTGCGTCACACCCCCCACCACGATGGCGGCAGTCAGGATGATTATTTGCAGATCTTGCAGATTGGACAGCGGAGGCTCTCAGAGTTACTATCTCTAAGGTCACAGGTTGGTGAGCAGCTGAGAAGCAGTTCCACCCAGGTCTGGCCCACCCCAAAACATGAGCAAGAATGGAGAGCTTCCTCCTCCTCCCTTTCAGAGCTCATCAGGGTAGTAGTGCAGAGCAGCTCAGTCTGAACTGGGCAGTGCTAAATAGGGACATCAGGTCTGCAGAGGTCAGACTTCATTTCTCAACTGGAACAGCTGGAGTACATGTGGGCTTTGGGGCTGGGATTGCTGTCCTGTAATGAGGGTGTCATGGGCTGAGTGACTGTCCGCTCCAAATTCACAGGTTGAGGTCCTGATGCCTGGGGTGGCTGAATGGGGAGGTAGAGCCTGTGCAGAAGTAATCAAGGTTAAGAGACGTCAAAGGATGGGGCTCTAACCTGATAGGTGGGGGCCTTAGGAGCAGAGGAACTGGAGAACCCAATCGCTCTCTATCTGCACACTAACAAAACAGAGGCCAGGGAGGACATAGGAGAAGGTGAGCAAGCCAGGAGAGAGCCCTCATTGGACGCCAACCCTTGCCCGCGCCTCCATCTTGGACTTCCAGCCTCCAGAACTGTCAGAAAACAATTTTCTTGAAGCTATCCATCCTGGGGCATGCCCGAGCTGACCAGCACAAGTAGGTCAGGTAGACAGGTGCAAGGCACAGACAGAGAGCTGTCCCTGTCAGGATGTGATGACAAGACACAGGAGGCAGAGAATTCATTTTGATGACCCATTAGAAGAAACATGGACCGGATCAGGAAGGTTAGATGCTATCTCCTAACTGCTGCCTCCAGAGGATCCTGGAGATGGTGTGTGGAGACAGAAGGAAACTGCCACTGGGAAGCCATTTTTAAAAATGAAATTAGCATTTTTCATGGGAAACATTTCCCTGGTGAGGACAGAAAGTTGGGAGGTAGAAGACTGCTTTTGGGGGGAAGAGTGAGGATCCCCTGGGAGTTCCACCTGAAGCAGCCTGAGAGCTGGGATAAGGCGGCCTTCTCCAGCCCACCTGCCTGCTGTTGCCTCCATTCTGGGAGCAGGCTCTGTGTTGGCATGTCCCTCGCCCTGGCTTCCACAGAGGTCTCCAAATGGCTCCAGATGTCCTCATGCTGTGGGCTCAAAACAATCCTGGAATTACACAACTCAGGTGAACTATGGGTCACGAGAAGCTTTGGGTGAGGCCATCAGCACCTGGGGAAGTGCCGGTGTCGGTGTCTGCTGTCAGGAGGGAGCAGGGCAGTGAGTTTCAGTGCTTGCCCTGAAAACACGTGAGCTCTCAGGCTCAGCTGTCATCCTTGTGCCCTGCTAGTCCTGGCCTGTGCACCTCCTGGAAGTCCACTGTGTTCATGTCCAGGGTGCATCGCGGTCTGAGCATACAGTAGGTGCTCACCAGGTGCAGACCAGGTGACATCTGGGTGCTGATAGAGACCCACACACACCCAAACACACGGTTCTCCAATGCTTGTCCTTTCCAGGCAGCAGCTCTGCATCCTCTGACTCCCATGTGGACTGGGGTGCAGGCTGCTGTGACTCACGGGCCACCAGGGATTTACAGAGGGCAGAGCAAGTGCAGGGCAGCCCCCGAGGGAAAGGCTGCCCCCTGCATCTGCAGGCCCTTTAGGAAGGTGGGGACAACGCTTGTCTCCTGGTTTTGGTTGGTGGAACATCAGATGGAAACAAGAAGGGAAAACAGAAAGTCAAGGCCAATGGCAGGGGATAGTTCCAATTTTTCTTGAAGAAAGAAATGCTGCTTTGTCAAGTAGATGGCAAGTACTCAGCAGAGTCCTCCTGTATTCTGAAGGCAGGACTGAACTTGCCCAGTCAAGGGCCAAAGTGGGGCTGGTCTTACAGTGCTGAACTTGACCTCCCAGGCTTAATCCGCCATGGAGGGTGACGCGGCTGAGCTCATGAGTGCATGCTGAGGTTTAACCCCAAAGCACCTGAGGCCCCTGGGCAAAGCTGGGATGTTGCCCAGCTTCTCTTTGAGGTCTTTTGTACTTTTCATGCCAACTCATCATCTGAGGTGGCTTCCTGCTGCTGAAGCTTCATGGAACAAGTTGTACTCATGCAGCTGGTCCTTCCACTCTCTGCTCAGTTATCCAAACCACCCCTGACAGTGCCCGCATCTGCATGTACACACGCACACACTCGCAGATGGAGATCTCCTATTGTCCCAGGTCTCTGTCCTCCAGGGTGCTGCTGTCTATTGCTAGGGAAGGGCTTTAATCAGATAAACCAATCTCTGATAATGAATAAGTCACTTAAGAGACTCAGAACTTCCTGCAAAAAGAGCCAGCCCAAGATCTAATCTTCCATAGTAGAAAGAGAAGGCCAGGCTTCAGGAGGCGGGAGACTCATCCGACTTATTCATTAGCAAGTGGGGACCAGGAAGAGCAGCCCAGCCTCCTGAAGCCCCACCCAGCCTTCTGCCCTCTAGACCCTCCCCCAAGCTGTAAGAAGTCTTAGCTAGTGGGATTGGATCACTCGCCAAAAAGGCTTTTAGGAATTAAATCTTGTCTTGGCTCGTCCCACAGAGCCACTGGGAAACTTTCCACCTCTTCAAGCCTACAATCCCCATCACTCTTGTTCAGCAGAAGCTTCTCCTTCCTACGTAGGAGAGATCAAAGGCTCCAGCACAGGTCCCTGGGCTTCCCTCCTCTGCATCTCCACGATCCTGTCTTTGCCTCACCTTCATAGCTCCTTCCTCTCAGCCTGCGCCTCCTTCCCCAACTCCTCCTCCTCCAGGCCAGGCTACATCAGCCGTCTCCGGGGGCAACCTCAGACCTGTTCTGGGATCAGCCTCCCTGGTGCGCCTTTCCCTGGTCCCACGCTCAGTCTCCTGCAGCGGGTCCCTTCCCTCCCTAGACGGCTCACCTCCTGCAATCTGGCTCCCAGAGCAGCACCCACTTAGAATGGCTTCTGCAAACTCGCCCTCCTGGCTGCATCTGCCTCCTCCCCCCGTTTCCATGGCTCCATACTTGTGGGTCCCAGCCGTTCACACTGCCTTGCTTCCCTTAGATCCTAAACATGTGTGGTCAGCTCCTCTGCCAGCCTGGTCACTCCAGGTCCCCATTTGCCTCTCAGGCTTGCTGTCTCCCTTCCTCTTCCTGGCCTGCGGTGCTCAGGCTCCATCTCCACTGCTGTGTCCTGGCCTGCTCTTCTATGTTGTCACCACGGCCTGTTGACCCAGCCTCTGAGTGGTGATGGGGTGGGCACAGGATACAGGTGAACTTGGATGCAGTGGTCTCAATGAGAGGGCTGCCTAACCCCGTATTCCACGTCCTCACCTGCACAGCGGGATCTATGCCAGGACCCGCTGTGTGGGGTGCCACAGCACCCAGTGAAGCACCCCAGGGCAGGGGCTCACGACAAGCAGCCCATGTCACCCCTACCGACAGACCACCAGCCTGGCCTGGACTCTGCCGTGACTCCCAGCATGTCCCTCCTCCACTGGACCCTTTCCACCTCCGTGACCCCAACACGATATACACTTGTGTGAACAGTTGGGTGTAACACGCACAGGGAATACACACTTGTGTGAACAGTTGGGTGTAACACGCACAGGGAATTCACACTTGTGTGAACAGTTGGGTGTAACACGCACAGGGAATACACACTTGTGTGAACAGTTGGGTGTAACACGCACATTCCCTAAAACAAAAGGGCCTTGGATCAACTCTGCTTCTCATCACATGTGACAGACTTTGGTTTTATCCTATCTTAAATACTTTATTAAGAAATCCTGTGGCTGAAGAATCAGGTTTCAGGATCTGGTGTAAATGGCACTGCTGAGCATGACCATCTTGTCTGCTTGGACCTGCGGTGACCCCTTCCTCCCCTGGCGCCCTTCCTACCTGTCTCCATGACCCTCCACTGCTGCCCTGCATTCAGGAGGTCCCAGCCTGCTTGCCTCGGCTTCAAGCTCCCCCACGCCTACACCTCCAGTTACCCTGAGCTCAGCCCCAGCAGCCACTGGCCGAGTCCGCTGAGTGACACCATTCCTGGCTCTGCACCTTTGCCTGAGGCTCCCTCTGCCAGGAAGGCCAGCTTCTTACCCACCCTGTGATAGCCCAGGGCACAGATGACTTCCTCTCTGATCCATGGCCAAGCTCCCATTGCATGGGTAGTCACCACCTCCAGTGTTGCAACAGGGTGGAGTCTGTGACCACATCTGGGCTTTGCAGACAGAGTAACCTGTTAGATTAAGTTTTTTGGCTAAGAAGAGGGTACAGGTGGCAAGAGTGTTGTCTACTGGCCATCTGGGTCTCAGAAAGAAGTGAGTGCACTTTCCATGGAAATACCCCGTTTATTTTACTGTCCTTCCATGGAATCAAAGAATTGCACTTCAGCCGGTAACCTGTGCTCTGTGCTCTTCTGACACTGCCCACTAGTTTGGAAGTTCAGTTGGGTCAAGGATCGTATTTTACTTCTCCTAGAATCCCCCAGAGCCTCTGGTTCATTCTCTTGCACATGTTACGAAACATACTCAGTTGAGGCATGAATGACTTTGTCACTGGCGTTTCAGGCTTGGGACTAGTCACCCAGGGACATGTCTTTGGGCACAGAGACACTTTGTCAGCATATGTCTGAGGTTGGGCCAGCAGGGCTGACCTCCATGTGGATAACTGCGTCCCTCGATAGGTCTGAACCTAGCGACCAATGAGTGAGCCAGGCCTGTGTGGGGGGTAACAGAGACCACCTCCTCCTGGAGCAGGGGCACTTAGAACACCAACAGCCCTGGGGCCCTGGTGGGGTCCAGAGCACGCATCGTGTTGCAGTGGGTGCTTCAGGGGGCAAACATTCACTAAGCACCCGGGAAGCACCATGAGCAGGTGCAATTCTCTCTTTCTCGGTCATGTAGTTCTTCCACATTCAGAGCCAGACAGCTCTCTTATCTTCTAACTCCACGACCTCGTGCAAATGATTCCCGGAGCCTCAGTCTCCTCATCTGTAAAGTGGATTAACAGTACGCACCCTAGCTTTGGGAGGGCAGAGGTGATGGGCCATCTCCCACTGCACAGAATCTGCAACATGTTGGACATTCATCAGCAAGAAAACTTGTTCTCATGGTCAAGGGAAACACCATTCCCCACTTCCATAAAGAGAAACAGACTCCCGGAATCTCTCAGGCAGCCCGAGGCTGGGCACTAAATGCCAAAGCCCCCAGGCCTTCCACAGCCCTGCACCGCTGGCCTCTGGGGGAGTTCTTCCTACTGTTCTCAACTGCTCCTTCCCAGTGAAGACAATTTGAACACAAATTAGCTGTTGTCGGGGAGGGGGGCGGTGACCTTAGTGAATGCTCCTGTACTGGAGACATGCTCCTGACCAACAGTGTCCACTTCTGATGGGAAAGCCAGGGAGAGGGCAGGGGAGCAAGACCCACGCAGCTGTGACAGAGCCCCCACCTGGCCAGAGCCGCTCAGGGAGCCTCAGCCCCTGCCCAGGCCCAGCCCCGCTCTCCTCAGGCATCCTGGCCAAGCCTCTGCCTGAAATAGCCTCTCCTCTCCTCCATGGCTGACACGCTTTCTCACACCCCCTGAGCCTCAGTGGTGATACCTCCTCCTCAGAAGGCCTCCCTTCAGGAAGGCCTGCTCCTCAGAAGGGCCTCCTCCCCAGAGCCCTGGTCTTCAGAGACCTCCTCCCGAGAGTTCTCCTCCTCAGAAGGCCGCTCCTCAGAGATCTCCTCCTCTCCAGAGGTCTTTTCCTCAGAAGAGCCTCCTCCCCAAAGCCCTGGTCCCCAGAGACCTCCTCCTCCCCAGAGACCTCCTCCTCCCCAGAGGTCTTCTCCTCAATAGGGCCTGCTCCGCAGAAGGGACTTCTCAGGAAGGCCTCCTCTCACACAGGCCTCCTCCACAGGAAGCTTCTCCTTTAAAAAGTCCTCCTCTGAAAGGCTTCCTCCTCAGATTGCCCAATTTTCAGTTTCCCGGTGACACTTTGTTCTCCGCGTTGAACCAGAACTTTCTACCTTTTATTTGACAATTTATCTGCAATGTCTCTTTCCCACTGGAATGAAATTTCCTTAAGAGAATGCAGCTAGCATTGCTCATCTTTGCATTTCAGGGCCTTGTTAAATGGTCACAGGACAGAGCAGGGCAGTTGAATTCTTTATTGCTTAAGTGAAGTCATCTTGTCCATCCTCCTGTGTCTGCCTTCACCCGAGCGCTGCATTTTCTATTTTGGTTTTATAAGCACCACAGGCTGGTGGCTTCTTGCCTCCCTTAGATGACACACTCCACAAGCTAATAAACCTTCCTGGCTGGCTGCACTCTGCCCCTGCAGCCTGTCTGCTCTTCACATCCAGCATGGCAGGGGACCACCTTGCCCTGTGCACCCAAGGAAAACAGAAGGATTCAATACTTCCAAAACAAGCATGCAAGATGCAATGGTTTTAGAAAAACAGACCCCCAAGCAAACTGAACACCAAGGGGAAAAGCCAGGCAGAGAGAAAGCCCTGCATGAGCCCAGGTGCAGCCAGGACAGGCGTTAGGAGGTCCTGACCCGCAGACTCTGACTGATGCCTGCGTGGGCAGCCCACGCAGCGAGGGAATCCCTGCAGCCCTGCAGGTGTTTCAAGACACTGTCCCACACCACGCTCCTTGGGAGCAGCAAGGTGTGCCAAAGGGGTCCAGCTGTGGCTGCAGGATGGGCCAGATATTTACTGAGCACCTACTGTGTGCCAGACACGTGCTAGACACTGTCACTCACCTCTATCTCCTTCCTTCCTCAATAGTGTGCCTAGGTGGGCTGGTACTTCTTCACATTCAAGGCAACTGAGGCTCAGCGTCAGATTTACACAGGTCACACTGTATAAGGGGCAGAGCTCCATCTCCATGCTCACTCTACCCCATTCCTGGTACAACACACTCTCCATTCCCCAAAGATGTATGTGTGAGTGCTGGCTAAATAAACCAACCCAGAGTAAGGCAGAGGCCGTCAGCGTGAAAGGGACCCAGCTCAGTTGGCAGCAGCCCTAAGGCAGAGGGGAGACTCCTCACTTTCATTCCCTGAAGGCAACCTCCAGGAAGCCAGAGGACACCTGTGCCTGCTGCTGTCACTTGCTGTCCCTGCAGCACCTCTGGGGCCACAGCACCCTGCTCAGGTGGCCTCCCCACCATGTAGCATATCTCCCAGTGAGCTCAGGCCTGTCCTACCCAACCAGGGTTCGCTGGTTGCTGGCCATCAGAGCCTACCTGCCCAGGAGCAGGTGGAGGTGGGTGACTTCCTGTGCATCCCACTAGGGTCTCCTCTTTGCCAAGAGAGGTAAACATCAAGCTTCCTCCCACTCAGGCACCTGGGGCCCTGGGAGGAGCCTGGAACCCCGCCCCCGTTCCCAGCAAGGCCACTAGAATTTCTGGGGTGGGCCACTCCCACCAGGTCTTTCCAGAGAGGGTAGAGGAGGAGACAGCCACTGGAGAAAACCCAACCTCCCAAGGCAGACCATAACCAGAAAGAGGTACCTGCAGCTCAGGGCAAACCAAGGGTTTGCATGGGCTTAGGATCCCTTCATGCTCTTCACAGCTCCAGCTGTAGGTCTGGGGACAGTCTCTCCACCTTTCTGGGCCCCAGAGTCCTTATCTGCAGGTACCAGATAGCTACCCACCGGCCTTGGTGGATGTTCAGGCTGGCAGCACCCCGCAACTGCTTGGCTGTGACTCGCCCTCACTGGTTCTCAGCTTCATTGCAATAAGCAAGAACTCACAAGTCGGGTGCAGGGTCCTTGCACCCACAGGCCCTAACTTCAGTGGTCACCTCTCACGGGAGTGCCAATGGCTGTTCCCTGCAGGACTTGGCAGCTCAGGGCACAAAGGGGCTGCCCTCCTCCTTCTGCCTGCCCCTCCCACGCTCCATTCAGCCAGCTGGGCCAGCTCTGGGGAAGTGCAGGACTGAGATGGTCTCCCTGTGGGAAAGCAGGGTCCCCTCTCTCGCCAGAGGAATGACAGCGTGGCCGCTACTCTCCCGCAGATACCCCTTGTGGGGGCGTATCCATACTCAAGGGGATACATGTAGGGTGGGACACATTCTGGAGCCACAGGGAACACATCCAGGGGCTGCAACCGGCTTCCCCCGCACCTGCCGGCCCCCCCATCCCCATCAAGTCCCTTGGCTGCAAAGCCGCAGGCATCCCCGCCTGCACCGCCCGCACCGCCTGCCCCCGCGGGGCAACACCCGGCCCAGCCGGGCTGCAGGAGGACGCTGCAACCCAGGCAGCGCCGGTGCCTGGGGCGGCGAGGTGGGCAATGAGCAGCGCCCGAGGAAAGGCGCCGCCGCGGGCGGACGCGCGGGCGCTGCCCGGTGGTGGTCGGCGACGGCGGGGTCTCCGGCGGCGGCGCGCTGCACTGCGGACCCACCCGGGCGGCCGGCGGCCCGAACGCAGCCCGCAGCGCGCCCAGGTGCCGGGCGCAGGGGCGCAGGGGCGCAGGGGCGCGGGGCCGCGCGCCTTACCTTCCACTTTGGTGAGGGTCAGGACCGGACTGTTGCAGGCGCTGAGCGGGGCCACCCGGGCCGAGTGCTTCTTCATGGTGAGCCGGCGCCTGCAGGAGCGCTGCCGCTGATCGCTACATCCTGGGGCCGGCGGCGAGCCTCTCCAGCCGCGGCCTCCTTCTCGCCCCTCGCTCCTGCCCCGCGCCGCGGCTCACTGCGGCGGCCGCCCCGCCGCGCACATCCTCCCGGCCGCGCAGCACTCCACACGCGCGGCCTCCTACTCGGGCTGGCTGCAAACTCCAACGTCACGTCCCAGTGCACTCCCCACGCCCCGCCGGCCGCTCACCTGCTCCGCCCCCGCCCCCGGCCGCCAGCCCTGAGGCCGCGTCCCGAGCTCCCAGCCAGTCCCCTGTGCAGCCTCAGGCCGCCGCCTCCCGGACCAGCCCTTTAGTGGGACCGACGCATTTGTGGGGACCCTGAGCACGTAAGCCCCAGTCGCCGCAAGTTTAACCAGGAGGTGTTTGACTTGGATGGAGGGCTGACTCCTCCCCTGCGCAGTCCTGAATTGTTTTACAGGGAGAGAAGGGAAAAAAGCAAAGCTCCCCACAGCTTGCGTGGGCTTCCTGAGCCTAAGAACACGTTATTTGTCTGGCCCTAGAGACAGCTCTTGGGGGGAAGAAAATGCAGTCCATAGACTAAGCAGCCACGAGAAAAGGCAGGCTTGGAGGAAATCTCCCTTTCTGCCAGGCGCCCAGGCTCCCAAGCTCCTGCTGCAGCTGGTCTGGCCTTTGACTCTGCAGGCTGGCCTTCTCAGCTGCCGCTCAGACCTGCTGCCAGCTACTGGTGGAAGGGGCTTGTTAAAAGGCCTTGAATTACCTATTGCATCCCTAGTGACTGCTGAGTCCAGAAGGACCTTTATCATTTATTGTTAATCTGGGATAGTGCATCATGAAATGTGCCCCACCATCCACTACAGGCAGGACCCTAGGCTCCTACACCCCAGAACAGGCGCCACTTTATAGGATCTCATTCACATGTGTCCCAAACTCAGTCCTGGCCCCAGCCACTACAGGAAATCCGAAGATTCAAGGTGGGTTTGGTTGTTATTATTGGTTAAGTTCTCACCCAGAGTTTCAGAACCTGTCTCAAAGTTGGTGTTCCACTGTACTGTCATTCTGATCCCCAGTAAAGGTAACTCAGTGGAGTGATAGCAGTGGAGAGTGACCCAGAACCATAGGTTTCCCTAACTTGGCACCTACCAGCTATTTCTGGTGACATCCACCCACATGCCCCCAGTGTGCGGCAGAGTGGCTCCTGAAGTCGCTCTAGGGGAGTTCTTGTTAGTACTTGCCCTCTTGAACAGCCATGATGAGCAGAAGGACGAGTCTCTCAGAGGCCAGGGCTTCTCGGGGTGGCTTCCCCAGCACTACGACCAAGGAAACGTTCTCAGGATCCCTGCAGAGCCCTCTAGCGGTGGCCTCCACACCTCACACCTCTCCCAGGAACTCGCCCCAAGAGCCCTAGTGAGAATGCTACCAAGCCAGCCATTTCCTGCTCTGGAAATGAGCTGAAAGAAAAGAATTTATTAAGAAATAATACTTCTGTGTGGTGTTTCAGTAAGTTCACCCATTACATTCGTTATAGACATAATAACTAAAATATCACTTAAAACAGTACTCATTTTTGAGTGCTATCAGACATTATGTTAAGTGTTTCACATAAATCATTTCTGTATGGTCATTGTTACCCCGTTTTATAGATTAGAAAACCAAGAAAGGTCCTAGGTCACAGAGTAACTGGCAGAGCAGTATTTTAAATCCAAGCCTTCAAAAGCTTTGTACTCCTTGTGCTCCTTTCTTATATGTTGTGAATACAAAATGCAAAACCAACACCTGACTATTCCAAGTCTGTGAGGGATGGGTGTCAGGTAATCTCTACGGGTGGCCTTTGGTCTGAATGTGCCTTTATGGAGCTGTGGTGCGTGAATGGCACGCGCTCCTGGAGGGCCTGAGCCTCCCAGCACCTCACTTTGTCTTCTACCCTCGTTCTACATGCAAGTCATGAAGGAAAGTGCCGAATAAATACTTGTCTTTTATGAAAATAGCTATTTCTACTTTCTGCAATGCTCTATGTAAGTCAAACCATTGACAATTCCATATGGTTAAACATCCCTGTTGCTAGCTGCACTCATGAAATAATTATTCCCTAGTTTTGTTGGCTTGGTTTTCATCTCCCTGCGGGGCAGGAGTGTCTGGACCCTGGGAGGCCCTTGCTGTCCCACGTCTGTTAATCTCTCCTTCCTGGTTGTCCTCTCTCCTCTTCTTAAGCCCTGTGTGCTGCTCCAATCTTTCCTCTTCTGTATTCAACTGCAGCAGCTCAGGTTTCAACAGAAAACTCCGAATGCTGCCTTTAAGCCAGGAGGTTTCGCTGCCTGACCAAGTGCGTACTGATATTGCTTAAGGCAACACTGTTTTCGGGGGAGTAGGACATGGTGGGCCCATATTTTAAAACTCCCATGAAATTACCTAGAAGTTAGTGTGATACTGATACATGAGCACATGAGGGAATTTGGAGAATTCTAATCATTTAAAATATCTTACCTGAGCTAGGCTAACATGGGATATCTAGAAAATTGCCTACGCACCTAAATCTAAAAACCCAAATCTATAATTGCAATAAAACAAAGAAAACTTTTAAGAAATATGAGATTCCTGAAGTATCAATAGAAACAACACTATGGATAACACCCAGGCAAGAGGACAGGACATTTGACCTCTGACCTCACTCCTCTTCAGAGGGTGCCAGTATGAACTGACATCTGAAGGGGACACCTGGACACCTGTCTTGAGTTTAGTAGTACAGGGGAGTATCTGAAAGGGGACCTGGGGTGCATTTTCAGGTCACACCCATTAAATAACTCTTCCTCCTGACCTCCTACCCTGCACAGTGTAACCAACAGTCTGCTGGCCCAAGCCCAGCGATGTCTTGGTGCTTCAAGAGGGGAGATGGCGAGGCACCAGTCCTTTGTCACTAGGCCCTCCTCCTGCTTGTTTACCCTTTGACCAGGTGGTAGGGGAGTGGACAGGGATTTCATGACAGTTTCTGGCAGTCTGACATGGTGGGCTCACAAGGAGGGATGGTTTTGTTCTCAGCAGTGCTGTGGTCCTCTAGGAAGACAGAAGAGACGGGCCTGGGAGAATCGCCAGGAAGGTAGACGTGTGCTGGCCGATTCCTCATGTCCTGGAGGCTTACCACTCTTCTCCTGGTGTGGGCCTCGTCCCTGGCTCTGTCTCCAGACTCACACTGCTCCTATAACCTGTTATGGCCCTTCCTGGGCTGGCTCACACTTCTGCGGTCCCCAGGGCCGCAGCCCTGCTTTCTCCTGTGAGGGTAGGTACATATCTGTGGTCCCACTTCACTCTTCCATTTGTTGGGTTACCTGGTGCTCATGGTTCCCTGGAGACCTGCACAGCATGGGAAGTGCCCTGAGCACGAGCCAGCGGCCTGCGCATGAGCTCTGGCTCTGCCCATGAGGAGCAGCCAACCCTGAGCCCTTGTTTGGTCTTTCTGGCCTCAGGTTTCTTATCTGGTCTGGAGAGGGCCAGACCCCGTGGCAGTTTTCAGCAGTTTCTTGCTCTCTGTGGAGAACTCTGCTTTTTATCTGCAGGGGTTCTCTGTTAGACTTGGTTTGTAAGAAAAGGCAGTGATCCTAAAAGAAAGTTCAGAAAACCATTGATTTGCTAATCTCCCAGGTCCTATGGGGCTTTGAAATCTGGGGTGTATGAAATTATCTCCAGAGATTCAATCGTCACAGCCTCCAAAGATCTTAAGAGAATGTTCACCTTGTGAGTATCTCCAGTTATTAAGTAGACTCTTGCTTTAATGAGTTGTCTCACTTTTTTGCCATGGTCAGAAATATATTTTACATTTGTCAAAAATTATACACTAAAAAAGGGTGAATTCTACCATTTGTAAATCATATATCAACCTAAAAATTGAGAAAAACACATTTTACATCACCACCCTTACACATAATTTGCATGCATGTACATACATCATGATGGATGTATACATGTGTATGTGGTATGCATTTATATGTATAACACACTCATATGGCAGCTGATTAAACTAGTTAATGAAATATTCCCTTTATCACATGTGAGCATTTGTTTCCATTCTGTTTTATCATATCAATTCTGTTCTGTCCTATTTGCTGACTACAAAAAATAAAAAGTGCAATCAATTAATTTGTTTTTACTATGATGCAGCCATGGATTATAATTGATGTGGTTTGAAAAATACTGTTGAGATCGTCCTCATAGTAAGGATATGAAGACTTTACTCCATATGTTCAGAATGAATAACAACAATCTTGAAATCCGATAAGAGTTTTCAGTAGACAGAAAACATATAATTTAATTAATTCTCTGTGCAATATCAGCTCTGTCTCATAGTCCTTCCCAGTGTTAAATAGTAAGAGAAGCATTATTTTTGTAATTGTCAGTGCTTAAAAACAGCTGCTTAAAGTGGTTCCAGGAACCGGAAATGGAGTTTCCCCAGGTAGCTCAGAGGAGTACAGCACTCTCTTCCCAGCGGAGAGAAAGCCTGGGAAAGGCAGGGACGAGGACGGGGTGCCGGGGCTCACTCGCCGCCTGGCAGGAACAACTCAGACACCCCAGGTGCAAGCACATGCAGGACTTGGGGGCCTTCTCTCACCCTCATGTGTCCCCATCCCCCCACCCCCGTCAGGCATCCAGGTACTTCAGGGGGACAAACTCAGACTCTCCAGGGTCCCACTAGGCCTTCTCGTCTTTCTCTAGGGAGAAACATCAAGGCTGAATGACTTCACCTGGGGGGAACAGGACATGGACGGGTTGGATCACCGGACATCACCACTGGGCTTTGGGGACAGCCTTGTCCCCACAATGAGGAGACAAAAGCTGGCACGTTGCAGCTTAGAGCCAGATCATGATAAAACAAGGGCTTCCTTCCCTGGGACCTCCGAGAGATGGAGCTGGGTGGCCAGCCCAGAGAACGAAGGATCAGAGGCACCAACAGGAGGCTCGAACACAGGAGGTCCTCGCAAAGCTGCACCCCTTCCCACCGGGAACCACACATGCCACCCCCACACACCATTTGCCATGGTGTGAGGTGGTGTGGGAAGGGGGCTGCTGTAAATAGTACCGCTGGGACACATTATTGAATCTCCCCTGCTCGGTCATCTGTCTTTAAGATGGAGATAACGATGGTGTCTGCCTTCCACAGCAGCTGTGGAGATGAAAGGAACTGATATACGTAACGTGCTTGTGATAGCGCTGGTGGAACAGCAGGACCCAACCAGCACGGACACAGTTTCTGTTCTCCTCCACTAGGTCCAGTCACGGGCCACAAGGAGGGCCACTCTGATCTGTCATACGGCTGGTATCTCTCACAGTATCTGGTTTCTACAGAAGGTGTTCAAAGCAGGAAGACCAAAAGGAAAGAATAAATGAGCTAGCGTATTCACGGAGCCCAGAATTCTAGGGATTTCTGGAACCGACTCTGTCCCTCAGACTCTACTTTGCTGCCTGCCAGGTGCAGGTGTGATGAACCTGGGCTGACGACTGTCTTCTCCTTTGAACAGGCTCTCTGCCTCTCTCTGGCTCCATCTCACAAGAAGTGTTTTGGAGACCCGGGCTTGAGACCCAGGGTAGCAGAGAGATCTGATGCCATTTAGATCATAAATAGCTGCTGCTTGTGCCCGGGTGACTCATGGTCCACAGCTGGCCTTCGCTTCGTCTCCTTGGCTCTGCCTCCTCTGTGCAGGGGGAGCTGCAGTACTGACCTAAATCAGCTCCTCTTCAAGGCCAGAAGCCCACCCTGGGCAGCTGTTTGCTTCCAAGGGTGCAACAAGGGGACTGGCATTAGCCTGGCCCCAGCAGGAGACAGTGTCTGCATTAG
Source organism: Marmota flaviventris (assembly GCF_047511675.1). Lineage (NCBI taxonomy): Eukaryota > Metazoa > Chordata > Mammalia > Rodentia > Sciuridae > Marmota > Marmota flaviventris. The sequence continues at coordinate 12,359,126 of NC_092509.1, read as the reverse complement.
TGAAGGACACAGAGCCTACTCCACTCTGTCCTTACTCCAGAGCACAGAGACCGGCAGAAACCTCAACCCAGAAGGATACTGTTGGCTCAGGGTTGGGCAGGGTCTCAGAAGGCCTGATCTTGGGGCCAGGCCCTGCCACCTGCAGAGCCTGTCTCTCTCTCTCTCTCTCTGGAGGCAGCAGCACTGTCAGCTGGCTGGGGATTGCCTGGGCACTCGCTTCAGCTGCCCATGGGTGTGACTCTCTAATGCAGGGACCTTGCCAAGGAGCACTCGGAAGCCCTTGCTGAATGAATGGAAGAAAGGAGAGTCATGAGGGAGAAGGGAGCAGGACCTGTCGTGTTGAGGTGGGCAGGTCTGCGGAGGCAGGCATGGCAGCGTCAGCTCCTGAACCAAACTGACGATGGCCCTCAGGAACCAGGAGACCTGGCCGTTCCCTACAGCAGCTCCTCACAGGCAGACCCCTGGACCGGCTTCCCAGGCACCCAGCCCTTCACACTACGCCCACCCCAGCGGGCATGTGTCCTCCGCCTGAGGACCTGGTCCCTCCCCAACCCAACACCATGTGGGCCAGTGGTAGAGGAAAGGGCTGGGCCACTAAATGCCTCAGCCAGCTCTGCCTCTCCTGTCACCATGCAACGCCAGAGGCCTCCAAGCACCAAGGAAATGAGCCAAGAGTGAGCGGTGCAGAGTCTCTCAGAGTGTCATGAAGTCCGACGCTGAACCATGCCTACCCCCCACCTCTCCAAATCCGGGGTGCCCTGTAAGACACCCAGGTTCCTCACTGACAAGAAAATTCAAAGGTATCACTTCCCTCCTCCTCCTCCTCCTCCCACAGCGTCCCCTTTAGCAGCTGCTTCTCCTTCTCTTCCCATAGGGTCCCTCCAGTACCTGCTCCTCCTCCTCCTCCTCCACATCCAGTGTCCCCTCCAGCACCCGTTCCTCCTCCTCTTCCCATACAGTCCCCTCCAGGACCTGCTCTTCCTCCTCTGCAGGATCCCCTCTAGCACCTGCTCCTCCTCCTCCTCCTATTCCTCCTCCTCCTTCTCCTCCTCCTCCTCCTCCTCCTCCTCCTCCTCCTCCTCCTCCTCCTCCCATATCAGCCCCACCAACACCTGCTCCTCCTCCTCCTCCTCCTCTCACAGGGTCCTCTCCAGCACCTGCTCCTCCTCCTCCTCCCCCCACAGTGTCTCCTCCAGTACCTGCTCCTCCTCCTCCCACAGGGTCCCCTCCAGCACCTGCTCCTCCTCCTCCCACAGGGTCCCCTCCAGCACCTGCTCCTCCTCCTCCCACAGGGTCCCCTCCAGCACCTGCTCCTCCTCCTCCCACAGGGTCCCCTCCAGCACCTGCTCCTCCTCCTCCCACAGGGTCCCCTCCAGCACCTGCTCCTCCTCCTCCCACAGGGTTCCCTCCAGCACCTGCTCCTCCTCCTCCCACAGCAACTTCTCCAGCACCTGCTCCTCCTCCTCCTCCCACAGGATCCTCTCCAGCACCTGCTCCTCCTCCTCCCACAGGGTCCCCACCAGCACCTGCTCCTCCTCCTCCCACAGGGTCCCCACCAGCACCTGCTCCTCCTCCTCCAACAGGCTCCCCTCCAGCACCTGCTCCTCCTCCTCCCACAGTGTCCCCTCCAGTACCTGCTCCTCCTCCTCCTCCCCCCACAGTGTCTTCTCCAGTACCTACTCCTCCTCCTCCCACAGGGTCCCCTCCAGCACCTGCTCCTCCTCCTCCCACAGGGTCCCCTCCAGCACCTGCTCCTCCTCCTCCCACAGGGTCCCCTCCAGCACCTGCTCCTCCTCCCACAGGGTCCCCTCCAGCACCTGCTCCTCCTCCTCCCACAGGGTCCCCTCCAGCACCTACTCCTCCTCCTCCCACAGCAACTTCTCCAGCACCTGCTCCTCCTCCTCCTCCCACAGGATCCTCTCCAGCACCTGCTCCTCCTCCTCCTCCCACAGGATCCTCTCCAGCACCTGCTCCTCCTCCTCCCACAGGGTCCCCACCAGCACCTGCTCCTCCTCCTCCCACAGGGTCCCCACCAGCACCTGCTCCTCCTCCTCCAACAGGCTCCCCTCCAGCACCTGCTCCTCCTCCTCCAACAGTGTCCCCTCCAGTACCTGCTCCTCCTCCTCCTCCCCCCACAGTGTCCCCTCCAGTATCTACTCCTCCTCCTCCCACAGGATCCCCTCTAGCACCTGCTCCTCCTCCTCCCACAGGGTCCCCTCCAGCACCTGCTCCTCCTCCTCCTCCTCCTCCCACAGCAACTTCTCCAACACCTGCTCCTCCTCCTCCTCCCACAGCAACTTCTCCAACACCTGCTCCTCCTCCTCCTCCCACAGCAACTTCTCCAACACCTGCTCCTCCTCCTCCCACAGGATCCCCTCCAGCACCTGCTCCTTCTTCTCCCCCCACAGGATCCCCTCCAGCACCTGCTCCTCCTCCTCCCACAGCATCCCCTCCAGCACCTACTCCCCCTCCTCCCACAGTGACTCTTCCAACACCTGCTTCTCCTCCTCCCACAGTGACTCCTCCAACACCTGCTCCTCCTCCTCCCACAGCAACTTCTCCAACACCTGCTCCTCCTCCTCCCACTGAGTCCCCTCCAGCACCTACTCCTCCTCCTCCCACAGCAACTTCTCCAACACCTGCTCCTCCTCCTCCTCCCACAGGATCCCCTCCAGCACCTGCTCCTCCTCCTCCTCCCACAGGATTCCCTCCAGCACCTGTTCCTCCTCCTCCTCCCACAGAATCCCCTCTAGCACCTGCTCCTCCTCCTCCCACAGGATCCCCTCCAGCACCTGCTCCTCCTCCTCCTCCCACAGAATCCCCTCTAGCACCTGCTCCTCCTCCTCCCACAGGATCCCCTCCAGCACCTGCTCCTCCTCCTCCTCCCACAGGATCCCCTCCAGCACCTGCTCCTCCTCCTCCCACAGGATCCCCTCCAGCACCTGCTCCTCCTCCTTCTCCCACAGGATCCCCTCCAGCACCTGCTCCTCCTCCTCTTCCCATAGGATCCCCTCCAGCACCTGCTCCTCCTCCTCCCACAGGATCCCCTCCAGCACCTGCTCCTCCTCCTCCTCCCACAGTATCCCCTCCAGCACCTGCTCCTCCTCCTCTTCCCATAGGATCCCCTCCAGCACCTGCTCCTCCTCCTCCCACAGGATCCCCTCCAGCACCTGCTCCTCCTCCTCCCACAGGACCCCCTCCAGCACCTGCTCCTCCTCCTCCTCCCACAGTATCCCCTCCAGCACCTGCTCCTCCTCCTCCCACAGGATCCCCTCCAGCACCTGCTCCTCCTCCTCCTCCCACAGTATCCCCTCCAGCACCTGCTCCTCCTCCTCCCACAGGATCCCCTCCAGCACCTGCTCCTCCTCCTCTTCCCATAGGATCCCCTCCAGCACCTGCTCCTCCTCCTCCTCCTCCCACAGGATCCCCTCCAGCATGTGCTCCTCCTCCTCCTCCCACAGGATCCCCTCTAGCATCTGCTCCTCCTCCTTCTCCCAGCATCCCCTCCAGCACCTGCTCCTCCTCCCCCCACAACGTCCTCCCCAGTACCTGATCCTCCTCAGCCATCCCTCGGTCCTGCACTGAGCATTGCTCAGTGACCATCCCTTGGCCCAAGATCACGTTGACCTACAGGACCTCATTAAAAATGTCTTCTTCTGCCTGTCCAGGTAGAGGCCGCCCTTGATGTCCAGGGCTAAATTCCTCCTCCTGCTGGGCTTGCTGTTCTGCCCTAGGGACCTTCCAGACATCAGTCCCCTGGCCTCTCCACCCCAGGGAGCATCCTGGTCACAGCAGTGGGCTTGGTTCCTGCCAGGTTTCTCTCAGGGGAAGCCTATGGGCCTCACTCAGGCTCTAGCTGTTTCTGCGAGGGCCTCAGCTGGGCGGAAATGAGAAGCCCCAACTCTGACGTAGGAGGAAGTCCTTGGGTAACTGCTGTTCCTGGGGCCCGCTGTTCCCCAGGATGCTCTAGTGCTACAGACAGGCTTTTGTTAGGTGCTCACTCTGTCCCTGCTGTGCTTCTGCTCAGGGACAAGGGAGGTGAGTTCTGACCAGTGGTAATCCTCAAGGCACCCCAGATCCTAGTCCACTGTGACTCTGGGAATTGACACCGTGGGAACAAAAATTGGCATGTCGCCCATTGCTGAATGACCCTATTGGCCAAAACTTGTAGGTGCTCCAAAGAAGTAATTGGGTCTTCCCACTCACAAGTACTGCAGATTACTGCCTTTCCCCCTTGTTTTCCACAGGGATCTGCTGATTTGTGCTGGCATTTCGTGCCTCTTGTATGCATAAGAAGTTGGAATCATGGCCAGAGGAGGAAGTACAGGCCAAAGCGGAAGAAATGCTCCACACTTTAGCCCCGTTTGAGCTTGCTTATTTGCAAAGGCAAACAAAGCAAAAAGTTTACAGGTCGGGGTTGTTCCTTACTGCAGGGCTGAGAGAGGTCTGTGGATTTCAGACAGCAGCATGAGACCCGAGGTCTGGAGGTGCATCTTGCTCCTGGCTGAGGTTGGTCAACCTGGGCAGGGGTCAGTCAAATCCCCAAGAACCCCCTAGAGCCCCAGCAGGGGTTGGAGGGCCTGAGGTATACCGGTCTTTGTTCCTGCAATGATCCACTCAGGATATTTCTCCCTTGTGGATTCCTCAACCACCATCTAACAAACGGCTCTGGAGGCCCTTTCACCCCATCCAGCTCGTTGGCTGCCAAGCCCCAGCTCACCCACAGGTCCCTGTCGAGAAGCAGCGGTGGAGCATGGAGTGGGGCCCAGGTGGGTGGGCCAAGGCAGGCATGACCAGTGGCCATGAGGAGCCCAACATGCAGGCACCTCAGGCCAGGGCCCAGGCCAGCCAATCCACGCCCACCTGTCACCCTGCAGCAGCCAGGCCTGGGCCTATACTCACACCTGCTGCAGAAGCCAGCTCCATACAGTGCTGCAGCCCCATCCCAGGACCTCCCCCTCCACCTCTGACCTACCCTGAGGAAATGGACGTTGGCAGAGATGAATGGAAGTTGGGACCCCAGAGTTGACCCACAGTATTAGTGCGTTTCCAAGCCCTCATTAGCATAAGTTTGGGCCAATAGCAGTGACCCAAGTGCTCTATAAAGCCCCAGAGGGACTCACTCTCTGGGGGAAGCTTGCTGAAGGTCCTCCATTGCCCGGCAGGGATTCTTTCTGTTGTTTTAATGACTCCTGCTCTTCTGTTCTGATTTTGGTCTATGGACTTTATTTTTTGAACTCATCAGACAAGAACCTTGAAAGAACAAGTTGTGGGTGAGCTGGGGTTTGGTGCAACACTGGAAGCAGAGTCTGCCACCCAGAGCTGACGTACATTTTGACTGTTGAGGGCTGCAACTTGTGCAGACCCCCACCAGTGAGCAGCGAGGGGAGTCGAGCTTCACCAGGTTTCACTGTGTTGGAGCTGGGCCTGTTTTGTCCCAGGGCTACCTCTGAGGCAGCACGCAAGAACTTACGGACCTTCCAGTTTCATGGGGACCTTCTGAAGTCATCTGGTGCCCATCTGTTCTGGGTTTTTCTCAATTTCTATTTTCACTTTAAGATGATTATCCTTAAAAATTTCATGTGCTGCTAATGATAGTAAAGATTGGTATACTCCTTCTAACAGTAATAGGCATAGAAATTCTATTAGCCACTATTTCCATTTTTAGGATTTTTTTCCCCCAAGAAATAATCTTATGCAAATACACTTATATAACGAAGGTGTTAATCCAAAATCTATTCCCAGTAATGAATTGGAAACAACCTACCTGTTCACCCATAGAGGGCTGGGAAATAAAGTGTGGTGTTCTTCTCAGAGCACGATATGGCTGGTAAGATAAATGATCCAACAAACAGGACACACACATTCAGGAGGATGCCTAAGGCAAGTGTCTCTCACCCAACATGATCTTCTTCCTTGCCTCTTCCTTCACGCACAGGTCACATGGCATCATTGAAGTGTATGTGTGTTTGTGTGTGTGCGTGCATGTGTATGCACTATTTGTCTACACATCCAAGAACTGAACAGGCTACCACTTTTAACTTTTATTTCCATGTTTTCTAGCTACCACAAATAGAAACAGTGATTCATTCACTTTCTCCTTGAAATTTCACTCAACTGGAAGATTGTCTCCATTTAGGAATCCAGTTCACAGGTGTGGATTGAGGTCAGCACTGATGCTCACTCGCTGATAGCTCAAGGGTCTAAAAACTCGTCTCCTACTCAGACTTGAAGGCTAAGAAAAGCAGGAAAGGTCTTCATGAACAGGCCCATAAAAGGCAATGTGAGACTGCTTTCTCTTTTTCAATAGACAAGTTCTATTCTTATGTAAACCTTGGGAACCTGCTTTTAAAGTCAATGCCTCTCCCAGCTCCTCCAAGTGTGTTTATGATAACACCAGCAGTTATCATTCACCCCCCATTTCCATATTTTAAATATTTTGTTGCTTCACATGCTTTTCATAGTTTTCTGGCTGTAGAATATCTCAGAACATGCTAGAAAATGAAATGGAGCCGGGAGAGTGTGAAGGTGTGACCAGTGATGGTGCAGGGTGCTTCTTGCAGAGGCAAAGGAGCAACAGCTCAGGGCCTGGTCTGGACAGTCCTTACTCCCACTCCTGAGGGCGGCAGTGCTTGGTCTGGCTCTGGATTCAGCAGGGAGCAGTGGTCTTGCCTTCTAGCAGCTTCTGCAGGATGCTCTCTATGCGGGATGTCTTCCGGGCTGTTATTCACTGTCTTCTGAGAAGCGATTTGGATTTTGCCTTTTAATGCCACATATGGAAGGATTATTAAGCCCTCATCTGTCTTATCTGTCTTGTGCTCTGGTTGAGCTTGGGCACACTGGCCTCTTGGAGTGGCAGGGAACTTGTGCTTTGCTATGTTACAGCCCAAATGAGCAAAGGACACAGTTCAATCTCCTCCTTCTTCCTCTTCTGTTGCTTTTGTTGTTTGTTTGATTTTGGTACCAGGGATTGAGCTCAGAGGTACTTAGCCACTGAGCCACATCCCCAGCCCTTATGTTGTATTATGAGGCAGGGTCTCACTAAGTTGCTGACTCTGGCCTTGAACTTGCATTCCTCCTGTCTTAGCCTCCTGAGTTGCTGGGATTACAGGGTGTGGCATCATAAAGTAGGCCTTAATATTGCCCTTCTTAACCTAACTTTGTTTCCTTGCCACTGAAATAAACATGTGCAAATGCCTTAACTCCTTAAATCGACCTTTTTGTAAAAATACAAAGATGAAAAAAAAATAAAAAACAACTCCAAACCAAAACAACATCAAAAAGAAACTATTGTGCGCCCCCACTTTGGGTGTCCTGTTCCTGCTCAGAGGAGGGGCTGATCTCAGAAGAGCTGTGTGCTGAGCTAAATTTATGGGAGAGCTCAAAGGAGAAGCTCAGATTTGGTTTTAACCTTGACTTCTGATTTAAAGTGAGCAGCATGGAAAGCATATTATTGATAGCAGGGTTCTCATTGGGGATTAGTAGCAAACTCAGACATCTAGGGCAGGAAGGGGACTTCAGCTTGGAAGTCCCTCTCCAGCAGCAGTGCCCTCGCAAATTAAGGCACATGTCAGCCACGAAGCCAGTAGCATTATGTGCTTCACCAATGGCATGGACATGAGCCACAGTCCCAGGGGGCTTACTTCTCACTGTCCTTGGAGAGAGGAAGCTATTGACTATGTCACCTTGAGTTATTAGTATTACTAGAATTACTGCAAAATATGTCTACAACCCTGCCTAGAAGTGATGTAGGTAAATGTTTCTCTTCCTTCCAAAACATCTAAATTCAGAGGAAACTTCTAGATGAAGTTAAGTAGCAGTGATGGAAGCACAGGGATTCGGACATGAGTCTGACTCGACTAGCTACAGGGCCTCTTCTACATTTTGGTGACAGTCCTCTCCCCTGTCGGTGGGCTTTGGGAGCAGTTGCAGTTGGCTCTGCACTCCTTGAAGGGGGCCTGGACATGGGGTGAGAGCCTGGGCTCTCAGGGGTGGAGAGGGTTTTGGAGACCATCTCGTCTGTCACGGTCCATTTGGGGCAGGAAGGAACAAAACCAAGAGGACGACTGAGAAACAGAAAACTGTGGCTATTCTGGGAACAGTAAATAGAAGCCACCTAAATATACCCCAGAAGTGCACAGGCAGCCGAAACCAAGCTGCAGCTGCTGTGAAGCCAGAGCATTTCAAATCGATGGGACCCGCCTGCATTTCAGAGTCTCTTCTGGAGGTAAAATAAAGAGGCTCTCTTCAGTTTTAAACCTTGGACAAGATTCAGGAAATGCATAGTGCTTTAAAGTGACTCTGTTTGCAAGAGAGGGAATGGTGCTTCTAGGAAAAAAAAATACTTCATCTTAAGAAGTAAAAGCAATGTGAGTGCTTCCTACCAACCAGTGGGAGTTTCTGAGGATGCAGGACTCCATGAGGAGGTAGATTGGGGCAACGGGCAAGGCCCTAGTGCAGTGTGTCAGGAAGGTGTAGGGCACCACAGCAAGCAGAGGTTTCACCACCAAAAAAGCGGACGCAACCCAGGGAACGGGGATGGGGGGGTGGTATTTGCAAATCATGTATCTCTCAGGGTATTTGTATCTAGAATATATAAAGAGTTCTTACAACTCAATGACAAAAGGAAAATAACCAAATTAAAAATGGGCGAAGATTAGTTTTCCAAAAAGAATATACCAATGGTCAAAAAACACACTAGAAGATATACTACTTCATTAGCCATCTGGGAAATGCAAATCAAAATCACAACGAGCACAGGAGGCAGGTATCACCTCACCATTCTGACATCAGCTCCTTTGGGTGTGTACCCAGAACTGGAACTGCTGAATCCTAGGATCATTCTAGTTCAGATTTTGGAGAGGCCTCCATGTCCTCTAAAGTGGCTGTGCTAATTGACATTTCCACCCACGGTGCATAGGGTCTGCTTTCTCCATGTCTCCACCCATATTTGCTAAAAATCCCCATTTTGATAATAGCAGTTCTACCAGGTGTGAGCTAATATCTCATTGGGGTTTTAATTTGTATTTCTCTGTTGATTAGAGATATTGAGCATTTTTTCACGTACCGGTAGGTCATGTTTGTATTTTCTTTTGAGAAATGTCTGTTCAGGTCCTTTGCCCATTTTAAAATCAGATTATCTCTTTTCTTACTGTTGAGTTGTTTGAGCTCCTTACATAGTTTGTATATTAGCTTGAATCAAATGTATGGCTGGCAAATATTCTCTGCCATTCCACAGGTTGTCTCTTCACTCTGATTATTGTTTTTATCTTTTTGCTGTGCAGAAGTTTTTTGTTTGATAAAATCCCATTTATCTATATTTGCTTTTGCAGTCGTGTCCTGGAAATCACCGGCCAGACCCAGGACCTGGGCTTCTCCCCTCTGTTTTCTCTAGAAGTTTCACAGTTGCAGGTCTTACACTGAAGCTGTCAATCCACTTTGAGTTCCTTTAGCATGGGTATGAGATAAGAATCCACTTCCATTTTTCCTTGTGGATATCCAGGACTCTTAGCATCATTTACTAGGGAGACTGTTCTTTCCCCCTTATATTCGTGGTATCTCTGTTGAAATTTAATTAACTATAAACACTAGAGTTTATATCTGGGCTTTCTACCCTGTTCCATCAGTCAATGTGTCTCTTTTTATGCCAGTACCATGCTGTGTTGATTACAACAACTTTAGAATACATTTTGAAGTCAGGTGTGACACCTCCAACTTTGTTCTTTTTGCCTGAGATTGCTAAGGCAATTTGGGGCATGGTGACTACTATCAACACAGTATATCATATGTTTAAAATTTGCCTAAAGCAATAGATTTTTAGCATTCTCACAACAAAATAGTAAGATGATGAATATGTTAATGAATTTAACTTAATCTTTCTATAATAGAATAGACCAAAACATCATGCTGTACCCTTTAAGTAGACAAAACTTTGTTGATTAACCAAGTAAATTAATTAATTTTAAAAACACAATGAAATACCACTTCATCCCTACTAGGATGGCTAGAATGAAAGAAGCAGATACATTGGAGAGGACAATGAGAAGTGCAGACCCTCTTGCACTGCTGTTGGGAATCAAATATCTCAGCCACTCCGGGAAACACCCTGGAAGTCACAGGGCAACTGTACTGCCAAGCAATGCCACTTCCTGGTGTCTAGGACAAATGACAACCCGTGTCCCTGCCCAAACTCATACATGACCGTTGGTAGCAGCATCACTCAAAACCAAAGGTAGAAACATCCCAGGGCCCATCAGCTATATGAAGAGGTGGGTGTGTAAGATGTGGGTCATCCCTCCCACGGACAGTCATTCAGCAGATAGACAGCATGCAGTATGGACATGCTAGGTGAGGAGCCAGTCAGACGAGGCCACCGGCCTACTGATTCCCTCCATAGGAAGCGTCCAGAACCAGTTCCGTGCAACAAGACATAAAGTGATTCATGGTTGCCAGGAAAGAGGGGAAGGGAGAATGGGACAGGGGTGGCTGCTAGTAGGTGCGGGGATTTTCCTGAGGTGCCAAAAATATTTTAAAAATAACCGTGGTGATGGTTTATTAACTCTCTGAATAGTTAGCAACATGGAGTTGCCCCCTTCACTATGAATGAATGAAATATCAGTGAAGCTGATGTTAGCATAACTGCTTCTGAAACCTAGAAAAAGTATACTCGGAACCGTGGTCACAGACATTCATTGATATCTATTTGTTAAGTAGTGAGGTTTTCAATGGATACATCGTGTTTGCTGTGTCTGGTGGCACTGTATGTGCCTTTAAAATTATTTCTCGTTTTTTTTTTTCATAAACTGGTTTTTGTTAAGTAAAATGTCCTAACAACATCTCCTGGCGGTGGGGAGGCTGCAGGGCCAGGTGCGGCTTCCCACTCTGCCCGGGGGCCAGCCGCGGTCAGCCCAAGATTCAGGATGCTGTGAACAGTGAGAACTGTGTCAGGTCCCGGAGCACCAGGGGCTGCTGTGGATTTCCCACAGAGCCCTCTTGCCCAAGACCCCACCTCACCCTTCCATGTGTATTTTCCCTGAATACTCCTCTGCCTTTGGTGTGTGGACTTTGTAAAATGCAATCATCATTCTGTTCTCTTCAGGAAATCAGTGCATCTGCTCCTCCACAAACACATCTAGGCCCAGACAGCTCCTCATCAGGGCTCCTGCCTTCTACCAACACCCCCTCATCCCCCTAGGAGCATCCCAGGGCGCTGATGTACCAAAGTCCTCTAGGATGAGCCACAAAACCTTCTGAGTCTCTGTGGGTCTCTTTTGCAGAATACTTGAGGGATTCCAGAGGAATTCCTAAATCCCCTGAGAAGTGGTAGATCAGCTTTCCAAAGCAACAGCCCAGATTATAGCATTCGCTGATTTCCACAGTGTAAATATTGACACAGTGGCTGATTTCATAGTTGAGCTCTGACGTGATGTCACTGGGCAGGGAACTGGGCAGAGTTGTGCTCCAGTGATTCTCGCGAGCCCTCATGTGGCAGTGTGTTGAAAGATCCTTTCTGAAAGATGGACGTTCGGACCCCCTGGTCCAGCAACAGTGGCAGCACAGGGCTGGGTGGATCAGGAAGGGCCTGCTGGCATCTGTGAGTCGACCAGCGTCTCTATTCACCTGGGGCCTGCTGGGGTCCTCCAGCTCTGATCCCGGCAACCCCAGCTGTCCACAGGTGCTCACCCCTGTCCTGCAGGTGCAAGGAGCAGACGGGGAGGCCCAAGCCCAGGATGAAGACAGGGCTAGTGTGGCTCTGCTGCTGTCCTGCCTGGGCCTGGGTGGCTCCTCGTTCTGCCCTCGTTCTCTCCTGGAACACGAGTGAGACTCTGGACTCTCCTCTGACCCCGCCCTGACTGTCATCCAGTGGGCTCTGCTCTGAACCACAGCCAGAGTTCCAACTGTCCCCTTGGTATTGAGTCCTGTCCTCTCTTCTCTCCTCATCGCCACAAGAGGAGGCTTTCTCAAGCCCAGGGGGGCCAGTCCCTCCTGTCATTCTCCTGTGACCTGCAGCCAGGCCCATCTTCCTCCAGGACCTTGATCTTCAGCTGGACCAGGCTTCTTTCCACCTGTCTGTTTAACTTCTATCCCTGCTTCTGGCTCTCAGCTTCTTCCAGGACGCCTCTTCGGGCCCCCAACCCAGATCAGGTGTTTGTTTCATGCACTCTCTTAGGGGTCAGCATGGGCCCCTTCTAGAGCATTCCTCACCCTGTGCATGTGCTCACCTTGAAGTGGCACCCCCTTTCTCCACAGAAAAGCCCTCTTCACCATGGCTGATTTTAGGACTGTCAGCAAAAGAGTCTCTGTGAAAGAGTCATTGGACTATTTTCGTGTTGCCCTGTGTACTGGGCCACTGACCAAGAAGATACCAGCACTCCAGGTGCTGGACACCCCTTACTGGGTTTTCACAAATGTATCCAGTATATTACTTTGTAGAAATGTGCAAACAAGTCCTCTGGCCTTGAGCTGGGCTTCACAGAGATGTCTACATTTTTAAGATAAGTTACCAATGGGCTCCATGGTAACAGCTGGCAGGGGAGGAAAGAAAGGGGAGAAGAAGCTCTCCCCTTCTCAGGTGTTGTCCTTGAAGAGTTAACTTGCCCAGAACAGTGAAAGAAAAGCTGCTTTTATGTGAACCTCTGCAGACTGTGAACTTCTGAGCCCCTCCCCTTACACGCTGGGTATAAAACTCTGAAACTCCCTGAACTCGGGGTTCAGGGGATTAATTGATTACAGCAAAAGCTGTGCCCTCTGAACCTGGCTGCAGCCAAATAAAACTGTTTCCTGCTGTGTTCGGTGCCTTGCCTCATTTGTCCCTACAACCACCTAGTCCTGGATCTTCCTGCTCTGAGTTAGCTCTGGGAGGACAGGACTGTTTTTGTAGCTGGTCTCTGGTGCATACATGCTACAGGGCACAGAGGTGGCCCCAAGAACTCATGGGAGGCCTTGGGAGGAGGGTGAAGGCAAGCTGTTCTCTTACCGACCCCACTGCTCCTCATTATCTGCCCATGTTTTCAACTCTGCCCGTCCACTGGACCATTTAGAAGAGCAGGTGCTGAGACTCCACCTCAGACCAACTGCCCGACCTTGGAGGCTGGGGAGAAATGAAGTCACGATATCCGTTTGCTTGCTTTTCTTTTTTTGCGTTCTGGACATTGAATCACGCAGGACCTGTGCCCCAGCATCCCCGGTGGCCCAGTGAGGCCTGAGAGCCACTCCCCTTGAGGGTAAGCCACACACCTCAGCAAGGCGCTCAGCTTCCCCAAGAGTGTCCAGCACCCGCTGGACCCAGTGCTCATGTCCCTGACTTCTAGATGAGCTGAGTGTCCTGCTTTGTTCTTGAATCCACCAGGGTTTCCCAGGCCTGTTTCATTATGCAAAAAATACATAACTCAGGTAACCCCATGAAAACCACCCAAAAGGTTTCCCAGGAATTCATATCTCACTTGAGCAAAAGGAGCTCATCAGGGTGCCAGGACACTGCTGAGGGCTCTTCTAGAGAGTTCCTTCCTTTCCCTCTGAAATCACTGCGTGGCCCCAGCTGGGTTGCCTCTCTGAAGTCAGTGCACCTTGCTGGTTTATATTTACAGCCAGTGCCAGGTGAGAAGACCTAGCAGGGGGTCCTCACAGCCCGCTGTTCCCTGTGGCCACTGTTTGTGTAGTTTACAGAGGAGTGAATCAATCTAATCTTGTTAAGAATAAAACGCGTGGGCGTCTTCAGCTGCTTCTCTTTTTCTGGCTGGTTGTTGAACACAACAGATGTGTTGTTGCTGCAAACACCACATTCAACCTGATGCAGGCGCCTTGGGGACCTCCCTCACCTCGGCAAGGTCAAGGACATCCTAAGGCAGCTCTGCCTCTGTTGTTCCTGTGGGTTGTGGGCACGTGAGCTGCAGCCTCTGAGCTGCTGCCCTCTGTCCTGGGCTCCCTGTGCTAGGAAACAGCTCCCTTCTCCTGGCACCTTCCTGGTCACGGGAGGTCATGTAGTGGCACCCTCTCCTCCACAAAAAGTCTTAACTGGGAGTCTCCAGAAATCTTCACCATGGCTGATTTTAGGGCTGCCAGGAAAAGAGTCTCTGCAAAGAGTTCAATATAGATAAACTTCCTATTTTCGTGTCACCCTGTTTACTTGGCCACTGGCCAGGAAGATACCAGCACTCCAGGTGCTGGACACCCCCTTACTAGTTTTTCACAAACATATCCAGTATAGTACTTTGTAGAAATGTGCAAACAAGGCCTCTGGCCTTGAGCTGGGCTACACAGAGATGTCTACATTTTTGAGATAAGAGAAGTTACCAATTGGGCTCCATGGTAACAGCTGGCAGGGGAGGAAAGAAAGGGGAGAAGAAGCTCTCCCCTTCCCAAGTGTTGTCCTTGAAGAGTTAACTTGCCCAAAACAGTGAAAGAAAAGCTGCATTTATGTGAACTTCTGCAGATTGTGAACTGTGAGCCCTTCCCCTTATGTGCTGGGTATAAAACTCTGAAACTCCCTGAACTTGGGGTTCAGGAGATTAATTGATTACAGCAAAAGCTGTGCCCTCTGAGCCTGGCTGCAGCCAAATAAAGCTGTTTCCTGCTATCTTCGGTGCCCTGCCTCGTCTGTCCCCACAACAGTCACTCTCCTGTTAGCACTCTCTACTTTGTTAACTGATTTAATAACTGTTTTGAGCACTCAGTATGCGTGAGGCACTGAGTTGGAGCCTGACAAAGACTCTCTCCTTGACCAACCCCAGCCGGGCTCCTCCCGCCCTAGTCCCCATGTGGCCTCAGCTTTGGCCTCCAAAGACTTACTTGCTCAAACACTAACATGGCTTCCTGCAGCTCCAAGATGACCCTGCCTCCTTGACGCACCTACTGAGAAACTTGAAGTCTGCCCAAGGAATTCTCTGCTGGTTTTAGAAACACCTGAAAGCTCTGCTCCCAGCCTAGGTGGAGGGGTGGGAGGGGATCAATTAGCAAACCCAGATGAGCTTCCCTCTGACCAACCCCATTCCCACTTCTATGGTTTTTCATCTCCCTGACTTTGCTCAATCCCCCCACCCCCTCACTTCAAAGACACCTGGTGCGTAGCGCAGGCCTCTAATCCTAGAGATACAGGAGGCTGAGATAGGAGGATGGCTAGTTAGAGGGCAGCCTGGGCAACTTAGCAAGACCAGGTCTCAAACATTATAATGGAGGTGTAGCTCAGAGGTAGAGCACTTGCCCAGCAGGTGTGAGGCCCTGGATTCAAACCCCAATACTGGAAAGAAAAGAAAGAAGGAGGGGGGAGAGGGAGGAGAAAGGAGAGAGAGAGGGAGCGAGGAAGAAAAAAGTAAAATATAAAAACAAATCACAGGGTCACCTCTGGGCCAAGGGGAAGGAAGCTCAGGACGCTGGCATTAGCAGTTTCTGGCAGAGTCTGATTTCCCTGCATTAATTAAACTACTGTCGGACAGTTCATCTTTGACAGAGCAGAGCAATGGAGGTGACATCGGCAGTGTCTGCCCCACGGGCTTCGTGCTTGGGATAGCGGGGAGACAGGCAGCGACCAGCATATGGGTGGCCTGCCAGGTCTGTGGGTGGGGCAGTGCTGACAAAGTCACCAGGTCTCTGTGAACATGAACACTGGCCTAGCCTTGGGGGAAGTATAAGAGAGGCCTTGAAGACTGAAAGAAGAGACAGGTGACCCCTGAGGGGAGCAGGGGAAGGGAGGCTGGTCTATAAGAGAAGAGGGAGCAGGACGCCAGGAGCAGGAGGGAACCCCTGCCCCCTGGCCTTGAGGCCTTGATAAATCTGGATTTAAACAAATAGTTCTTCTTTATTTCCTTCTGGCCCAGGGTCATGCTTGGGAGATAGAAGGGGGGAAAATTAGCCTGAATAAAGTTGGGTTTGAATGGAGAAAACAGAACTGTGGAGGTCGTTGGGCAGCAGGTGAGGGAGAGGGAAGGGCTCCCTGCCGTTCTCGGGCTGGGATGGAGGCTGGCGTGTGTGGCTTCTTTGGCACAGGCCACCTGGGCACCTGCTCCTGGGGAGGCGCGGGCAGGAGGGGTGGGCGAGGGCGCCGTGCAGCAGTGGCTTCTGCCCGTGTGCCTGGCCCGCAGGGCAGGCTGGGTCTCTCTCCTCTGAGCTGATGCAGTTCTAAGAGGCAGGTTGAGGAGCTGTGAGGAACCCGCTCAGCCATGTCTGGGCGCCCACAGTAAGGCTGGCAGAGTGCTGGCGTCTGGTGGTCGCGGAGGGCACCCCACACGTGCCCCTCCCAATAGGCAGCAAGATGTCCCCGCGTGGTCTGCAGAACTGGGTGCAATATGGGCTAGCACAACAGGAAATGGGTCACAAATCATCAGATCTGGAAGGTTCTGTAACCAGGATGTGCTGGAGGCTGAAGGCAAGTCTCTCCCTCCCCGTCCCCACCTGCTCCTGAACCCTGCAGGGGTCTCGTTGCCCCCTGTGCATCCAGCAGGGGCTCCTGCTTGCTTCCTGCATCTGGAACCTCCTCTCCTCCAGTCCCAATCCAGTCCCAGCTTGCCATGAGCACGGGCAAAGTTGGAGGGAGGTGGGACACACCAGGACAGAATTTGCTGGGCCAGCTGGAGGGTGGCCCTCTCACATAGCAGCCACTGGGGCCTCCACAATAGTGACAAGAGCCCGCCATCACCTTTCCCTGTGGATAGGGGTTTGCGGGCTACTCAGACTTGGTCCTTTGGAACTGAGGTAGGGTAGAGGAAATAAGAGGTAGGTAGAAAGGAGACCAACAGGGAAGGGAAAAAACTGACCTTGAAATCTGAGCAGTTCATCGAGCACCCTACCTCTAGCCTGTTTGCCTCCAGACAGTAATTCCTAAAAAGCTCTGGGGCATTGTGCATCTAGGTGACTGGTGCCCGGGGACACTGCTAGTGCAACAGGGTAACTTCTCTAGATTAACTGAAGCCAAGGGAAAGTATTGTTAGTGACTATCATGGAGATATAGCAATCATTCTCTCTGACTAGATAACGTCAAGCTGGAGACCTGAGAGAGCCAGACCCCCATGACCTGCCCTGCATGCCATCAAGATAATCAAGCTCATCAGGCCAGAGTGCAGGCCACTCCTGGGGGCCACGCTCCCCTCCTTCGAGTGTACATCTTGCTCTGCGGCTGCTTTCCCCCCAAAACCTCTTTGCTCTTCTAGATAAACCTTTGTGCCTCTTCTGTGTCTTTCTATGGTGTAAGCCAAGAGCTTGCCAGGGCTGAGTTGAGGTCCCCTGTTCCCTTCTGGGGACCTCCTCGGACCACTGTGCAGACAAGCAGTTCTGGCCACACACAGGAGGGCAGGAAAAGTTAGAGAGCCCAGGAGAAGGAAGGGGGAATGCGAGAGAAGTAGGGTGCAGAGCCTGGCCAGGAAGCAAGGAGCGAGCACAGGGGATGGAGGAGGGAGGAAGGTGGGTCCAGAGCCCCGAGCCTCCTGAAGCTCTGGGCTCACCACTGGTCTCTGGCCATTGTGTCCCGTTAGTGACAGAGACACTGACTTGCAATGCGAGGTTTAGGTCAGCTCATACTCACAGGGTGTTGAGCCCAGCACCTGGAACATTGGGGAGTAACTGCTACCACTGCTAAATAAGTCAGTGACCGCAGGGGCTGGGAATGTAGCTCAGGGGTAGAATGCTTGCCCAACAAGCATGAGGCCCTGGGTTTAAACTATGCAGTGCAAAATAATAATTGTAATTGTAGTAATAATAATAAATTATTGCAAAGGTGGGCTATGATCAGACCCAAGTTCAACAACACAGAATGTTTGAGATGCTGATGGCTTGTCTCCCCTCCATGTCTGCCACCTGACACCTTCAAGTCTAGGGCATGCTTCTCTCTCCAACGGGATATGAGGATGGCCCTGGGAACCTGAGATTCCAGGACTCGAGGATACAGAGGGCTCCAAGCAGAGGGACTAAGTGAGCCTTTGCCTGGGGCTTGCTGGGCACCTGCTGAGGCTTGGCATTGAGTCTCTGCTGACCAACAATGTCTTAAAGAGCCAAGCTGGTCAGTGCTCAAGTTCACTTAGTCTAGACAGACAAACCCAGGAGCAGGACAGCAGCATCCTCAAGCGGTGACTCAGCAGAGGGGAGCCTGCTGGGTGCTTGAGCAGTGCTTTAGAGCAGGTCAGGAATGTTAATTCAAAGTAACCATGTGGTCAACGTGCCCCTGTGGGGTGGACCTTGTGCCAGCACCCGCAGGTCGGAACGGTGGCTGGCAGCAGCACTGGAGCTGGACAGACTGCCAGGACCATTCCTAGTGTCTCTCTCATCGGTTTCTTGTCAGTGGAACCTCCTGTAAAGCCCTGCCCTCTGGCCAGCTGTCCGCACAGTGCTTTGTCTATGCAGCAAGCACACAAATAGGGGCTCTGCTGTGAGTTCTGCTTCCTCAGAGGGGGCCTTAGGCCAGTAGGACACCCCAAGTTCTTGAAAGTCAGAGAGAGGTCAAAGAGCCTATGCCGGAGTTAAAAAGACGCCATTTCTGAATACAGTAAGAGTCTGGAGGTGAGCTGTGTCCAGCGGTGTGGTGATCGCCACTACAGCAGGGACTTCTCCAGGTGCACACTAAGGATCCCTTAAATACCTCCTTCCACACTCCTGCCACAGTCACTGAGCATTCTGTAGAGCAGAGATGCACTTGACAGTGGCCCCAAGGGAGGGGCAGTGCCCCCACGCAGGGCAGATTCCAGCGGGATCCACTCAGGAGAAGCACTACAGTCCCAGGCACAATGGAAACTGCTCATTCACTGAATCACACTCAGAGGCCTGGTAACTCATCCAGGGCAGGACTCGCCTGGATTCTCTTTCTCACCTCTGGTGATGGCTTTGTCCCCAGAGATTCCCTCCAATGTCCAGCTTTCCAGAGCATCTGCACCTTCCCGACCATGTGGTCCTGTGGAGCCCCTGCCCCCTCCTTCCTTAGCGCTTAGTGTCCTGTATCCTTCCCTGTCTTTAATCCCCGAAGAGCTCTGGTTAAAGTGCAGGTTCCAACTCAGTGGGTCTGTCGAGGGTAGGGGGTGGCTGAGAGTCCACATTTCTGACACACTCTCAGGCAACGTCAAGGCCACTGAGGACCACGCTCTGAATCTAGGCTCTCACACTTAGGCAGAGCTTTGTGTGGCAGATATTCAGTAAACAGCCACCCATCATGTGCTGTCACACTTCACTGTTCACAGTGGCCAGTGCAGCTGCCTTCCCAGTCCCCTCTGAGGGACAAATATGCATAGACCTAGAAGTGGGCTCCATCAATCGGTCATCCCAGAGCCAGGATGGGTCCCAGGTTCTCAGATCTGTTCCAACCTGCGTTTCTTCTGTGTGGAAAACGCTTAGCAACAGGCACGGCATGATAGTGCTCACAAGAAAGAGTCAAAAGTCAGGTCTTGCAAACTCTAAAGATTACACATCCTGCCCATTAGAGAATCATTCTATTTGTTTTCTCCATCTGTGCCAGAAATGAAAGCCATAGTTCTTAGATCCACACTTACTCAAGAATATGCATCTTCCTAGAGGCCTCTGTTCTGTAGATTTGATAAACCAGGTAAAAGAGTTTGAAGAATTAAAACCTCACACTTGCATAGAGGGACACAGCATTTTGCCATGTAATCCAATATTCCATTTTCCATGGAAAGTGGGAAAAGTTCAGCAATTTAATAATGACAGCAAGGAGATGATCCAACTACTGATGGTCAATGCCACTGCTGAAGGAGCACTTCAGCCTTAAAAACAAACAAACAAACAAACACACCTGTCTTCTTGGATGGCAGAGAATAAATTAGCAAAAAGCAACATTTTTAAGCAACTGGATGTGTTTTCCTAACATCTAACACATAGCCTAGAAATCAACCAATGTGGGCTTGGGTTGAGTGTTCCTTTTGTTGTAGCTGATAAATCTTTTAAAATATCAGTGAACATAGGTTAAGTAAAAAGAATTAATTATACACCGCTTTGCTTATTCCTAGCACACAGTACACATTCAAGAGAGGAAGGTCAAACAAGGGAGTGGCCATGTGGACAAAGATGTGGGTGGGCGCTCTCAGGGACTGTGATGGACTGCAACCTGGTTTTTGGTGTGGGAATGGTCAGTTTGATGAATATGAGACAAAAATACGCTGGGTCACAATCAGCGAGCGTTATTAAGGTGCAGGGGCCACATGGCACGGCTAATGCTCCCCTGGCTGAAGATAAGCAGCATTGTCACGTGAAGACAGGGAGCAGCAGCTGTGGGGGGACCAGTGATGGCCCACCTTGACAGGCAGTCACTCTACCACGTGCACCTGTATCGCACCTTCACCCTGCACAACACGGATGTATACGAATTATATTTGTCAATTCTACTTCAATATATCTGAAAAAAAGATGGGGAGCTCTCGATGACTCTGTCAGCAAGGTCAAGGGGACAGTAGTATTTTTGTAGAAAGGAAGTCTACTTATGCAGCACGCCCCGAGAATCCAGGTCCTGTCAAGTCCTGGTTTCCTTGGGTTTTCACACAGTATGGGTGTCCCCATGATGATTGTTTCCCTCAAAACCCAGGAGCAATCAAAGTGACTGATAAAGGTGATACATTGCAAAAATCATTTTCATTGTCAAAAACATCTTAAGAATAAAAAGCAAATAAATTGAGGGGAAAATTAAATCACAACTCAAAGGGTCGATATTTCCAACATAGAAGAGTATAAAAAATAGAGGAACAAAAGAGTATCTGTAAGAAAACTGGCTAGAGACAAGAACAGACTGGCATAGAGCAGGAAACGCAAATGGCCCTTAACCGCAAGCTCAGTCACGCTCATAAGAGAAACGAGAAATGAAACTGTACTGGTGCTGTTTCTCATCAATCAAACTGGCAACTGGCAAAGACTCGAACGTTTGACAGCATCCTGGAATTGGCAAAGCTCTGGGGCAACAGGCGCTCTGTCGTTGCTGGTGAGAATATGACACGGTACAGTCCCCATAAGAGGAACGTGGCGTTGTCCTGCAAAATGATGTGTGCATTTACCTTTTACTCCTGTCACCCCACTTCTGGCAACGAGTTCAAAAAACACACAGACTTCTGTGCACCCACAGGGAGGGTGACGAGCTAGGGCACAACCACTTGACGCAGTGCGGAAAGCAAGGTCTTCCCTGGCACCCAGGCAGGGGTCTCCAAGTGCTGTTTCCTACATGGGGCTTCTCAGGAGAAGGGCTAATTCTGAGTCCAGGGTGGTGAATGTGCAAGGTGACTCTAGATCATGCTGTCACACTGGGATGGGGGTGTGGGAGGAAGGAGGAAGACGGGAGAGCAAGCAGGCTGTCAAAGAGTCGGCCCAAAAGGAGCGGGGCCAGACCTCCAGGATCTTGCTCTGGCCAGTGAAGGGACAGCTGGACACCATCAGGGATGATGAGTGTCAAGAATGAGAATATGCAGGACATATCTGCAGGTATTTATGAAAACCCTTGGAGAAAACTTATAGGTTGCCCTTGGAAGATATTAGGACACTAACTTATTATTTTTAAATTGGTAACAAAAAAAAGGGAAGGAATTGATTTCTGCCACCATCCATGTGTGATCTGGACTTCTGGTAAATCACTCAGTTGATGAGGGGAAGCTTCTTGATCTGGAGTTTTTCCAGTTAGTAAAGAAGAAATTATCAAATGGCACTATCTCTGTAAATTCAGATGAATCCATGGTTCAAGTAATTCATTAATAGAGGAACAAAAGAGTATCTGCTAGAAAACTGGATAGATAAATAGATAATCAGACAACATGAATCTTGCGATGGACATGCATGGAACCACATGGGAACTGTCCTAGAAAGAAAAAAAGAAATAAAGAAAGAAAAGAAGAAAACAATCAAAACTAAAGAAATGAGAAACCAGAATGAGACCAGAATCTAAACGAGCTTTTATCTGGCACATCTAATTATCAATTCACAGGAAACGTATAGGACAGAAGAATACCTTGAAGTATACCATAGAGATGCCATCAGCATAATTCAGATTTTATGAAACTCTGAAGACAAATTAACTATTTTCTTCAACAAATATATTTTTTTAAAAAGAGGGGGTACCTATAGATTAAAGACATGTTGGAGACCCATCAATTAAACACATGAACATGGGTCTTATTTAGGTTATGATGCAAACTGTAAAAAAAATTATGAGATAACTGAGGAAATTCTGATAATGGTGGTAACACTTTTACAATTTCTATTAGTGCCTCTGTGATAATATTTTTCAAAAGAGAATGCATGTTCTTATTTTTCAGAACTATGTTTAGAAACACTTCACAAGCACTGATCTGACTCCTGGGGTCTTCTTCGACCTTCTGTGGAGGAGGAATGGAGGGTGGAGATGCAGAGACTGTCCCGAGCTGCTAATCGCTGCAGCTGGGTGATGGCCACGGGTGCTTGGTTGTGCTGCCCTTTCTACCTCGTAACCATTGACTTGTCCACAGTAAAAGCACAAATAAACCATCTAAAGCTGATGAAAGGAACTGCAGTGCCCGCTGCCTGCTCCTCTCCCTGGCCCGGGTGTGCCGATGCTCTTGCCATAGCACCTCACTCTGCAGATCTGTGAATGGCATGGGATCATACCAGCCCTGGGTGCCTTGGTGGCAGATGGTGGCCAAAGCAGAAACTAAGGACCAGAGGTGAAGGGTCGCAGCACTAGGACTTAAAATAGACAGAGGCCCGAGGATTCCTTCCTCAGTGCTGTTGGCTCTCCTAACCAGACACATGGAGAAGCATAGCGGGGCTGTGTGTGCACAGGCTGAAGTCCTGGGGGGACACCGGCCTCTACCCTGGGCCACCACCATCTGGGCCACCCTCCAGCCATGAGGAGAAAAGCTCTGAGCTATACTCACTAGGCACAAGTGATGTCTTTCCCCCTTTCCTCCACCTGCCCCCTTCTTCTTCAGGGAGGATTGTAGAACTGAAGGTCAAAGAAGCCTTCCCTCCACCAGGAAATGGATGGGCTGAGTCCACCCCAGAAGCTCTAGTGTGATGAGTCAGCCCAGGAGGGGAGCCAAGGAGACCCAGAATGGTGAACTGAGCATTTGCAGTCACGCAGAACCGAGAAACCCCAGAACTAGAGCTACACACTGTGGTTTCTGACCCAGGTGCTCTTATAACTCACTCTCTACCTAGAACTTGAAAGCAGATTTAAAAAATTCCTTTGCAGAAATCAAGTTCAAACATGCAGGCTAGAGCCAAGAGGGCCACCACTGAACTGCTGGGATTTCCCTGAAGTGAGTCTGGGACAACTCAAGGCCAGGGCACCAAGGAGGAGGAGCCAGGCGGGAAGAGACATTTTTCTTCTGCTGTTCGTTCTACAGAAGTCTCCTGAACTGCGCTGCTGACGTCCCAGAGATCTCCCCGCCACGGCAGAGAGCCGCTGTGCTTCTCTCTGCTCCAGACTACTCCCTTCCCTTTATTCCCTTCTTGAATTGAACACCAAATTGCAAAGTTATTTTTGTAAGTGGTAAAGTTATAAAAAGTTATTTTTATAATTGGTAAAAATCTGAGACCCCATGCTGTGACTCTGGGCTCCTTCCCTGGCATGTGCTTCAGTTCAACGTTAAAAGGACACCAGGGTCAGCGATGGAGGTCAGCCTGCTCCCCTAAGAATTCGGGTTTGATTGGGCAGTGAGCTCACAGGGCTTCAGCCTAATCAGAACGTGCCCTGAAGTTCTTCCCTTCCCAGAAACCATTGCTGTGGGTCTGTCCTCCCCAGGTCTGGAAGCCTGATGTGAGAGGTGGTGCTCAGCTCCCCAGGTCAGGAGAGAAGATATGAGCCGGGCAGTAGTCATCAGGGGAATGTGGAGGCTGGAGATGGGAGACCTGGTCCTGCCTGCCTGGTATATATTCATGTGAAGGAGAGGGCAGTCCCCTGGGGCATTCTGGAAAATGCAAAACTGCAGAGATGGCCTAAGGCTCAGTAACTACCAGGAAGTGGGGAGGGACCAGTGGGCGGGGCAGAGGATGCTTAGGGCAGCCAGGCTACTCCACATGCTGCTGCAGTGGTGGACATGTGCCTCTGTACTCCTGTCCAAGCCAATGAAGGTACACCGTTGAGACTGTCCTTGGGTGGGGCTGAGGGCACTGGGGGGCGGGCTGCATTGGGGGAGAGGCTGTGTGTGAATGGGGCCAGGGTTATGCGGGAACTCTCAGCACCTTCTGCACAGTTTTTCAGTGAACCTATGAAAAACCAGCCTCTACCTCAGAGCAAAGCCTGTCCAAGGAAGGTACATGACCTTTGTCCTTGGAAAGACCCACAGAGCACTCCTAGGCACATTCCCACCCTGCTAAGTTGTTTATCTACAAATAACAGGAGAGATATGCTGCGCCAGGTGTCCCTGACTCAGTCAGGCTAGGTGGGGACCCATAGCAACCCCCTAACGGCTACCAATCATGAGACAGGGAAATACCCGGGATGCCAGATGACCCTCCCAGTAGTTTATGGTGGTTGATAACGTGTTGAGAAACCATGTAGTTCAGCACGAACACCCCTCTTGGCTTAAACCAATCAGTTCAGATGAATACCCCTTTTGTACTGACCAATCACCCTTACCCAACTTGTTCCCACCAGTGAATGTGCTAATCATGTTTTAGAGTTGTTATTTGATTTTCCCGCGGTGTGTGATGATTTGCTAAGAGATGCTATGATGTATGTGAAGTCCCTGCCCTCTCCAAAGAATGTATAAAACTGCTGCAAACCCTGGGCTAGGGGCCTCTCAGCGTCACCAGTTGCTGTGTGTGCGCGCGGAGGACCAAGCTAGCTCGCAATAAACACCTCTTTGCTGTTTACATCTATCTTGGTCTCTGGTGGTCTTTTGGGGGTCCCGAATTCGAGCATAACACCTAAAACTGCTGTAAATGATAATGTCTTTCTCATTTTGAAAAGAAAGGAGAGGGGGAAGCTGCCTGATGTACCACAGAAGGAGGCACAGGCCGGCTGAAGCAGCCAGATCTGTGTGTGGTGTTGCTATGGCTGTCAGGACAAGAGGTCCTGTTCCCATCCACAGAAGGCCTCAAGGAGGGGGAGCTGAGCTGCAAGGGGGTGGGCAGGGTGCTGCCCCTGCCGCAGGGCCTTTGCACAGCAGGCAAGCAGCGGTGTGGCCGAGCACACTGCGGGAGTGTTAATCCCCAGGAGTAGGCAACTTGTGGGGTGGGGATCTGATTATATACTATATGCTCAAATATTCTTTGAATCTCCTCTTTTGGAACGAGCTCCAGAATCCCATTTTTGTGTTAGGTTATGGATAATTTTTTTGGAAAGGCTTAAAGAGTGGTGAATAAAGTGTATGCCCCCAAATGTCTAAAGACCCATGGGCTGAGTTTCTTCTTTGGTTGTAAGAAATGAAAGCGAAGCCAAGCTTGGAAGCTGTACCTTGACTGCGTAGCAGAAAATCTCTCAAACCGTGACACACATACACACTCTCTAGGGTCACATTGTTTTGACATCAGCCTGTCCATTCCAATCCATAGGTTCCAATAAAAGCTGGCAGACAAACGGATTTGACAGTAACTGCATGACTCACATTTTGAAGAAGTGGCACCACCTATCCAGCACCTCTCATTTGGTGATTTCCTACCAGTCTCTGCTGCTAACTTCTGCCTTAAGGGCCCCCATCAGTAAGCCAACCCTTCAGGCTCTGTGAGCACTGCCTTTGGAGACCGTACAGGTGGCTGCTCTCTGGCCAGCAGGTGCCATGTCTGTTCTGTGCAGACAGCAGAGCTTCTGGCTGCTACTCCCTGCTGTCTAGAAACCCCCGCCGTCTATCTGACCACTGGCACTCTAGTCTTCTCTTCTGGCCAGAAGGTGCTTTCTGGCCAAGAGGATGCTCATCCAGGCTTTGGAGATGGTTCTCACTACCCTCCTCCTCCTGCTCCAAGCCCCTTTTCCTGATCAAAGGGCAAAAACATGGCTCATCTCACCTGTTGTGCTCAACAGGAAATTAGGGTGGTGTGCAAGAAGGAACAAAGACAAAACCCGATTGTTCTCCTTCTGGACCCGGGAGAAGACTGTGAATAGAGACTGTTCCTTTGATCAGGATGAAGAGGAGCTTCTCAGTGTAGCTCCTCCAGTGTCTTTGATTAGACAGGGATTTGGATAAAAGAGTGCATTGAAGTGGGAGGTGTGTGTATGAAAAGCTCATTGGCTGGGGTCACTATGGTGACATCCGACTTCAGACACAGGAACTGAGCCACAGCAAATGCTGCAATTCATGGGAGATCTCTAAAAGGCACAGGACAGTGGGCAGCAGCACCACCTGCCCTCACAGCCCCTAAGCCAACCCACACAGCCTGCCTACTGGTCCCTGCCACTAGGAGCCGTAGAGCAGCTGAGTGGAGGATGGGGTGGGTTGGGGCCCAGGTGAGCACAGCCCGCGGATGTGTGGAGCCCATCATGCAAACATGAGGCGAGCCAAGGCTCCAACTGGTCACTCTTTGGTGCCTAGGCCTGGGTTCAGCTGCCTGCTGCAGAAGTTGGCTCCACACAGCGCTCAGCCCCATCCCATGACCTCAGCCTCCTGCTTCTGACCTGCCACAAGAAAAGAGAAGTGGGCAGCGCTGACTGGAAGGTGGGACTCCAGAATTGACCAATAGGGTTAGTACCTTTCCAAACCCTAATTAGCATAAGTTTGGACCAAGAACATGACCCAAGTGCTATATAAACCCTAGAGGGGACAGGCACACTGCCCGAGAAAACTTGGTGTTCTTTAATGAATCCACCCTTACACTTATTCATTGTGGTCTATCAGGAGCCCAGAAAGAATCAATTCCAGGTGAGCCCTTGGCGTCTGCTGCAGCACTGGAGAGTGTGGCCGCCATGAAGAGCGGCCACCCCTTTGGCTACAGAGGCTGCAGGCTTACTCAGGCCCTGCTCACCAGCACAGCTGCAAAGGCTCCAGTCTCATCTGCCAGAGAAACAGGGAAAGGAGCCTCATCTCAAAACTTGGGATCTAGTATCAGATGCTGCCATGCCCCCGATGTATCTGCAGGTGTCCCTGAGGATTGAACTCTGCTTAGGACCTGGGTGTCCGCCTCCTTTCACCTCTTCCCTGACAGTGCCCTTGGCTCCAGATAGGACAGTAACAAGCCCCCGGTCTGGTGTCACAGGGCTGCCTTTACAGGGGTTCCTGACAACATCTGCACACTCTCCCAGAAGGGCTGGGGTGCGGAGCGTTTGTAGGGCACAGGCTGGAAGGCCAAGGAAAGCTCCACCAAGGCGCAGGCTGAGGCCAAGCATCAGGAAGATAAAATTCTGGGGCTCCTGCTGGAGAGGTGCCACAGCATGCAGAGGATGCATTGGCGCCCAGTCCTGGGCACAGCCAGCATGGAGGCCAGGTCAGGGGAGGTGGAGGCAGGGTTGCAGGGCAGCCTCCTCAACCTCGGAAGGGCTGACTTGTGTCTGGGCTGGGCTTCCTGTGTTGTAGGGCATTTAGCAGCATCATGACCCCACCATTAGATGCCAGTAGCACCTCCCCCAAGTTGTGACAACCAAAGTTGTCCCCAGGCATTGCATCCATCCCCTGGAGAACAGTCATTCCCCTTCCCCTGTTGGGAACAATTTTGTCCCAAACCCCTGAGGTTCCCACCTCTCTGGGGCTCTCAGATTCTTCCTGGAAGATGTGGTGGAGTGGGCTAGGAAGTGGGAGTTTGTGTTTCACAACACCCAGCTGAGAACCCTGCAGAACAGGGTCTCTGGATGGGGTCCCTCGGTGGCAGCAATTGTTTCACCTCAGAACTGCATAGAAACAAAAGCTCCACCCTATCCATGTGCCCTGCCCTCCAGGGGATTCTGAGGCAGGACAGCCACCACCTGTCACTCAGCCCTCTCTGAGGAGGTGGCAAAGTCATGAGGCCTTCCAGATAAAAATGTTCACATGGCAGTTTGAACTGACCAGGGAACTCACCCTCTGTTGGGCGTCAAGCACAAGTGTGCGTTCAACAGAGGCTTGCTGAGTAAGAAGCGCCAGCGTCACCTTCTCGGTGATTAAAATGGCTGCTCAAGCAGAGGTTGCAGGAAGACTACGAGGAGTGGCTAGCCCAGCAAGCATGGACCCTGCCAAGGTGCCACGGGAGAACCTCTGGTGCCATGAAGCTGGCTGGGGAAGGGCAGCATTTGGCCACCGATTGGCTTGCCATCCAGAGTCTGCCAGTCCTCTCCAGGAGGCCATCTGCCCAGTACTTATGGACAACCCATCCCTCTGGACAGCTGCAACGAACGTGCACGCTTCTCAGGAAGAAGAACCGTCGGGTGGCAGACAGTAGCAAGAGTCTGGTGCTTGCTAGGCCATGGCTTCCCTTCACTGTCACATGACTAGATGCCATGCTGCCCCTGGCCAAGAGCCCCTAGGAGCCACGGGGAACTGGCAAGAGCACAGCAGCTTGCTCCCAAGAGGCTTCAGAGAGAGCTGGGCTTGGCAACCCTTAGATCTGGACTCAGATCCTGACTTTCGGCCTCCACAACTGCGTGGAAGGGTCTGGTGTTTGAAGCCACTGTTTGTGGTACTTTACCACCCTCAGAACACACGTGCCCATCCTCTGTACATGATGGGCCTGACCTAAGGACTCCCAGGTGTCTTAAGGCTGTTTCTCAGGTGAGCTCGGCAGCCCATTTACTTCAGAATCATCTGGAAAATGTCATCCACGTGCAGCTTCCTGGACCCAGCCCTGCTGCAGTCAGAATCCCTGAGGGCAACTCTCTGGAACCTCCATTTGTCACAGCCTTGCCAGGTGAGGGTCACAGTCTGAGAAGAGCAGCCGAAGGCTCTGGACCCCAGCGTCCACAGATCCTAACAGTGAGGCTCACCAATTCCCCTTGGGGTCTTGGGCCTGGGTGATTTTTTTTTTTTTTTTTTTTTTTTTTTTGCTAACCAAGCCATGAGATATTCTGATGTAAACAGGTGACTATTAAATGCTGGTACTGCTAGGTGCTCCAGGATTTTTGTAGCCACAGAACATTGACTTCTCACCAAGATTAGGACAGGCAGAGACCAGGATTCTCAAGTCATAGATGAAAAAAATGGACAGTTGAGGAAGTTAGCCAAGTCTCCCAAGACCACACAGATGGAAAACTGATGGAGCTGGATTTGAACTCACAGCCTTCTAGTTAACAGGGCCTTCCCACTGCAGCACCCTGCCACCCTGGCTGTCTTGAGGGGTATCTCGTGATGGTGCACACATTTGTTTCCCATATCCGTAGCAGACTGGATAATGCCGGGGTGCTTCCCCCACCCCCATTCAGGCTTCTTACCCAGGAAGCCCAGAGCAAGGCCTGGGAATGTGCATTTCTAAGAGTTCCTAGCCATAGTCTGTTGGTGGCTGGAGGACCAGGCTCTGAGGACGTCTAGGGAGGGCAGAGTGGGCAGAGTGGAGGGGGGTGACACACTTAGCCTGCTTATATTATTACAGGAGGTATGGAAACTTCTCCTAAGTGAGCTGACTGGGTTTGCAAATCAAATTTCTTAATTGGTCTTTTGGCTTCACCCAACAAGACGGCTTGGCTTGCCAAGATCCTGACAGGCTGACTGTCCCCATGGCAAGGCCACATCAAAGTGACCTGGAGGAATGGAAATTGCCTTAGTGCAACTGTAAGTACTTGCTTTAAATACACCGCTGTAAACATCCCCCCAGAAGTTGGGTCAGGCCACCCGGTG
This sequence comes from Marmota flaviventris, assembly GCF_047511675.1. Taxonomy (NCBI): domain Eukaryota; kingdom Metazoa; phylum Chordata; class Mammalia; order Rodentia; family Sciuridae; genus Marmota; species Marmota flaviventris. The sequence goes on along the minus strand of NC_092509.1, from coordinate 12,329,508 downwards.
CCCTCTTCTGCTGTTTGGGACCAAATGTTGTTTTCATTATGGGTCTGAATGTGCTATGGACCCTGTTTCTATAAAGATGAGCTCTTGGGCCAAAGGGCCCCTGGGAGCCAGGACATGCTCAGGGCTGCAGTGAGGGACAGGAGGATATCACAGAGAGAGGGAACATTCACTTCTGGGCCCAGAAGTGGGAGCACCCTGGGAGGAGGGGGTCTCACTGGTCAGTTGGGGTTATCTGGAGTTGGAATAGGCACTCCACATCCCCAGGCCAACTGAGAAGCTCTGGTCAACAGGTGTGTGTAGCAGCAAAAGTCTCACCTGCTTGGCATCTGCTCCTGTCCAGGAGGCAGCGTGGTGAGCTGGAAGAGCTTTGCTTCTGGCATCAGCTGGACCAAGCTCAAGCCCAGGCTCTCCCCAGCAGCAGGTGACAGAACATCTGGGAGCTGCAGAGTCCCCCTCTGCACTGGGGACAGGACACCTGCCCCCATCATGGGATCAAGGGTTAAGTAAAGCCCCCTGGCAAGGTGCCCAGCACAAGGGGCTCCTTGGCTGGCTCCTCTTCCAATCTGATCTTCTGCCCTGTCCCAGGGTGGGAGACTGAAAGACTGGGACTGGAGGAGTCACACCAGGGCCGAAGGTGTGCAGCCGGAAAACGGCCACCTTCCTCATACAGAATGTGGGGGCTCTGGGTGTGTCCACTGGACCATGGGGAAGCCAGTGGCCTCTGAGCCTGGACTCTTTGTGTTGTGGTCACTTGGCTGCCTCCTGCAGTGTGACTCCGGGCCAGGGTTAACCAGGCCTCCATGTCAGGTGTGATGTCCTTGACCAGTGCATTAGTCCAGGGCAGTCACGGCCAGGAACCCCAGGGACCCAGAAAAGTTTCCATGCAGAGACCAGTGTCCCTCGTGCTGCCCATTGTGATAGACTCACAGGATGTCTAGAGGACATGATAGGGAAGCTGAGGCCAAGGTCAGGTTGCCAGCTGTCTGCAGAGCTGAGATGAGGACCCAGCCCTGACCCCTGCTCCACTCTCTGGTTGATTTTGCATGTCAGTTGACGGGGCTGAGGGATGCCTGGATGCCTAGACAGCTCGGCGAGCTTCTTCTGTTTTTGTTTGTGAGGATATTTCCAGAAGAGATAAGCATTTGAATCAGTGGACCAAGGAAAGAAGATTGGCCTTCCAGCATGGGTGGGTATCATCCAATCTGTTGAGGGCCTGGACAGAACACAGAGGTGAGGAAGGATGATATGCTCTCTGCTGAGCTGGGATTCCACCTTATCCTGACCTTGGACAGCAGAGACTCAGGCCCTTGGGTCTTTGGACTTGGACTGAGAGTCGTACTATTGACTCCCTTGGTTCTCAGGCCTTCACTCTCAGATGGAGCCACATGGCCAGCTTTCCTTGTTCTCCAGCTTGTGGACAGCAGAGCCTGGGACTTCTTGGCCTCCCTAGCCACAGGCACCAGTTCCTACAATAAGTCCCTTCTAACGTATGTCTACATACATACCCTATTGGACTTCTTCCCTGGAGACCCCTGATTAATATGTGTACAAGCTGCAGACACATGTGAGGAGCCACCCCAAGTCAGCCCCGTTTTCTGGGGGAAGCCTCCCACCCAGGACCTGGCTACCCTGGCAACCAGCTGTAGCTGACGATCACCATCTGGAATAGACACCTGCCCAAAACCACCACGGGCAGCATCCTTCTCCTGAGAACTGGAGAAATAAATTCTCTTTCTGTTCAAGAGGGCCAGGTCCCAGTGCTGCTCGAGCAGGTTCTGACCACAAGCCCCTTCCCCTGAGCCGCGGGGCGGGGTGGGGAGACAGGCCTCTCTGTGTGATGAGCCCTTTGGCTCAGGGGAGAAGGAGGACGCCTCTCCCGTATGGTGACAGCAGGCTGGGGGTGCTGGCCACGTGTCTGCCTGGACGTGGAGGAATCCCCCACAGGTGGCTTCTTCTTTCATGATTAGGTTCCCGAAACTGTGCAGCCATGTCCTCTGCCCAGAGGCCCTGTATGTGGCCTCACTGTCCCAGCTGGGCTTGGGCAAGGCAGACCTGAGCCCTCACCCTGCGTCTCCTTCCTGGCAGACAGCAGCAGCAGAGCCATAGACACTCTGCTCCACATGCCAAGAGCCATTAACAGCCACTGCTGTAAATAACGGTGACCCTCTGGCAAGCTGTCCTCTTCTGTCCAGTGCGGAATGGCTGCTCCAAGAGGCTGGTGACTGCTTGACAGATGGAATGAAGTGTGGGTTCCGGAATGGTCTGAGCAGTTCTGCACCCCACCTCAGCAGTTCTGGGAAGAGAGGAGGAAGGGCACTGGCAGCCAAGAGAGGTGTCTGCGACTGCTGGGCTATTGAGTGAGGTGCCCGGTCAGCAGGGAGGCCATCAGGCACAGGGACCCATCACAGGCCTGCAGAGGTCATATGAGTCACACTTCAGTCCTGCAAACAGCTGCAGGGGAGTGCACCTACCACGTCAGGGGCTCTGACTTCCAAGACCGGAGTGGCCTGGGCTGGGGCTGGAACACTATGACCAGGGTGAATGTGGTCGCTGTTCCTTCCTGTAAGTACAGATGTGTCCACACTCAGCTGTGACCCTCTGCTCAGGTGTCCTCAGTGGTTGTTTTTGTGCCATGAGGACATAGTGAAGCCAAGTAGTGATAACAGGGACCACATGGCTCTCAAGGTCAACTGTTTGCTCTCTGGCCCCTTCAGAAAAGGTTTGCTGGCCTGAGGACTAGCGGATGAAACCTGGGCTGGGGACAGGACAGCCACCCTGGGGAAATGGGCAAAGTGGCCTCATGGGCCTCAGCATTCCCATCTGTGCAGTGGGATGGATACCATCTCCTCGCTAAGCCGTGCCAGGGCAGAGCTGTGATTCCTTGGCATAGGTGACGCTTCCTGCTGACCCTTCCCTCTGCTTGCTCGGGGCGGGGCTGTGATGGCTCCCCCCTACTCCAGAACACTGACACCTGCTGGGTTCATAATGGGGAGACCCTGTGACAGGTGTTATTCTGGAGAGCTGGCAGCAAGGGAGGACAGATGGCTCCTGTTGGTGGGCTCATACAGCCGAGCTGGGAGCGATGGATTTGGACAGGACCCAGTGCTCCTTTCTGGTGGCTTCCTCATATGCATCCCCACCGGCCACCATGGAAGTGGCCTATATTCCCAGCTGGGCTTGAGTCCTATAAGCTGTGGGCCTTTGGGCATTTCCTGAGCCTCTCTGAACCTCAGATCCTTCACTTGAAAAATAACATCACCAATAGCTTCTCCGAGCAGTGCTTTGAGGACAGAGAGAGAGAGATGATGGCGTAGGAAGAGCTTCTCACAGGGCACTCTAAACATGCTGCTGTTATTTTAATTATAATCCAACTGGAGTGAGTAGCTGAGGATGGTGAGAGGTTCCCATGAGGGTTGAGCTGGGCAGAGAGGAAAACGAAGGGGTCACAGTGGTACTGGTCCTCACCTGGCCCGAAGCAGGGGTGGCCCTGTGGCAGAGGGAAGAGCATGCGCTCCATATGTGGATATTGTTAGGTGCAGAACAGGCTGAGTAAACTGTCTGCAGGGCATGCCAAACAAAGTTAGCTGCAGGATGACCTGGCCACTCAAACCCTCTGTCTGGTTCTTTATCACCTATTTGCTTCAAGCCCAAACGCCCAAGCTCCCGCTCAAGGCCGAACACTTAATCCCCCTTGTGCCAACAAGGCAGCTTGCAGACCCAGAGACCTCATTAGATTTGGGCTATAAAAACTCCCTCCTGCCGGGCCCCTCTCTCTTGCTCTCTCTCTTGCTTTCTCTCTCTCTTGCACGCGCTTCCTCCCTCTCTCTCTCTCTCCCTCTCTCTCTTTCTTTTCTCCTCCGTTGCACTGCTGCAATAAAGATCTCTTGGTGGCTCTAAGTGTTGTGGTCACTTTCCTTTCAGATATCCCCTTGGTGACTTGGGGCCATGACAAACAGATTCTGATGGCCCTCACCGTCCATGACTGGAGGAGAGCCATCCTTGGGCGCCCTGCTTCTTCAGGTGTGGGGTAGTGTGGAGGCCCAGCGTCCTCTGGTGGTCTGGGAATACTTTTTACCCCACAGAATTTGCTGAAGAGCTGTGAATTGAGAAAGGAACCACACAATTTCCAATGTAAACAAAGACTTCACAATGCTGTGGTTAGAACCAGGAGGACTTACGGCATCCCCACAGCTCAGGAGCCCCTTCGCCATCAAGCACAAGCAACGCAACACTGTCTGACCAAGGCCAGGGTCTCCTGACCCTCCTGTCCTGTTGGACTGCCAGGGTCACAGAGGCTTGTGGCTGCAGCCTTGGGGCCACCCAGTTCTCTTGCAGATTCTGGGCACCCCTTCCTGTCCCTAATGGTAAAGTCCCTGGAGCAGAAACCCAGTTTAGTCCCAGGGAGGAGAGCCACCCTCCTGCAGGGGCAGTAGGTGAGGCAGCAGTGGAGTCGAGGTTTCTATCTGGAGCCCGATGGTGGGCTTGTCATTATAGATTTGTCCAGACCCACAGAACGTCCAACAGCAAGGGTCAACCCCATAGTGGACTGCAGACTGGGTAGTGGCAATGCGTCCCTGCAGGATTGTCACAGATACCCCACTAGGTGCGGGATGGTGTGGGGGGGGGAGGGCTGTGCACAGGGTGGCAGGGAGTTTATGGGAACTTGGCGTTCTGCTCAGTTTTGCTGTGAACTTAAAACTGCTCTAAAAATAAAGTCTGTTAAAAAAAAAATTCAAGGCTAGAGAGAAGCTGAGCACAAAACCAAGCACACAGCCATCTCCGGAGGCAGTTGCTGCTCCATGTCGGGTAGGGTATCGTGTCTCGTGTGTCGGAGCCACCTTGAATGGTCCCTGGGGAGTCTGGCCAACAGCTTGTTCACAGGTGACACAATGCCAGTGGAGATTTTTGGGTTTGGGGGTTTATTAATCAGGAACCCTTTTCAGAAAGAAGTTGCCACTTTTTAATGTCATCATTGTAAAACAGAAAAAATATCTCCCCACCCCTGCCCAGTCACAGTGTCTCTTGCAGAATGTCAGAGAACTTTCTTTCTCAGGTTCTCACTGATGGCAAAACACAGCTGCCCCCAGAAAGGTACCAGCATCACCTCTCAGTGTTTCCCTGGGTCAGTCAAAACTGCTCTGCCTGAGGCTCTGGGTGCAAAGAAGGGTTTGTTCTGCATCCTGCCGGCTGAGAGGCCCCCAGGAGCTGGGGGACCCTGTATGCTGCCCAAGGAGAAGGAAACAGCAACCAGGCAGCCTCCATGTCTGCACTTTAGGTGTCACTTAAAATAACTAAGCAGCAGGGCCACCATTCCCGTTCCTATGCCTGAGTGGCTGCAAGGTGGAGGGGAGCAGCCTCAGCTGCCACTCAGAAGAGGAAAGGGGAGGGGAGGGAGAGAGAGGCAGAGAGGGAGGGGAGAAGGGGAACAGGAAAAGAGAGGGTAAGGAAGGGGAAAGGAGGAGGGAGAGGGAGGGAAGGAGGAAGGGGGAGAGAGGCAGGGAGGGAGGGAGGGAGGGGAACAGGAAGAGAGAGGGTGGGGAGGGGAAAGGGGGAGGGAGAGGGAGGGAAGGAGGAAGGGGAGGGAGGCAGGGAGGGAGGGAGGGAGGGTAACAGGAAGAGAGAGTGTGGGGAGGGGAAAGGGGGAGGGAGAGGGAGGGAAGGAGGAAGGGGGAGAGAGGCAGAGAGGGAGGGAGGGAAGGGGAGAAACAGGAAAAGAGAGGAGTTGGGGGAGGAGGAGGGGAGAGGGAGGGAGGGAGGAAGGAGGAGAGAGAAGGAAAAAAGGGGAGGAACAGGAAAAGAGAGGGTAGAGGAGGGGAGGGAGAGAGGGAAGAAGGGAGGGAGAGAGGTGAAAAGAGAGTGAGGGAAGAGGAGGAACTGGAAGGGAGAGAGAGGGTGGGGGAGAGGAAGGGGGAGGGAGGGAGGAGAGGGAAGGAGGGAGAGATAGAGAGGGGAGAAAAAGAAGCGGGGAGGGGAGAGGAGAGGGAGTCAACAGATCTCTCCAGCGCAGATGCTTCCCTGGGCTTTCCAGCACTCTAACTGGGTGGTTTCCTTGTTGTTTGTTTGTGTTAGGAAGGAGAGCATTCCTGAGAATGGCCCTTTTATTGAAACCACAGGGGAAAGCCACGGACTTTCTCAGTGGCCCTTTCCCTCCTGGGACTGGGCAGGGAGAGAGGTTAAATGGTTCTTGAACAGCAAAGCAAAAGGGAGCCTGTTGGAGGAAGGTAGGGCAGACCTGGAGGGGTCCAGACAAGGTCACAATGTGGCTCAGGAGGGTCAGCAAGAGCCCCTCCTCCCCCCACCACGGTGGTGAAGGTGTTCCTGCACCTGCTGTCTGACAGGGTCGCAGTGTGGGGGATGCTGCCACAGGGCTGCACCATGTGGAAACCAGAACCATCAGGAATGTTAAGTGTTTTGTACATGATACTCATGACATGGATAACAGGTCATACGTCAATCAATAATAAAGGTACGTATTGCCTGAGATTGCAGGAAAATTCCCAGAATGAGACTAAGGATACAATGGAGCCATGCCATGAGGTGCATTTCAATGTCTCTCAGGATACAAACAATAGTGTTATTCCTCAAGCCTGAACAACAAGAAATATTTATCCCATGGTTAACAATTTACACTAGCCCCCCAACCCCATCCTAAACCCACAACCTGTACAGCAGCCCAGCTACACAAAATCAATTGCTGTGCCCACAGTACAAGGACCACCGTATTATGTAGCTTATGGTAACCCCCTCGAGGACAAGAGGCTAAAGAAATACATTCCCCTCACCAACACGCCCTCCTTTGCCTCATACAGAAATTTATGATGAAAATTGGAAAACACGTAGTTAATATAAATGACAAATGGGTTGAGGTGCGAAGCCTGCCCTTCAGTTAAAGATTACAAAGACATAAGAGTGTGTTTTGACCAAGGGTCAAGGAAACTCTGTAAGAAAGCAATCAAATAGGTCATATGAAAAAAGGAAATTACCTTGGAAATTAAAAATAGAATAATGTAAAATTAATATAGATATATTTTAGAGGCACTTCAGAGTAGTAAGCTTTTAAGTAATAGACTTTCACTATTTTAAGTGTGTTTTACTGGGATTTTAGTTAAAGTAAGAAAGCTTTCCAATAATCATAAGTATGTTTTAAAGTTAAAGGTTAATGAAATAATTATAGGTATGCTTTAAAGTTAGAAGTGAATAATAGGTCAGGAGTCATGTAGTCTAGTTGCATCGCCTAGCACCTCGTGATTGAGGTGAAACGTAAAAGCTTATTCATGATTGACTAAGGTTATAGAAAAATATTTTGAACAATGTACCTAATATCTTAGGTAATCCATGTATGTCAGAAGAGATTGTAATTGTTGAAAATTATGTAAATCAAAGAAGTTTCGGGCTTTGAAGCTATCCATTAACTACCTGAAAAAACACCTGCAAAAAAGGTATAAAAATAAAGGCCCCTCTAGGGGCAACAGATTTTCTTCTTTTCTTGCAACCTGTGGACTCCTCTTTCAGGACCCCTGGACTCCACCCTCCCCGCTGGGAGGGCATTTGCTGTTGGAAGTCTCTCCAGATGAAATCCTCTCCTATGGAATGGAGAGGTGGCCTGTCCACACGGCTGCCCTCCAGACATCACAGGCTCCCTCCTGCTCACCACTGGCTCGCCTTCCTGCCTTCTTCCACCACCTGCCGCCATGCACTTCACTGCTCCTGGCCTTCCCCAGCACAACTTGCCTATAGCTATCTCCTCCTGTCTGTCTCAGCCTTCCTCTTACCAGTCCCCCTGCAGGTACCTTCCTGTGCCACCTGCCACAGACAGGGCCTCTGCTCACCTCTCCTTAACAGCCAGAACCCCACAAGCACCAGGTGGGGGGCTGCAGTCCCAGGGTGCCAGTGCTCAGGAGTAATGACGGATACTGAACAGTCTACAAGAACTCGTGGGCAAGACCATTTTGTGGAAGTATGTTTTGTTTTCTTGCATGTATGCCTAGAGTCGGTCTCTAGGTCAGGTGGGATTTTAGTTTAAAAGTAAGAAAGCTTCCCAATCATCATAAGTATGCTTTAAAGTTACCCGGGGTTAGCCTGCTCAGGAATGGCCCACCTGTCTTCCGGAGTCCGTGCCATTTCACATCCACAGCAGCAGCCCCAGCAGCCACAGTGCCTCCCCTTCCTCACTGACATGCTCCGTTCCCTCTGGGGCAGGATCCTGCACCAGGGCTGCAGCTTCCCTCACATCTTGAGGGTAAATTCCTAAAGTGGAGCTGGGTTCGAATGTGTGCACTTCCTGCAGGCTTTGGGTAGCTTCTGCCAGGTGACCTCTGAGAGAAGGTGTGCCCATTGGGAACTGCACCCACCGGCGGGAGTCCCAGCTTGAGCTCACCCTCACTGACACTCAAGGTCACCCTCAGTGGTCCCACCATGGAAAGAAACGTTCGCTCTCTATTTTTGTTGCAATTTGAAATATATTATAATATGTTCATTGGGCAGTTTTTCATTTTATTATAAATAACTTCTCACATATTAAGGACAGAAGCTTTTTATTGTATAAGTTATAGGTAATTTTTCCAATTTCTTGTTTAGCTTCTATTTCCTGTGTCATTCCTTATATGACACATGATATCATGCTTACAATAGTCTTACTGGCTACAAGAATGTATAAATACAAAAATATTTTCTTCTAGTGACTTTATGTTCTTATTTTTACATTTAAAATCCACTCTATCCTATTTATTTTTGTACATGGTCTGACTTTTCCCTCTTTGATTCCTTTCCCCAGCAAGTTTTCAGGTAATCGTTAACATTTATTTATTGTACGTTCTCAAACCCTTCTCTTTCTGTTCCTTTCCATTAGTCTGTGTATATTTGGGGATACCATAATATCTGTTGTAATTTATTAAAGATATGTTATGATCAGTTAAGGATCAGAAAAGTTGCCCCTTCTAAGCTTTTCTGATTATTTTCTACTTGTTTTGCTATCAGAGGCATTTGCCAATAACCTCTCAGGTTCCTCCCTACAAAATTTGATGACAATCTATAAGCCCGACACCTTTTAAATCCGACCAGCTTAGGTCAGAGCAGCCATCTTTATCATACTGCATCTTTCAATGCTGGGGTGAGATAGCTTCTTCTTCATGTTTTCTTTTATACTTCTTGGCTGTTTCCTTATTTTATTTGCAAAGATCTTACACTTCTCTCATTGATTTTAAACATTCTATATTTTGTGGCTATTTTGAACAGGATTTTAAAATCAGCGTTTTTCCTGTTGGTTATTTTTAGTCCGTAGGAAAGCTATTGACTTTGCACATTTCTTTTGGAATCAGCTGTATTGCTGAACTGCCTGAGATGCTAGTGAGTCTAGTTGAGTCCTGTGGGTTTTTCCATTTAGAGAATACATCATTTTTAAACAGTAATCCTCCAGCTTCCTTTCCAATATATACCACGTGTGAGGTCCTCATCGCTGTGACCAAAATACCTGACAATTAGAGGAAAAGTTTGCTCAGAGCTCACAGTTTAAGAGATTCAGTTCCATTGCTCTGGGCCTGAGGTGAGACAGACCAACCTGGCAGGAGGGTGTGGTGGGGGAAAGCTGCTCAGGACATGGCCACCAGGAGGCAGAGGGAGGAGGCAGAGGGAGGAGCCAGGGCAGCCTGGTGACCCCCTTCCTCCAGTCACACCCCACCTGCCTGCAATCACCACCCAGCACAGAAGTCCTGTCAAATCAATCCACCAAATGATCTCACCCATGGATTGGGTTGCAGCTCTCATAACTTAAGCATTAATCCTGCTGCGTTAACACAGCTGCTCTGGGGACACCTTGTGTTCAAACCATGACACCACATGATTGTAACCTGTCTGACTGGCCATAAGATCCAGAACATCAGGTAAGAGGGACCATAACTACTTCCTCTGAGCTTTGCTTCAGTAGACAGGAATGCCTCTGCAGATGTCCATCAAGGCCAGTGCTGGACTCTGGTCTGAGACGCATTTTCTGATTGTATTTTTATGTATTTTATTACATATTTATGTATCTGTTATGTTTTTACGAAAATATGTTATTTCTAGTTCCAGTGAGAATCATTTTCATTTAAATTGGGAATCTTTTGATGGCTCTTTTTGAACCATCTACACAGGGGAACCTACAGCTTTCATTGCTAACCTATTATGATGGGTCATTAACAGGTTTCCTAATACTACGTGATTCCTGAATGTTGATCATCCCTTCTTACACTGTTGTCCCCTCTTGTAACACGGGGTGCTAGGCGGTTGTTTAACCTGCACACCTGTCTGCAGCAGTGGTGACCCAGCCTCCCTCCCAGGCTGGCTTTGCAAGGGTCAGGGTGGCAACAGCCCTGGGAGCTGCCCTGCATATGGCTGTGTCCTCAGCACAGGCGCTCACCATGTTGGTCATGAACTGGTGGGACTGGCATGGCTTTGTCCTTTCCACCTGCCGGACCCACTCTAACCCTGTTGCTCCTCACCCAGAAGAGTGGAACACCCGCAATATTACAGACACTGGTGAAACGTGCTTCCAACTAAATGGCTCCAAATTTGCTTGCACTCCCCACCTGGGTCTCCTGAGCGTGTCACTCTGGGTGAGCGTGTCACTCTGGGTGAGAGTGTCACTATAGGTAAGCACCATCTCATGCAATGGATGAAAAATGGAAGAGAACAATTCTACTTGCATGGAGAAACTAGTCCTAAGAGAAACCTTCCACAGACACTGTGTCCCAAAGTGACACTTCTCCCTCAAATATAGTTATCTTAATACAAAAAGGAAGAGGGGGGGAGGGAGAGAGAGGAAAAGAAAAGAAAAGAAAAGAAAAAGAAAAAGCTTGGTATTTGCTTACTTCTCCCCCTGGTGGATTTCTTTTGCCATCACACCCCACCAGAGCCCCTTTAAAGGCTGCCATCCATGCTCTCGGGAAGGACTGAAGGAGGCTGGATCCAAACCTCTAGGAATATTAAGCATTAAAAAGGTTATGGTGACACTCCATTCCCTGAAACTGGAATTTTCTGTGCTGAAAAGAATGTTAGTAATTCTGGCAGATGATTTTTATAGTTGGGTTTTTTGGCTTTGGTACTTGGGATTGAACCCAGAGGCTCTTAAGCACTGAGCCACATCCTTAGCTCTTTGTTTTTAAATACATTTGTTTTGAGATAGGGTCTTGCTACATTACCTAGCGCCTCACTAACTTTCTGAGTTGCTTTGAACTCACTCACGATCCTCCTGCCTCAGCCTCCTGAGCCACTGGAATTATAGGCGTGCCCAGCAATAGATTGATTACAACTGGGAGAAGAGAAAAAGTCAAATACTAACCTTCTGCCTAACAGATTTGTCTTTGGCAGCCTGCATAGCCCTGCAACCCTGAGAAGCTTCCTCAACCTCCATATAAGAGGACTGAGGCTCACCTTGCACACTTCCAATCCAGATCAGGAGCCAACTATTTCTCCAAAATATCCTTTATCATTGGGTCTCCACTTTTGCTGGTGGATAGGGTCCCTGCTAGTGGCAGGCCTCTGCAGCCCCCAAACCCTTAGTGTTAGCAGCTAATCACAGCAAGGGATGGCTGCCAGTCCCAGCTCCCAGGGATGTAGCCAGGTAAGCTATTCTCCTCTGCTACCATGTGGGGCCCACTGTTCCTGGCATCGGCCGCGCCCACCAGCATTGCAACAAACTCCAGCAGCTCACCACCAACTTCTCTGCAAGTTTTTTTTTTTTTCTACCAAACCCGTAAAGTAAAATCCAGAGAAAAAGCAAAATACAAAAGGGAAGGTAAACAAAAGAAACTAAGAAAGAATCTCCACCAGGACTTACCATTGTGCGAGCTAGTCTAGGGACTTAAATAGCACCTACCGGTTCAACCTACAGGTCCAAATTTATGCTAACCAGGTTTGGAAAAGTACTGACACTATTGGTTCACCCTTGAGTCTGACCATCCATTCAGATCCACCCTACTTCTGTTTTCTCGATACTGGTGTGGAGCAAGAGGTTTTGGTGTGCGGATTGTGAATGTGGGAGGATTCCAGGCTGCGGTGCTTTGCAGAGCAGGCATCTGCCAGGGTTCAACATGCCCTGACTGGCTTCAGCCCTGGCTTGCCTCAAGCCTGCTGGCCCTGCAGGCTCTGCATGCTGTGCCCTGACCACCCATTTGCAGCTTCAGCAGGTCAAGGGCTTGGCTTCACAGGGTTGACCGTTGAACCAATAAGTATTTTCATGCACACAGCAAGATGGATACATAGGTCAAACACCTTGTGAGTCCATATGGAGGCTCCCAGTGCAAGCCAAGACTTATTTTAACTAACTTCCTCTAACAGGCCTGATCTCCTTTCTTGACACTAGAAAGTGGGCTTTCTAAGACTTCGGGGAAGATGGATCTGAACCAGAGTATATCATAATCACTTTTTTGTTTTTTATTAGAGTATGCCCACAACAGACTGAATAATAACCCTAATGCCACCGCCCGATGATTCCTGGCGGTGTGAACACCTTCCTCCTTGTGCAGGCTCTCAATCTTCCCTCCATGTTTACAGCTGGGTGGGCTGCACGCCATCAAGTGTGTAGTGGGTTATGCTCTTACCCCTCTGGTCCTGCCCTGCTCAGTGCAGTGCAGTCCCAGCCCCATCACCTCCCGTCATTTGGTCATTTCAGGCTTGTTTTCTAGAATATTCTTCAGGAAGGTTTCATGGGAACAATAATCCCGAGTCCTCACAGGTTGATAACAGTTTGCCTTTACGCTGGCTGTGAAACCCTGGGCACGCTTCCCTTACCTGAGCAGAGCATGTGCGTTACTCCACTTTATTCTGGCACCACTGCCAGCACGTCGGGGACTCTCCCTGTTGATCCTTTAAACCATGTACTCTTTCTTTTAAGTGCTTCAAGGGCTTTTCCTTTCTCCTAAATAAACTTCGATGATTTCACAAGAAACTGTCTCTTGCCAGCATCTTGGGGTTCATCATTCTCTTTATGCAGATTCAACTTTTCTTCAGCTCCATTACGTTTTCTTGAATCACAGCTTTTGGCGTGTGCTCTGCCCATGGCTTGGGGCGTGTGGACCCCTTGGGCACCCTGTGGTCTCCTGCTCCATCTTTTGAGCCATCTTCAATATATTTGTCACATCGTTTTTATATTTTCATTTTTGCTTTGACTTTTAAAATCTCCTTTACTTGCTCTTTCTCTGAAGGCCTCACACTGTCGTTATGCTCTTATGTTCTTTCTAGTTTAATCTCAATTTCTGAAATGACTTTTGTTTATTTCTCACTCTCATTTCTGAGTTTTGCCAATTCTGACTTACTTATTCTTCGCCTCTTGTATACGTTGTTACCATTTTGGAACGTTGGTTGCAGCTCTGTCTGACTGGGGAACATCTTTCTGTCCCACATTTGGGATGCAGGGTTTTCATTTTGCCCCACAGACTTTTTTTTTTCTTGCTATCATATTTCCTGAAATTTGACATTAATCTTTTTTGGCTGCTTGTCTTTCTGTGAAGTTGATTTTCCTGAGCTCTTCAAGCGAAATGGGTTCAGCCAAGTTTCCAGAGCTCCGTGGGGCTTCCTCCTCTGTGGCTTCTGACAGTTGACATGAACGGCAGCTTATTTTCTGGGACTTCCTGGTCTGTCCTGTCCCTGACTATGATCTGGAATTTGTCTCTTCTTCCTCTCTGTCCCCACCCTGTTCAATCTGATCCGTCCCAGTAGCCCCTCTGCAATGTGACACCTGTCCATCTCCACCACCATCTCGTCAGCCACCATTATACCCACTTTAGACTCTTCCTAGCTGGTGTCCCCACTTTCATTTTTGTCCGGCCACCTTCTGTTCTATGTCAGGCAGCCAGAGTAGGCTTCTTGAAATGTGCTTCGAGTGGTGTCTGTTTTCTAACAATCACCAGTGCCTCTGGGTACACTGGGGGAGACGCTCTCTTCCCACAGGGCCTGCGGGCCAGAGCTCTGCCTGTGGACGGTCTACCATCCTTGCCCTCCAGCTCCTCTGTAGCTTGACTTCTAGAGGAGACACTGAGCCAGGCTCCTGATGACAGTGTCAGAGCTGGCACTGGTGGGCTGCTGCAGACGGCGGCTCCCTCTCTGCAGAACAGCCCTGGAAGAGTGAGGGCAAGGAACTCACAACCCAAACCAAGGTGAACCCAGTCAGCTGGAACCCCAGGAGAATCTGCAGCGACTGCTGAGTGCCTGTGAGGGGCGTTGAGAGGGTGTGGAGATGACAGGAGGGTGGGCAAGGGACAAGGGACTCTCTCCTAGCTCTGGCTGTCACCCACCCCCACCTGGGCAGATGAGAAAGGGATGACTTGCCAGTACCAAGCCCTGCTGGAGGGACACTCTGTTCACCCCTCAATCACTCCCTCTTCCTTTGCCCGTCCTTCCCTGAGGACAGGTGGGAGACATTCTGGGGAGTCAGAGTGGGTGGGTTAAAACCCAGGGAGCCTGCTGCCCCCACTGCAGTACCTCCCTGTGGAACCCAGCCCAGCCCAGAAGTGTTCACATCACAGGGGGCTTGAAAGAGATGCCTGTTACCAAGTCCCTCCTGCACTCACCACGCAGGAGACTGTGGTGGGCCCTGGCAATCTGTGCTGTAAGCAGCTCTCTAGGCAAATGTGACACACGGTGAAGTTTGAGAACCATCTCCCCAAGGGTTTAGAAGTGGAACCCAGAGCAGAAATGTGGAGTACCAAGTGGTTCTGTGGCATACGGCTGCCACTGGCCTCAAGATGTATTCTCCAATCACCTCTGTAAATTCTCCTGGACATAGTGACATAAAAGTGACATAAAAGACTGAAAGATGCACTGATTTCTGGCACTTTGTTAACATAATTGTCAAAGCAACTGACTCTGCCTGATCCTCAACTGATTGAGAAGCTCAACTGATTCTGAGACACGAGCTCATAGGTTAAAATAACTCCACAACCCAGGAGTACACACACTGTAAAGGAAAGACAAGAAACAGAATAATGCATACTAGCCAAAGCAAAGGTGCTAGAATAGATGTATGAATAATTTAGAATAAGCATAAATCTTTTTAGGAAGATAAACATGAGTATCCAGTGCAATTGGAAAAAAATAATAAAAATGAGGCATCCATATGAAATCATAACAAAGAACCAAAGAAAATATTAACTATGGATGCTGTAATGATCAAAATAAATACACAATAGATGCTAACTGTAAGTTGGATATAGAAAATATAAAAGAAACACTATGAAATATGGAGCATAGAAGTAGAAGCAATAATGTTTGGTAATATAAATCCCAGGAGGATAAAAAAAAACCAGAGAGGGCAAAATACATGATTTCCAAAAAAATTAAACAGGAGAGGTAAGGAACAACCCATCTTTGAACACAGCAAAACTTTAAATCTCTTTAGAAGAGGAGCAGATCACCTGCCAGGGAACTAGATATCAGAATTCACAGTAGCAAGCACTGGATGGAAGAACACAATGGAGCAGTACTTTAAGGCTCTTTAAACCTGGGCATTTATACCCAGCCAAACTTTGCCTGGTTGAGTATGGGGCAAAATTCCTCAGGCACACAAGATCTCAGAAGTTTTCTCCCTCAAAGTCCACACTGAAAACACTCTTTGGAGAAATAACTAATAAGAAAAAAATAAAAGAAAAAAAACCCAAGTTGATGCATAAAATATGAGAAAGAATATGAGCAAAGCTTTGAGGACCTTTATATTAGCCTAGGAATGGTAAGACTCAGAGGCAGTACAAGAGAAAGCACATGCAGGAAAATAAAGAGCTAAAAATCTAGATAATGGCAACACCACAGCGTGAAAAGGGATGGCAGAGACAAAGAGATTAGAACTTACCAAAATTGGTGAAGTACAGACTAAGTTTAAAGGGCCAATGGAAGTTCCAAGTGCAGTGTCAGTAATTAGATGAGCATATTATGTAATTGAAGGAGCCTGAAGAAAACTTGATTTATCCAATGGAATTCAGGAAAAGAGAAAAACCATTATGGAAAATATGAAATAAAGTGGTAGACACCAATTCTAAAGTTATAGTTGTTACATTAATTTAAATTGGTTAAACTAAAAAAATGTAGAAACCACCAGCTAGATTAAAAAAAAAAAGTTCAACTACATGTTGTCTATAATTGACTCACTTAAAACAAAGTGACTGAAAGATAAAAAGAGATACACATGTAAAAAAAAAAGTTGGGGTATAATTTTAATAGATGACTAAATAAAATTGATGACCAAAATTATCAAAATACACAATAAAGACAAAATATTTTGCAAGAAGGAAGGAGGAAGATGATGCCAATGGCACACGTGTGCTTTCCAGGACTCAGCCCCGGCTCAGGGAAAGCAGCAAGATCAAGCCTCACCCAGAAGGCTCCTGGATGAAGAGGGATTTAAACAGCCCTCTCAGAAGCTGACCAAGCAGACGAAAAGAGGCAAATGTCCAGATGACCGGAAGACGGTGATAGATACTCCTTCAATTCAAAGTCCTCCAGAGCTTTCCAGTGGTCTGTCCATTTAGCACCAAACTGACTGCTGTAGGGGACTGTCCTAGGTGTCATCCAAAGTGATGGATGCTCCAGAGGTGCTGGAAGGACCACTTACGGCACCACAGTGCAGCAAGGATGTCAAATCTCCCGTCCCCGCGAGGCTCCAGGTGCGGTGACACAGGTGTGCCCTGAGCCTGGAGCTGCGGAATATTCTTTTGTCGACCTGGAGGATTCTATGATTGGACAGGAGGCTCACCCAAAGCACAACGGACACCACGCAGAAATACCAGGAGTCACCCGAAGACAAGGTGAGTAGAGTTGACAACAACTCAACTCCACACACGCTGCGTCCTGCTCCTGGCATGGCCCCTCTGCTCTGGCACCATCCACTCCTCGTCCTCTGGCTGTGTCCCCTGTTCTCCGAGCCTTGCTAGATGGCCTGTTGGATGCTTCCCTGTTTTGTATTTATCATGCTGCATTATATTTTTAGGTAGTACCTGACCTACAACCGTTCAGCTTACAGTAGTGTGAAACGTACCATGTAACCATGGTGTTTTTCACTTTCAGTACAGTGTTCCACAAAGTACTTGAGATGTCATCACTTTATTATAAAATAGGCTTTGTGTTAGATGATTCAGCCCAACTGTAGTATATCTGATGTTCAGAGTATGTGTAAGGCAGCCTCTGCTCAGCTACGATGTGGGGTAGTTCAGATGTATTAAGTGCATTTTACACTAACAATATTTATCAGGACGTGACCCCATGGGAAGTGCAGCACTGTTTGTGTTTGTTTTCACATGTGTCTCCTCCACTGGACTCCAAGCCCCATAAGAAAGGGACTCTGATTTATTCATCTATCTCTGGAATCTAGCAAAGAATCTTGGTGGTCTTTAAGCAAATCAGGAGCTAATTAAGGGAATGTGGTTCCCTGTGTAACTGCTAGAAGAACTGCAGAATTGGAAATAGTTCCCCAGAGGATGCTACCATTCCCCTCTACCTAAGTAAAAGTATATGCCTGACCCAGCAGAGATCACATGCACCCACTAAAACAGACCAGCACCGGCATACCAGGGATCCCACGATAAAGCTGTCAGTCAAAGGCAGAAATAATATGCTTGGAGAAATCACTGGGTAGAACTTCCACATCCTCACAGGAAGGCATGGGGCTTCTCCTGCAAGGAGCCCCGGGTTCACAGGAGTCCTCTCATCTGCATCCTGCACCCCTGCTGGAGCCCAGAGGTCCAGGGCCACAGGTGGCAGAACCCGAGCTCACATGCACACCGCGGAGCCAGGGCCACACGGGACACCCCAGAGGCTTCCAGAGCACGCGGCTCTCAGCTTAGGACACGTCTTGGCGATTCCAGCTTCCCCATTCCCCGTAGGCAGGCCTTCCTACAGCAACGTGTCCCTGTGAAAAGGCCAGGGGCAGGGACACGAATAGGAAGATGCAGAGGACTGTCACTTCCTCAGGCCCACTTTCCAGAACGTTCCTTGTCACACTGCACCACAGTGCCATGATCACATGGCCACCCTGTGGAAAACGCCAGCAATATATCGGATCCCTTCCATTCAACAGCCACTGCCCTTGGCCACACTGCCCTTGGCCACTCCGCCCTTTGTGGCCTTCCAGCCCCTCGCCAGGGGCCTGTGCAGGTGTTCTGTCCACCCGGGGATGGCCACTCCCAGGCAACTAGAAGCTTAAATCAAATTTCTTTTGTGTGAGACTCTCTTCGTGCAGGGCTGTGGGCCGGGGTTGTCTTGGGGAGGACATTGAATTAGAGATGTAGAGAGGAGGAAAGAGGAAACCATAGTGCCGAAGGGCCCCTGCTCAATATCCAGTGCGCATGCGCAGTTCCTGAAGCCTGGAAGGCCAGGAAGGATGGGGAGGGGCCGGTGGACACTGAGAAGAGCTTCCCTCTACATACTTCTTTGCTCATTAAAGGGACAATTTTATGTAAACAGATGATGAAAAAACCCAAAACCAAAACCAAAACCAAACCTGTGTGTCCTTATCGTGTATTATCTTTCCAAAGAGTGCTCTAGAGCGCTTTACTTGAGGAGGCTTTGAAAGTGTGGAGTACCAGTCTTTTTTGAGTGCACAGCACTGTTCCAGGGAGAAGAACTGTATTTGTGCTTTCTATTTGACCTTCTACAGCTATGCAGCCTTGACCTGGAAGAGGAATTAGAGACTACAGGCTACATTTCTCAATGACTTTTACTAATGCCCCAGAAAAGGTAGAACAACCTTCAATTGCAGGTGGTAGTAATGTAGCAATCGAGTCTTCAGTCAGCAGCCCCAGCTTTTAAGCCACGGTATCAGAAACGACTGCTTTGGGAATCCTGGGGGTTGGTACAGGAGCATAAAGAGGCATCTTGCTCAGGCTCTTTGTCCTAGGGGCACTTCGCCTAAACCTGAGGCAGCAGTGTCACTGCCAAGAGGTGCTGCTGGCTGGTGCTCAGTATGTGACGGGCATTGAAGGTGTCTGCAGAACTCACGCTCTAATCCCCACGCTGGGCTTAAGGAGTAGTCATCCACAGCAGGAAGAAGGGGAAAGGGAGACCTACCGAGTGGGTCCACATGGCCCCCCCACGCCCAGCCTCCAACTCCTGGCCTCTGAACTCGGGCTCTGCTCCTCCCTCAGGCTGCACAGGTCAGCATCTCCACTTGCTTCACCTTGGCGACGCTCTCCTGGTCAAATCCACATGAGTACGTCTGGGTCCAGCCCTTTCCTCTGGGTCTCAGAGAGGAAGCGCACAGCTGGTTGGGAACAGGGGCTCCCTCCTCCCTTCTCTGCAGGAAGGTGTGGGACAACTATCCCTCATCCTCTGCCAGGGCAGGCTGGTGGAAGTCCTCGGGATCCCGTTACCCCTGTGAACCAAGTCCATTGATGGTGGAGGGAAGGGCAGAGGAGCAAGGTCACGTGGCCCCAGGGGCATCACTCCAGGCCACCGAGCCAGGTGGGGGTGAAACTGCCATATTCCAGTGCTTTTAGCACCAAAGTGGCCAAATTTTATGTGGCTTAGCCTGAAGTTGTTCCTACAGCTGTGAAAACTGGACTTCCAGAGCACAGGGATGTAGTCTGACCGCTGTGTACGGTAAGGAATTCCCAAGCTACCCAGGCTTCCTTCTTGCCAAAGCACTTGGGAGGGACTTTCTTACTAGCTCCTTTCCCATTCCTTGCACTTGCAGAAACCGTCCCCCTCATCCACTCCCAGATAAGCTAGGGAAACCAGACTTTCTGTTACCCGCTCATGAGATGGGAACCCTTCCCTACCCCCAAACCCCTAAGTGTCTGCACCACCCCGCTGCTCTCCAGGGGTGAGGTCACAGCCTCCTGATAAAGGGCACTCCTGCTGACATCTCCTTCCACCACTGTTCCTGTGAGCTCCCCTCAGCCCACCCCTGTCCTGGAATCCCTCCCTTCTTCAGGGCCTGACGCCCTCCACCTCAGCTCCCTTCATCCAGGGCCAGAATCCCAGCTCCCCCAGTTCCCACCTGCCATTCAGGGCAGTACTAGACAGCTAGTGTGAAAGAGAAGTCAGGGAAGTCCTAGAGGAGAAGCTACACAGGAGTGTGACGTTTCTTTCTGAATTCACTGCCACAGATTAGGATCATAAACCACCATGAATATGATCAAGAGACAAAGCAAAACAAGGAAACATTTCCATTTGTTTGTGTGTGTGTGTGCGTAATTTTATCTTACATTTTCAATATAGGATAAAATTCTTAATATGTAAAGGACACGAACATATCAACCATCAAAGAATTAACACCATGACAAAAATGAACCAAAGATTTGAAAAGTTGACTCATAAATGAAAAATTATGGCCAGAAGTCATGAAAATGTTTCAAACAATACCTATGTGTATAAATCACAATTCACATGTTTTCTCAACCAAATCAAACCTCAAAGATTAGGTGAAATGTCAGTGCACAGTATATTCAGGAGTGCAAGGAAATGAGTCTGTTCTTGCACTTCTGGTAAAAATTGTGACTGCTAATTGCTGACGTGGCCATGTGCACCAAACACTTGAGAGTTTGCATATTTCTGGACTCAGGAATTATCTTGAGGAACAAATTACAGATTTAGACCAATGTTGATCATAGTATAGCTTATAGAAGTAGAATGTGGCAAACCATCTAAACAGACAGTTAAAGATTGCAAATTGAACTGGAAATGTGTCAGGCAGCAATTCCCCATGGTGTTGAAGCAGGATGTGATACAAAATGAGAAAATGTCCAGAACATGCTTGTCCAGACAGTAAGGCAATTAAGAGGTGGACGTACAACAGGAAGCTTTTTATATTTTAATTATAAACAGGAACACTGGAAAACAAACAGTGGCTGTCTCTGCAGGGAGGAGGTAGGTGCATTGGTTTTGTTTGTTTTATTTAAATTTCCTCTACTGAGCATGAATTAGTGTTTGATAAGCAAAAGATAATGAGAGAGGGGGACAGAGAGACAGAAACGGGAGGGAGAGACAAAGAGATGGGTAAGAGAGAGGAGAGAGGGGAGAGAGAGGAAGTCAGAGAAAGAGCAGAATGAGAGGGAAAAGGAGAGGGAAGAAGAAAACAATGGAGAGAGAGGAGAGGAACAGAGAAGAAGAGTGGGAGGGGCGGGGAGCAGAGTCATGTCTGCTGAGCACCTCTGACTCCCAGCTCCTAGCTCCTTAGACACTGGGCCTCCCCCTGGCACTTCCCTCTGACCTCTGTGTTCAGCCCCCTCTGTGAGGTCTCCCATCTGAGGTGCTTCTAGGGAAAAGGGCTGTGCAGCCTTCCCTCCGCCCACGACCCCCAGTTCACAAACAGTCTAGAATAAACAAAAGCCTTGTTTTCAGAGGGAAGCTTAGTATTATCATTTACTTGCTGAGCACCAACAGTTCTTTACAAAGAGACCAGTGATCTGTTCTAAATCAGGCCAGCCAATCAGTGCCTGGCTCCTAGGAGCACAGCCTAGGTCCTGCTCAGGCTTTCTAGCACTGGAGTCTATTAACAGAGGGTCCCTCCTGACTCCTCGCTCTCGCCAGGAGGAAGACGCAGGGTGCAGACTTTTTCCATTCTAGGTTGGTTGCGATGTGGCCCCCAGCCCTAATCCCGAGGGAGGTGAATCCTCACCTCTATCACTGTGGGCTGAAACCACGCATGACGGTCACTGTCTTCAATCCCAGTTCAATCTCCGGATGGCTTTTGGCCTTGGCTGAGGTTGTTCAGCCACGCAGTGCACAGAATACTCTAGGAGGAGCAAGACATAGTGGTGCTGAGGCAGCACGGGTCCCAGTGGGGCACTCCCGTGTTTGAGGCCCCATCTTTTCCATGACCTTCAGACTTACAGCTCCAAAGTCAAGCTGCTTTGGTGGTAGAGAAGCAGCAACACACACACGCAAATGTTTGGTTATTTTCCATATTCTACATAACAACACAGAACACACATGTAAACATGGGAGTCTACATGTATGATAAAGTTACACAGAACACACATATACAACAGCATTTGAGTAAACTTTTTAATGCAAAATAACATTCCCATAGAAAAAGCAAAGCATATATATTCACTGCAAGCCAGAGAGCATCAGCAAGAGCCCAGGAGCCCGAGGTGCCCCCTAACTAGCCGCTCCTTCTCTTTAGTGCTGACCAGGCTCTGACTTCTAACATCGCAGACCAGCTCTACCTCTGGGTGAGCCTTATCTGCTCAGGCATCGTGCCTGTGCTGCCCCATTCAGCCTCCATAACCTCCCCGTGGTGAACACACCGCGGCTTCCCATCCATTCCATTGCCCTAGAACCCGTGGGGTGCTCCGTATTCCAGGGTGAGCAACACCCCTGATCTGTGTTGGGTCTACGTGTGTCTGCATGTGTAAACCGTGTGTGTGTAAGTGTGATGTTTAAGTGATGTTTATTCTGGCACTTCTAGTGCATTCTTAGGCAGCATATAATCTTTTCAGATTTGTGCTAAAAAGAAACACTAACATGCTTATGATGTTTTCTGATGTAAAATCTGTGTTCCATTTATTCTTTTCTAAGAAAACTTATAGCATAATTTTTTTAAATTTATTTTTTTAGTTGTAGATGGACACAATACCTTTATTTTATTTATTTTTTATATGGTGCTGAGGTTCAAACCCAGTACCTCACATATACTAGGCAAGTGCTCTACCATTGAGCCACCACCCCAGCCCCAATTTTTAATACTATGCTTTGATCACAGTAATATTTGTGCACTGAAGCACTTGGTATCATCCCCACAGGAGACTTTCAGATTGGTCCACTACGTTACTCTTTTACATTTAAGAGAGTCCGTCAGTTCTACAGTTTTCCCTGCCGAGAGCCAGAAGTGTCTTCCTTTGAGCGGCAGCAAATGCAGCATCATCCAGTTAGCTTCAGTCGTACTCAGAAAGCGGCTTTCTATGTGGAATGTGTTGCAGGGCGTCACCCGGGTAGCAGTTCCCGGGGGCACACTGTGCGCCAGGCATTGAATTTGACCCATGGAACGAGGAAAGGGGCACATTTCCATTTCATCCAAATGTACACAGGGATATGAGAGAGATGCTCACTTGAAATCAGATGAAATAAAGCATGCAAGAGTGTCTTAGGACCCCTGAAGAGTCATGCAAACATAAAGCATGGTTATTGAGTAGCTTTGAATCACAGTTTTTAAAAATTGGCAAGTAAACACAGGAAACCTGATTATTTCCATTTGGGGCAACTAAGCACGTGTCACAGAGGACTTCAACAAATGAGTAGGTGAAAGACAAATGACTCATATGCCACTTGGAGGACCTCTGGGGGCTGCCGATTGAAGACAGCCAACCCAAAAGGGTCACGTGTTGCGATGTCCATTTCAAGGGCACTTTCGCAATGATAACGGGATGAAGCACAGGTCAGAAGTTGGCAGGGCTCAGGGAGGGCCGCTGTGAAGTGGAGAGGGTGCAGCTATGGAAGGGCAAGAGCAAGCCTGGGTCAGGGACGGGCTCTTGTGCTGTACCCTGTGGCAATGGACACGGGAGTCCACATGTATGATAAAGTTACACAGAACACGCATGTACACACAACACGACAAGTAGAACTGGGGACATCTGGAGTAAGATCCCTGGACCACGTCCATGTCCACATCTTGGTGTGACATCCTACAATTCTGCAACACATCACCACTGGGGGCCAGGAAAGGGCACATGGGGTCTCTCTGTACCATCTTTTACAGCTGATGTGCACTTACATTGATTTCAATAAAAATTTTGTTTAGAACTAAAAGACAAGTAGGGCTTTCACAGGTGGCAAGGAGTTGTGTGCAGGCGAGGTTGGAAGAAGCCATCACAGGAGGGATCTGTTGGGTAGAGACAGAGAAACTGAAAGAGGAGGTCGACAACTAGCAAATAATAAAACCAATCCCCGCAGAAGCAGCACTGTTGAAGCCTCCGAAGTCATATTTTTAAGAATCATTATGGAGTTTCTGGTACAGCCCTTCATCTGCATGTCGAAGTAGCATCTTTCATCTCTAGTGAGCACCATGTGGGATACACAGGTCCAGAAGAGTGTCCCTAATGTGTCACTACAACATGTGCATACTCTTGACTGACCTACGAAATTCTTAATTACTTGAGGGATAATGGTAAGGTTGATATTTGAAGGACTTCGATTATTAATGCTTTTGATTACTGTGAAGTTTAACTAAGAATCTGACATTTTCAGCTCTCTTCAAAAATACATTAAACTTGTTCTGCATTAAGAAAGCTCCCTGTCATCCTCATAATTGATGAAATCAAGACAACCAGAAATCAGGAAAAAAAAAGAATCCTCATTTTTTTCTATTGAAGGGCTGGGAACAATGGTCAAAATTTAAGTTTCTAAGTTTTTTTATATATCTCACGGTTGAGCCCAGAGCAACTGTATACTAGAAAATTGCTTGATAATTAGATTAAAACACGTTAAAATAAAACATGCTGAAGCATTTGACAGACGTAGCAAATGAGAACTTTAGTGAATGCTTAATGGACCCTGGGTTATGAACAAACGGGGATCAGAATTTTAAGTAGGACTGAGTCAAGAAAGGAAAGCAGCTGGAGCTTCCAGGAGGGCAGGGCGTGACTCATAGACTGCCCCTCTCCAGCTGAGGGGAGGGTGACCAAGCTTCCGGCCTGGGCAGGACCAGGCTGACGATGCTGGCCTAGCCAGTGCTGACCTTGGCACCTCTGCATTGTCGTGGTTGCTTTGGGCAAGACTGTCTCTGTGTCCTCCTGAGTGTGACCAGGGATTGTGCTTGGCAGTGGAGGGGAACACTGCAGGTGGCGCCTCCAGGAAGCTGGCTCCTCAGGGGACTTGGCTCTCTGTGGGAAGGCCAAGCCCTGTGCCTGGATTGTGGCAGATGCCAGCAGGTGTTAGGGGATCTGTTGTTACCTTTGTCAGAACCATATAAAGTACTGCAGCTTGCATCACAGCAGGTCGGCATTGACTCCCTCTACTGCATGAGATTAGGAATTCTTTGCCAGCCCCCAGGCAATGGGACCCTCTCTCCATTATGCTGCTGGGGTTACAACTGTGTCTGCAAACACAGTGGCCATTCCAGCTGTGGTGTTCCTGCCCTCTGCTGGAGAAATAGAGTCCCAGCTTGCCAAGTTCCATGGCAGAGCATGGCCAGTCCCCACTGGGCTCACACCTACCTCCAGCTCCCTCAGGCCCAAGACTGCTGGTGCTGCAAAGCCCAGAGGGGGCTGCCACTTGGCAAAGGCTGCAGAGCACATGCTGGGGCTGCTGGTGGGGGCGACCCACCATGCCCAGACTCAGACACTGCCTCTGTCGTGGAGTTGCTGGAGGCTGCCTCTCGGGGGACTGCGGGGAGGGGACTGAGGGTTTCTTCCCTAACAGGCGGCTCCGCTATCCTCAGCTTCTCATCTGTTACCTTCCAGCTCTGCACTGTTCATTTACCGGCACCAGCAAGCTCAGAGGAAGATGTGCAGGAGTCCGTAGTCTACCATAAACGTCTAGGAGAGGGCTCCCCTGGCCAGGGCCATGAGTGAGAGCTGGCCCCAGTGGCCAGGGGGTCCACGAGGAGGCTGCGGCAGAGCTCCAGCCTCCCATCAGCTCTGACCTGAGGAGCTCCTGCAGAGCTGGACGCCTCACACTGAGCACCACGCCCTCGGGATCTTGCCTTAATTTGTGCAGGGAGGGAGCTGTGAGTAGCATCCTCTGTGTTAATCTGATTTTTCTATCCCTGATATCTTCGTGACATTGTGGCAGCTGAGAGGTTTTTGTTTCAATCTTTTGAGAAACAACAACCACCACAAAAACCAAAACACCAAAACCCAACAATTTTCACCATGACTCAGGAGCACCGTGGGCTCGGGGTCCTTGGCCAGGCTTCAAGGTCCTCCCTGTGTGGCGGACTGCAAGCTTGTTCCTAGTCGTCACCTCTGCACCCTCGACATTTGTCACACACCCCACCCCTCCTGTGAGGTTTCTGTGAGGACAGAGCTCAGTCTCGGGCAGTGTGGTGGGGACGTGCCTGGGTCCCATAAGCATCTCTATGCAGGGGCGCGGAGGGTCCTGTGAGCTTGGGCACCCCCCTCTGCAGCAGCGCCACCCCCTCCCTGGCACCAGGACTCGGCCACCCCCTCAAACCAACTTCTTTCCCCTCGCTGGCTCCAGCTGAGAATGGACACTGCTCACTCCTAAGCCCAGGGCCAGCAAACTGACCACAGAATGGACACAGAGGACTCTGCTCCGGCCCCACTTTCTCCAAGGATTAGCCAGTGACCTTGAGTGAGCCATTTGACCTCCCTGGGCCTCAGTTTCCACATTTAAAGAGTGGAGATAAGGATGATGCTGCTTCCTTCCCACACGTGCCAAGAGGACCAAGCAGAGCCAGACCTGAGGACTAGTCTGCAAAGGGTGAGGTACTGAGCGCTTGAATCTTCAAGCCACGTTTGGTCCCGGCCTCTCCTTTCCCTTCTCCTCCCTCATTTTCCTCTTTCTTCTTTAAAATTGAAAAGCTCATTCTTACCTCACTGGCTCTATACAAACAGGCTTTCAGCCAGATTTGGGGCTCTGGACATTTCTTGACCCCTGAATTAGAAAGAATCATTGATGGGAAATAAGGTTGGGATGGGGTGGAGTGTCAGTGGGGGTGGAAGTCAGGGATGAACTCTTCCCAGGAAAGGAGCGCCCAGGTCTGCCTGGGCTCAGCATGAAGTGGGACCAGCAGAGCAGGAGGACAGGCACGGAGCAGGGCCACAGGGAGCCAGGATGATGCTGCTGGCTTCCAGGACATATGACTCCTTCAGTTACACACAAAGGGGTAGCTATGCATCATTATTATCTTATTTCTAGAAGACTGCAGTGGATATTCTTCAATTTAAACAACAATGACGAAGCTAGCCGGCATTTTGATAGAGCCTGGAAGTCCCGTCTTTTACCAGATGAACTGGATTTGAAGGTAATGGGACTCCTTTTGCACAGTTTCCTGCTCTTTCGAGGTGACATGCCTGAACCTTCACACCAGAGCTATTGGGGTCAACCTCTAAATTTAGCATGTGGAGCTGAAGGTCACACCTGGTGTCCTGTGGAGCAGGGTGAACCCAACAGAGGGACACTCAGTCCTCACTTTATGATCAACCTCCAAATCCTAGAACCTGGCTACATGGATGGAATAAGGGAAATTGTTAATTTTCATACTCTTTCTGAAATTTTTTTTTTTGTTTTCAGGGAAGGATGGGTAATCAAAAAGAAAAGTGTCCTCAGCTCCCTGGGGGTCACTCCCATAGCTCTCCAGTTCCTGTTTCTGATGACCATCATCCACAGAGCGACCAGGGCCCCGTGGACAAACGGCTGATTCCAGGAGCTAAAACCATGCAGGACAAACTTAGAACATCTTGTACTAGAAAGCAAATAATTGCTCCAAGAAGGATGGGAACAGGTCCAAAGGACACCACGGCCAGCTTCACGGGGGCCCCAGTGGCCAAATATGGACAATTTGAGCATCAGAATAAATAGTGCTATGATAAGCTACAATCATAAATGAAAACCACATGAGCCCAGGCTGAAAACATACAAATAAACAAACGGAGGATGCAGAAAACTTTCTCTAAAGTGGAAATCCAGCCAGCAAGTGGAGAAGGGAAGCTGCCTCTGGCTGACCACTGTGACTCTGCTCCACATGCGGATCATCAGGACGTGTGGACCAGAGAGGGTGGAGGACAAGCAGGACCAGCTCAGCCTCCTGCATCTTCCCACGGCACACTTAGTAGTTGCTAAGGTGAAAGAGTGGCAGCCGTCAAACTGATGTCACCAGTAACAACTCACGCACTCCTGCATGACACACAGGGACACAGCGTCACTTCTATTTGTGATAAAAATGCCCAGCCTGAATCCAGTAATGGGAAGTGCCAGTCAAACCCAGATCAGAAGACATCCTACAAAACAAGTGGCTGTTCAAGAACACCCAAACCATGGAAAACAGGCAGGCAGAGGGCATGCTTCAGATCAGAGGTGGCCAGGAAATGAGGGCCACACGGAGCTGGGACCAGGCCTGGGCTAGAGTCCTCCTCCGCCCCTTCCTGTGAGGGCCACCAGGAAGCCAGCAGGTGAGGTCTGCATAGGTCTGCAGTAGATAACTGCATTGCATGAGGTTTTCCGATCTCCATGGGAGTACTGTAGTTACGCAAGGGATGTCCTGTTCTTAGGAAACACAGACTGCGGGACCTAGAGGTCAAAGGAAAGCTCTGCGTGCTCCGCAGAGCTTATTCTCAGATGGCTCAGGAATGAGAGTGCGTGAGACAGCGAGTTAGCCTGCTCTCAGACAGCTCCTCCAGCATCTCAGCACACAGATCTGATGAATTCCTCCTTCCACCCTCCCCAAATGGCACAGGAAGGGCAAATACCTCCTTGTTTTCACCATAAAGTTTGTTTCGTTTTAAATCTCTTGTTCTCAGCTAAAACTTTATTTTTGCACATTAAACACATTGTATATTCTCAGCAAATAAGGTCATTATTTTCAGTGCTGAGTGTGCATGAACCCAAGGGATGATCCATGGTTCTGCTGGAGCAGAGCAGCACAGCCAATCAGTCTGCGCCCACATCTTAGCTGTCACCCAGGAATTTGCAGTTTAAGTTCTTCCCTCAAGCTGAGAATCCTTCATTAAAATGGAAAACCTCGTAAATACATCAGTTTATAATAAAAGACAGTCACATGGAATAAATAGTCTTATTTTCTTTCTTTTATTCAAATTTAAAAGACCAATAAGCAATATTTTACTCACTGTTTGGTGCTGGGAAGCAGACCATCCCTGAGCTACACCCCAGCCTAAGCAATCTTTCAAAACCAAAGGTCAGGGACTATGAGCTTTCACATAAATTCAAGTACACATTTCTCAAACTTGTTTTTCTCCCAAAACTCAACTCCGAACTCCACACATTGTCATCAGTACTAAATAACCATGCTCAGTGGTACAGCGCTTGCCTAGTGTGCATGAGGCCCTGGGTTTGATCTCTAGCACCTCAGAAAATAAACACAAACCTCATGTTGTCACTGTCAAAAGCACAGTGACTTGTCAACGGCAGGCAATGGTGAGCCCCAACCAACCTTACTGGCTCAGGACTTGTGTGGCCTGCTCCCCAGCGCACATCCAATGATGTCACACTGGTGGACTGAAGTCAGCCAGATGGAAGCAGTCACTCTACGAAACCCGCAAAGGGTGAAAACCAGCCCGGCTGCTCCTCTGCAGAGGTGGCTGAGCATTTGCCAGCACAGAGCCAGGAAGACGAGTGAACACCTGCCCGGTCTTTGTGCCTTGGCAAGAAGCATCTCACATGCCTCCCGGGGCCACAAACCAAATCTAGGACAATAAGAGGGACATCACTTTGGGGTAACCCACAACTGAGCAGCTGAACATCTGTCACTGCAGTTGCGTCCCCTGATACTGTATTTTCACGCACCGGCTCCTTTTTTTTCTAGGTTGTTTTCTTAACGTGCTCACACTCACAGGTTAAGAGGCCGTCAGCTTTAGCCTGCAGTGAGTGTATTCAAAGCACCCCCCCCCCCCCGAGCCAGGAGAGCCGTGGAAAGGACTGGAAAGATCACCACTGAAAGGATTTCCACGTGTGACTTACCCATTCCACTCCAAGGCCCCATGATTCCCCTGCACAGTTCCAGGTGATTCCCCTGCACAAGGAAGGACAAGGTCGGCCGCCCCTGAGGGCTTACTGTGTGCTACTCCCATCCTCTAATTTCCTCTATTTTTGAAATTTGTCCTTTCTTTCAGAGTAATTTTCAGCTCTCCTCACATCTCAGCTGGTCCCTGTGGGTGCAGCTGGAAGCTTGATCTCCAGCACATGGAGGGGCTAGCTCGTCACTGCCTGCTGCAGCCAGCAGAGGGTGCAAGCGCTCACAGGTTGGAGCTCTGTGGTGGAGGCTCCCCAGACAGGAGACCTGAGGGACATTGGAGCCTCTTCACCAGCAAACCAGCGGGTTTTTTTTTTTTTTTTAAAAAAAAGATCAATCGATTTTTTCTGGACAGAACGTGAAGTGTCAGGGGAAGTGCTCCATATTTTTGATTAAAGATTGAGAATAACAGACTTCAGTTGCTCTCTGCAGCAACTGGGCGCTGAAGCCATCCTTCTTCTTGGGAACTTATTCTTCTTCTTCATTCGCTGAAGGAAAAAAGAGAGCTGGAGGCTGACCGCCCTCTCCTGCCAGGCAAGGACCAAATAAGCAAGTCAGACTTTCCAGAAGCAAAATGGAGGGAAACTCAAGGAGATTGCTTTGTCAGTCAAGTCACCTTGTCTATAATTCTCACTCTGTGTCTGTGAAAAAGAGAACGGAAGGGCAACGGCGTTACTGCCTACCTACTGTGTGCCGGCCTCCACATGCTGCCTGCTCAGACTCTCATCTGACTTGAAAACTTTCTCCTCATAAGGGAAACCCAGGTGCAGGGAGTTTAAATAAACTGGCGAGGTCCATGGTCAGCAATAAGTGGAATTTGCCTGAACCTAGCTGTGAAAACAAGGGCTGTGAGCTTTGTCCTGTTTTGCTTAGTGACTCTGCATGGGTCACGGTGCCCCACTGTGCTGAATGCGACATGGCAGTGCCCCCTGCCCCAAGCTTCAGCTCCCCTGGCTCATGGGCAGTAACCACTGAACACGTGCTGGCTCCGTGGCTCCGTTGTCCTTCCTTAGACAAATCTGTGCCCGCCCTGGTGGCAGTGCAGCAGGGAGGTGCAGTCTTGCCCAGTGGAACACTGATCTTTGTGGATAGGCAAGCAGTCACCTGCCTTCCTGGTGACAGATGCCCCTCTCTCTTCCCCCAGGCAGAAGAACCTCATTTTCCCTCCAAAGGGACAACACAAAAGTCCAGTCACTGTCCAGCTCAAACTCAAGCAATCCTCGAGCCCTACTCTCTGGGAGGTGTGAGAGGTCCCCTCTTCACTTGCAGACTGTCCTCACCAGCACCCCACACCCGGGACGCATGGTGGACCTGATGGATAGGGATGGCATGACGGCGGTAAGGGTCCCCATGCAGGGAAGGCAGGCACCTGGTGCACAGGGCCCTGCTGACCTGTGGGGTTATGCAGGCTACTGGGCAGACGTGTGAAGGACCCAACCCTGGGGCAGAGGCTTCCTGATGAGGCCCTAACCTGGCTCCCTGGTAGCAGCTTCCTCCAGGAGTCAGTCTCCCAGGCCATCAACTCCATCCAGGACACTCTTCCCCACTATCCTCCGTGGCCATGGGTGGAGAGCGCACTGGGGACCTACTTCCCCCCCAGAGAGGGCAGGGCCCAAGGGTGGGTCTAAATCTGGACAAAGCTGTCAGCTTTCAACTAAGCCACTGGTTCTCTTGTGAGAATCACTTTTGCAGAATTAACCCTTTGTAAGAATCTGATCCCAGCTAGCTCCACATGCTGGTAATGACACCTGTATTTTTGGAGACATATTGCTCTCTCTGGAGTTAAGTGAATGTATCCTGGATCCTGTCCTTTAGTCTGTTTTCCATACCTTTAGGCTCTTTTCTTAGGGTCATTTTGCTAAAAAAAAAAATATCTATTCCAGGTTGCCCAATGAATTTGGATGTTCAAGAAAGGGCTTTACAGCTGAGTAATTGATGTGGGTTTGGCATAAGGCTGATTTCTAAGTGGCTGCTATCACTGAAAGTCATAGAGTGACCTTCTATCTTCTGCATCTTTTGATCATGCAAGCTCTAAATGCCTGGGCATCCTCTAGTCCCCTCGATCTTGTTTCCAGATAGACTAACTTTTTTCCTTAGGGTTTCTTACTTGTATCTTGCTCACTCCAATCAAGAGCAACAAGATCTTGCCGTTAGCCCTCTGCTTGCCTACATTTTGCCCAAATCTATGGACACATTAGGGACATTACCTGCCCTCCATACTGCAGGTGACACTTTCCCTTCTGTACAATATGGGTTACCACCCTTCTATCTTCTGATGATGTTCCCCCTTTGTCCAACTTCTCAGAGGTGAGGCCAGTTGCACATGCCCTGTGACAAATGTGGGGGACAGGCAAGGTATGTTATGCGAACAGAAGAGCCTCCCATCCTAATGGCTAGCTAAGGCTATGTTTAACTTTCTGTCCATATTACCCATCTGAGTGGGTCAGCTATGACCTTGCTCAGGTTGACTTTGTTCTCAGCTCAGCCGATGGAGCTTGTCCATCAGGAATGCCACTGATCTCATGGCTGAAGAAGAACGTGGCTGACCTCTGGCAGGCTATGAAGCATTCTGCTCAAGAGCGGCACATGCCACTCCACTCATGCGTCATTGGCCAGAACAATTCCATGGCCAGGCTAAGTCGGTGAGTGGGGAGTACAGTCCTTCCCAAGAAGACACAGTGGATACCTGGAAATGGTCATGCATCTGAATGCAGGGCATTCTGTTTGCCAGGAAGAGCATGCAGCTGTGGGTAGGATGAGGAAAGGCTGCAGGGTTAGAGGGTCTTGCTTAGCGCTGGAACCCACTGTTCCGTCCTGGACCTGAAGCCCTCTGAGATCTATCAAAAGAAAAGCCCTGCAAGTGTGCCTTTGCCATTGCAGTGTGGGACCATGGGGACAGCCTGATGATGCCTGTGCTTCACTGGTGCAGGGGCCCAGTGTCCAAGAAGAAGGTCTTTGAGGACTCTTGTATCCCGCACAGCACTGAGGCCAGGCCACCTTCCCCTTGGGTCACCCACTCCAGGACCCTTGGCCTCTGAGGGTGGCCCTGGCCAGATGTCCTCCAGAGTGGAGACAGATGCTCAGGATTTTTTTTTTCTTTTAAATGAATAGTAATTAAACACAGTTGCCAATGCAACATCAGGGAAGCATTGGGAGAGGCTGGGTGGGGACCATGGAGGCAAACAAAGCACTTCCATTATTAGTCACCTTGCCACTGACAGGCGGCTGGTCCCTGCTCATGGCTCCCTCCCTCACACCAGACGGGAAGGCCTCCTTCCAAACGCCACCCATGCTGCTCTCCATCTCTTCCCCACCAGCTTCCACCTATTTCTGGAGAGTCTGGTCTTACATGTATATTTTATGACTTTTCCCCAAACAGTTGAACCTCAGCATCGAGTGACATTCAACTTTGCATAGTGTCAACGTGACAAGCAGATAAAACCGGTGTCAAGGGCTTTTCCCATGCTCTGCCGGTTCCCTTTGACCTCTCTGCCGCGTGTTTGGCGTCTGTTTCAGCTACAAGTAGATAAATGAGCTCGCTGGGCCATCTGCGCGTGTCTCTTGCCAAAGGCATTTTCAGGAGTTCCGACTTCAGCAGCTGCGGCTTGGAATCTCCTGTGGAAAGCCAGCGGCTGCCGGGGCAGCTCAGCTCTTGCGCTGGCTTAGGGTCTGTCACTGCAGAGGCAGAAGAGCAGAGGTGGAGGGTTCGAAGCTGTCACCTCCTGGCTGACAGCTGGCTTCCCATACTTTCAGCTAGATTCTCACCTCCAGGCCAGAGAGTAAGCCAAGCCCGCACTGTCTGGCCTCTGCCCGCACAAGGGAGTGATGTTCACAGTCTATAGACCAGCAAGCTCCTATGCTGGGAGGCCGTGTCTTGCATGAGGATGGGCTTTGTGGGAAAGGGCTCCCATCTCTTTGCCCAGTCAGAGGGCTCAGGACACACTCCTCAGCCTTGCTTTTCTGTCATCTTCAAACCAAGGAATCAGGATTAATGCACATGCACGCGCAAGCATCCCCGCAATGCCATTCCAAGCAAACCCCATCCAGATGTGAATGCAGTCTGAAGCCCTATTCTCGAGGTTCCCAGCATGCAGTGGAATATGGACATCAAGACTCATTCTCCCTCAGACGTCCTTCTCCCAAGAATTCCAGGGAATGGGAGATGGGAGGTGAAGAGCTCCAGCAACAGGAAACGGAAGCCTGATCTGGATAATTGCCAGCACAAAACGTCACACACTTTACCCAGGCTTATCTGAGCCTTACGAATGACGAGTCTCTAAGATTCACTCTGGCCCCTATTTGACCAGTGGGCCTTCTAGCACAGTCTATGTTCTAATGATGTGGAAAGTGAAGGTGCCATGATTTGTTTGCTAAATTTTTATAAGGTTCCTCCAGGACCCAGCCATCATGCCTCAGAATTCTTGGGCACAGAATGATCTGGTGGGGTCAAAATTTCTTCAAGGGCTCAGGAAAGCAATCAACATTTATGGAGTGCTCACTGTGTCTCTCAGCATGGAGCTAACCAGTCCTCACGGAACCCCACATAAACTCAGAGTAACTAAAGAACGGAATGTCCAGGTAACATTTGACTTAAGTGGACTAACTGCAGACCAAGGGGGTGGACACTATAACGTCACCTTCCAGGAGCTGGTTCTTGCACAGCCTCCTTATTCCAGCTTTTGGCTGTGTCTGGGCAAGAATGTGGGGCTGTGGTTTGGGTTTTGGTTTTGAATAAATTCAGTCAACAGTAAGTATTTGTTGAGTAAGAACAGCCGCTGAGGAGGGGGGGCTCTCTGCCCATGTGGAGCTTACTGCATGAGAACCAGGGCAGGCCCATCGCCTTCAGAGGGACCATGTCAATGAGCGCTCGTCCCTCCGCAGGGCACAAACCTGCTCTGAAAGGCATGGTGGGGGGCTTTCTGGTCCTGGTGTGGCCCTCTCTGGAAGAAGTCATGTGCTCTGTGGAAGGAAAGATACCTCCAAGCCCTGCCTGAGGCTCCCACGTTTGGCCGCAGGAGGAGGCCGGGGAAGGCTGTGTTTGAGGCCCAGGTATAGATGGAAGGGGTCCTTCCTTCCTCTCTTCCTTTCTGTTTCCCTCCCACAGAGTACAGTGTGCATATGTGCCCACAGCTTCAATTTATTTATTTACAATTTAGATCACCAAGTTGTTCCAGGACTGTTCAGATTCATTTTAACAACTAACAGGCTGAAGGATGATTCTGCACATTTCCTTGGAAAACACATAGAAGGACTAACTAAAGTATTCCCAGGACTCACAGGAGGATACTCACCAAACTTTTTGGATTATATGTCTCCAAGGCAACACCAGCTTCCTGCTGCCCCTCTACTTTTTATAGTGGTTTTGCACAAAAATACCACTTGAGGAGCCACATGGGGACACAAGGGAGGTTGCTCTGGGTGCAGACAAACCATAATATAATTAACTGCAACTGGGCAGAGGCTGAGGGAGCTGGGGATGCCGGAGAAAGACTTCAAGTGTCTGATAAAGTCAGGTTCTCGGCACAGAGGTTCCATGCAGAATCTTGACGCAAAGTCGGCTGTGGAGGGACAGGGTGGCGATGGCACTAGTGCTTGTGTGTTTCTCTCCCTTCTTTTGCATGCTGTTTAACTGTCATGTTTTCTACATACATGGGGGCTGATTTACGCTTACTCATGAAGGAGGAAGGCTCCCAACACCTAATTATCCACAATACACTGGGTGCTCAGGTCATCACTGCCACAGACTTTATGAGCACTGTGTGTGTTGTATACAGCAATTGTTCTTTAAAGCTCACTGCTATCCCTAGCTCTTTTGGACTGTTCAGAGAACTATGCTCTGTGCCGTGAACCAAGCAAATATTTCTACGGCAGGCTTGTGAAGACAGACTCACTCCGATCAAAGGTGTGGGATCTTTCCTGTTACATTCCGCAATGTTTTGTTCTTTCCCATTACTTCCCACAGCTATCCAGCGGCCACTACCCATCAGCCCTGTCTCACACCTGTGCGGGGCGCCTCACACCTGGAGAAGGCAGGCTCTGTGCTCCTGCTGAAGGCACCAGCATTTTGGTGAGATCTGCTCCAAAGTAAGATTTTTTAGGAGTCTATCCAGGTGTGTCTCAAGAAGACCCACCACCACTATCATCACGACTCCCAACACTATCACCATTACCACCATCATCTCCATTATTTCCACCATCTCCACTTCCACCATCACCATCACCACCACTATCATCACCACTATCACCACCTCCATATCACCATTACCACCTCTACAACCACCCCCATCACCATCACTATCAACACCATCATCTCCATCATTCCCATCACCTCCATCATCACCACCTCCATCACTATTACCATCACCACCACTACCACCACCCCATCATTATCACCATCACCATCACCACCTCCTCCACACCAACACCACCTTCTCCTCCATCACCACCCTGGGGCTTCACCATCACCACCACCACCACCACCACCCCATCACCACCACTATCACCACCTCCATCCTTGCCATCACCACCTCCATCACTATCACCATCACCACCAATACCATCCCATTGCCACCACTGTAGCTATCACCACCTCCTCCATACCAACACCACCTTCTCCTCCATCACCACCCTGGGGATTCACCATCACCACCATCACCACCACCACCACCACCACCATCATTATGTCACCTTCTCTTGGCAAGTCTCTTGAATGTGAAAGGCAGACTTGTCTCTTCATCTTCATCAAAGCTATGTTTTTCTATGGTGAAATATATATATATATATATATATATATATATATATATATATATATATATATGGTTTTGTTTTGTTTTTTTCCCATATCAGGAATTGAAGCAAGGGGCTCTTCTCTTAACCATGGAGCCACATCCCTGGCCCTTTTAAATTATTTTTTGTTTTGTTTTGAGATAGGGTCTTGCTAAGTTGCTTAGGGCCTAAATCACCAAGGCTGGCTTTAAACTTGTAATCTTCCTGCCTCAGCCTCCTGAGATTCTGGGATTACAGGTGTGCACCACTGGGCTCAGCTTATATTTTAAAATTGTACTGCTGCTCTCCAGTCAAGAGGCCCCCAACCCGGGAGACATCCTGGGCTCTTCCTCCCCAGTTACTTCAGCCACCTACAGTTCAATCACTAGTCAGATCTGTCTCCTCCTCTCAGTTCCCAGCCTGTGGTCTTCGATTGGTCCCATGACTTCTCTTCCAGAGCAGGGGGACTAACTGTAGTAGGTTGCACACAGTGGGGAATAAAAGGTGTTGTGGAGGGCTTTGGTTCAAATGCCAGCTCTGACCCCGCGCTGTCTCCTGACTTCCCTGAGCCCAGGTGCTTGCTCCGTGAAGCTCCACAGGGATGCCTAGGATAACCCTTTGTTGTTAGGATTCACTGAGGAAATGGTATTCCTGACATGCATAGTGCAAATAGGGGCTCGATAGATGGAAAGGGCCTCTTCCATCACTGCACCTTGGATAACTGGACTAGCCCTGTGGTGGGCCTCCCTGCTCTTCTCAGTTACAGCCTTCAAATCCATCCACCACTCCATTAAGAGAAAACGCTTCCCTGATACCTGTGTCAGACTATGGACCCAGCTCCCCACAACCTCTCCAGTCCTGCCTCCCACCACTAACTCTGGGCTCCTTGTTCCTGACATCTGGGGCAGTTTGTAGTTCTTCAAACATAAATAACGAAATTCATGTTCCATTGTGGAGAGATTCAAACCTCTCAAAATAGACCTGGAGCCACATCCACATAATAAAGAGCCCACTGGATGAGGAAGATGGACCCTGAATTGAAGAGCACCTTGGGATGTCTTCCAGGGACAGCCAGGACCACAGCCCAGCTCTGCAGCTGACTCCCTTTCAAGGATACCTCCACACTGGTCCTTCCTCCTTGGGAAAATCAGGGGAAGCTGCCTGCTTTCCTGGGCAGGGAGGAGGTGGGCAGGGAGGTTGTGGAGAGAGAAGCAGACGTCCTGCAAACATTCCCTGATTCACTCAGAGAGAAATTAGTCCAGGAAGGGGCTGAAGATACCACAAGGAACACCACGAGGGGAAGAGAAGCATCACAGAACCCAGGAGCATCCAAAACAAAGTGTCAAAAAGAAGAGAAGAGGCACATGCGCAGCCTGCTTGGGCTCAAACTCTTTTTCTTGCTTAAATTGACACAAATGTAGACAGGAAGGGATCCATAATTTGATAATCTGAAATCCAAAATGCTCCAAAAGCCAGAAATTTTTGAATGCTGACGTGACAACCTAAGCTGAAAATTCCACACCTGACCTCAGGTGACAGGTTACAGCCCAAACACAAGCTGACTGAAAATACTGTGTCAAGCCACCTTCAGGCTATGTGCTCCAGGGAGTGTGCCTGAAGCAGGCGAATTGCGTGCTTGGACGTGGACGTGTTCACAATGTCTCTTATTATTGTGTGTAAACATTCTAGAACCCAAAATCCAAAACACCTCTCAAACATTTTGGGTAAGGGGTGCTCACACTGTCTGGAATTTGAAAACAACATACCTGATTTGCAGAATACCACGGCCCAGTCCCATCACTTCCTGGCCTTGGTGGCCACGGCTCTTCCCCCTGGCCCACCTTCCCTTCCCCCTCCACACACCTCCTCCCTCATTAGCTGGTGTGGACCTCATGGTCATCACTGTAAGCGTGCTCTTGGCAACACCCCAGCTCCCAGACCCCTCTTCCTCCCTCACTGGCAAAACCCCAGTCCAGCTAAGTGCCCCTCAGCACACAGACACACAGCCTGCCTCCTACTAAGGCCCCACCAGAGGCCCGTGTGCTTCAGCAATTTCCCAATGATTCCTAGACCAAGGCTCTCTTCTTCCCCTGGGATAATTTCATGTCCAATAGTAAAATTTAATAGGAGAGTGACAGCAACCTGAAAAGAGGCAGGACCATGGGGAACCCAGACTTCCCAGGAACGAAGAAGGCTTGCATCCCTGTGGTGTGGCACCCATGGCCGGGGGGAGCTGCAAGGTATGAGGTGTGGGGAAAATGAAGAGCAGTAAACACAGGCCACAGCCCCGAGACCAGTCACATGGGGACTGCAGCAGGAGGACATCTTGTCTACTGTGTGTGTGCACACAGCGTGTGTGTGTGTGTGTCTGCATGTACATGTGTATGTACACGTGTCTATGCATGTGGATAAGCAGAGCGAGTGACAGAGCCAGGAACACGCCTGTCATTTCAGCCATCACCTGCCATTCCTGCCCTCTGTAACCAAAATTGCTTCCACAATTGCCACAGGTGCCGAAAGGGCCCCCACCAAGCCCTCTTGATGCTTCACCCTCCTTGCTCCCACACTGCCGTGAATTCAGATGAGACAGAGAAGGCTCTGGAAATCAGAGGCCCTCAGACCTGGGGCTCAGGGTCAGCTCACATTT
Organism: Marmota flaviventris; assembly: GCF_047511675.1. Taxonomy (NCBI): domain Eukaryota; kingdom Metazoa; phylum Chordata; class Mammalia; order Rodentia; family Sciuridae; genus Marmota; species Marmota flaviventris. Next base: position 12,290,485 of record NC_092509.1, on the reverse strand, counting down.
CCATTGAAGGTTAGGTTGCACCCAACTGGGAAATGAACCATCAATCATAGGCTGTTTCTATGGCAACTGCTAACTGAAAGGCTCAGAAACAACCAGACATCAACTGGGAATTGCCTGTAGCACCCAAGATTGCCTCTGTGATAACCGTGTTTCCCACAGACGCAGACCCTGCCTGAGAAACTGCCATGAGCACAGAGCATTCTTGCTACTTGGAGCCCAGCTCCAAATAATTCATTGCATGGAGCATGAAGTTAGAGGATTTAAAAAGCAAATCAATTTCCTGCCAGTTCCAGTTGGATTGGGAAGGTGAATGTCATTTAGTTGGTCTCCCTCCAGAAATGGAGGCAGAAGAACAGGCATCGAGTCCTCATCCGTCTTTAAGATAACAGGCTTCTAAGTTCCTTTCTAAATTGAAGTTACTGAGGGGAACAGACAGTCAAATTCTGGGTGATGGCTCAGTGCCCAGAGGTAAGGAGAATTCACTCTGAGAAGACCCATCTCAGGGATCATAGTTGTGCCAGTCTTCTGCAAGTCTGACCTGGCACCTGCGAGCACAGCAAATGCAGAGGGTGCTCCCAGAGCTCTGCTTTCCAGCCACTGTGTGGGTGGTCTGCCACTGGTCTTCAGCCAGCACTGTCCCTGGCCAGCAATTCCTCATCTGGCAAAAACATCCCGCAGCTGCAGACTCCTCCTCCAACACAATTCCAGCTTTTCTTGCACGTCGCAGCCTATTTCGATCAATTTGTCACCATGGGCACAGGGAAACGGCAAGACACAGGGTACCTGGTCTTTGTTTCTGCCCAGAGAGGATTTAAGGGGCTGTGCTTCCCTTCTGCCTCAGCTGGACAGTATCTCCCTTGTGAGCTGGGGGAAGGGTGTGCTGGCTGGGTCCAGGGCTGGACAGGGGAGGACAGACCTCCTCCTGGTCTCAGAGAAGTGAGCCTCTTGCAACCCCCTGCAGGAGTCCCCTCCCCTGGACACAGTCCCATGAGGGAGCTTATGACCCAGGGCCAGATGCCTGAGCATGATCAGCGGGACTTTAAACAATTTTAGGGGACAAAGTACAGAACAAAAAGTTTCCACCTTTGTCCAGGAAATGGCTGAGAGCAGGCAGAGAGAGAGAGAGGCCGGGAAAGGATAGCCTGAGGTGGGGTGGGGGAAGGTCAGGGCAGGTCATCGTGTGGGTGCTTTGTAGTACTTTTCCACTTGCAGAGTGGTTTGTAGGTATCATATCTCATCTAAACAGGGTGGGAGAAGTCAGGAATGTGGTGTGGAAGCAGGTAAGCCCAAATTGGGTCAGATGAAGCCTCGTGCTCTCGAGTGCCTGCTGTGGAGACGAGCCAGTGTTGGGAGGCCGGCCATGGAGCGTCACCCTCCAGCGCTGCCAGAGTCATCCCTGGCACACAGGAGGGTCCATGTTTACAGTTGACAAGGACTGACATGTGCATAATCTCATGCTAACTTCACACGAAAGCCTGAGAAACTTTTCACAACTCAGAAGCCTGAGGCCCAGGGATGTTAAATGTTTTCCCACAATCCAAAAGCTCTGAGGGCCGAGGCCCGCCAAGACTTCTGACTACCCCAGGGAAGAGAACTTGAGGGCCCGAGGCATAAATGGGTGAAGCTAATCCCACTGAAGACAGGGAGCAGAGGACACGGAGCCAGCTGGCCAGCACAGGCGCTTCTTGGGGACCAGAGGTCTCTTCTGGTGACAGTGCTTTGTGTTCCCATGGTAGTAGCTCTGCAGCCTGGGCCTGGAGACAAGGCTTCTCATGGCACCTACTGTCCAACATGTCCCTGCAACCCGTCCTCTTGGGTGTTCAGAGCTGGCAGGAAACCTCAGCTGCACGACACTCTGGGCTCAGAGCTCCCGAGGGCATGGGGAGAGGAGGGCGGCTCCTAGGGTGCGAGGGCCTTCAGCTTCCTCTCAGCGCCTCCGGCACTGCTGTGTGAAGTCCACGGCTGCCTGTGCATGGGAACTTGGCAGTGGAGCAGGACGGAGGAGGGCAGAGAGCAGGAGGAGCTTCCCTCTGGGTGTCCCAGCTCACAGCAGGCTCTGGGCTCTCTTAGCCAGCCCTGGCACCTTCATGCTATCGCAGGTGGGTTTTGCAAACAGCATGGCTGAGCCCTGCAGGGGTGGCACCAGGACATGAGATAATCCCAGCTCATTCCTGGCACTGGTCTCCCTTCTCACAGTCAAAGAAAGCCCAGTAAAGTTTGCCTTGGGCCAGCTCAGGGCAGGTAGCAGGGAGGAGATGGGCACCAATGTGGCTCAGGGAAAACCATCAGTCAGTACCAAGTCCTCAGGATCGCCTGGGTCTCTGTCATCCCAGGAACACGAAGGCACCAGCTTCAGAGGGACACAGCTGTGGGATTTGGACAGGCACATAGAGAAAGCCCTGAGTAGAGCACAGAGCGAGGCAGATGTACAGAACAGAGGCTGAGTGGTCAGAAGCCACAGCCTAGTGCGTGTTCCTGGGAAGGAGGAGGGTGGTGGGGACTTTGGTTTGCACTCTGTGTGCTTTGGTTTTGCGTGAGCTTTCAGGATGCGACATGTTCGCATGCCACTCGTGGGATGACAGAGCCAAGTGAGACGAGCAAAGCTGAGTGAAGTCACTGTTGCACGTGGAACTTTCTGGCATGGAGTGACTTGGCAGTGGGTCACGACACTTGGGAGAAAGCCTCTTCTCTGCCATGTGCCAGCTGGCTCCTGTGTGCTTCCCCTGGGCCACTACCCAGGGCTTCTGTTTTATAGCTGTGGCCCTCACCAAGGCAGAGGCGGTCCTGTTTGCTGAACCAGGAGCACCTTGTGGGAAGGGCACAGCCCCAACCTAGGGATGCAGCTGAAGGAAAGCCCGGCAGGGGGCAGCGCTGGCCTCCTCCTGCACTGAGTGCTAGAGGCACAACCGCGGCAGGGCACTCGTGATTGACAGCGCAGTCTGCTTCATAATGCATCAGCTGCGTCTGTCTGGGCTCTTCAGACTTTATAGCACTCTACCTTTCCACATATTTAAAAATACATACGATCTACAAAGGAAGCCCTCCTTCAAAAGGAGTTCTCATCCAAAGGCCTGTGTGCGAAGGCCGGAGCGTCTTGGGCACAGCTTTTCATCTCTGGCCATCAGATCCCCTCTGGTGGGTTGTGTCTCCCCTCCTTCCCTGTTCTGTACTCTGCCGTTTCCCTCCTGCTGTCACCTCGTGGTGACCCAGGGGCCCAGAGATCCATCCCTGGGTGTTAAGAGCCCCAAGTCACTCTGGCCAGGGACAAGCCACCTCTCACACTACCCAGAGCCCACAAAGGCCCCCTTCCTGTGTCTTCATGACAAGCCCGACTGCCCCAGACCACACCTGACCCCTCTACGTGCCTCTGCTCTCCATGCCCACCCTCTCCACCCTCCGGCTGCTGGGCTGGCCAAGCGAGGGGCCTGTCCCTGCCCATGCTGCTCCCACCTCCTGGGAGCTCTCCCTTAGTCGCCCCTCCACGACTGCTCACTTCTCACCCTCTCAGGGCCCTGTACACACCCTCTGTGCCGGCCACCAGGTCTCCATGAACGGTCACTTCTTGTCCTCTGGAGTTCCTTGTGGGATGTGCGGGTCCCTAATGAGCACAGGGACCACGTGCTTAACTCTGCTTTGCTAACCCCACAGCATACAGTACACAGCTGTGCAAAACGTACCAGAGAAACGGAACTGGAAAAACTATTAATCTGGGTCTCTATCAAGCTCTATTAAGCAAATAAATTACCATAGATTTTGAAGAAACCTTAAGATAAATCCAGTCACTCACTGATGTGACCACCCTGGGGTGGTCTCTGTACACCCAGCCATTTCCTGCCCTCTCCAGGAGGAGTCACCAGGATTGCCGTCCACACCTTAGCTGTTATCACACGAGAAAGGTTTCCCGTGGTGAGAGCTAACCGTCCCTTGTCTGAGATAGGTATCTGCCACCACACAAATCTTTTATCACCCATAAAAACACCCCCACCAGTTATTAGTCCTGTGTGTCCAGGCTCATGCTGTGTTACTCAAGGGTTTTGTAGGGTTGAATGCACATACATCACCCCTTTCCACAGAAACACACCCCTCCGTTTTCAATATTAGCATTCTGTCCCCCAAGGGAAGAATAAATAGACTTTTTTTTTTCCTGAGATGATACAGATGTGTTCAGCCAGCCCAAGCACAGTTGGGTCTCTGCTTCTGAACATCTGAATGACCCCAGGTGACTGTAGAGCAAGGCCTGAACTCCTGGGTGGGACACTCAGAGCCTTCCTAATCTCACTCCAGGTTCACCCTGATTCATTTCCCCCATTCGCCAGAAGACACTGCATGCTGAAATAAAAGGGCAGCTTACTGCTTTCAGAACACAGCATGTCTGATGAGGGTTGTGGTCCAGTATTAGGGAGGGACACAGAACAGAGGGAGGCACCCCGTCCCAACATGCCCAAAACAAATGGGGAAAGAACGCATTCACCCGCCCACTCACTCACCTTCTAGTAATTTCACCAGGCACCAGGCTAGGATGATCTGGAAGGTCTGAGTAAAATCAACCACGATGCCACCTGATCTCAACAATCCTGCACGCTCTGGTTAAAATTTTCAAAACTACTGTCCCTTGACTAGTTTTGATCAACAAGAATGGTGTCCTTATACAATTCAACCTACTAGTTATGCCAAACACCCAACTATTCCCAGATGATTTCTGAACAAGGACCAGAGATTGTCATTGCCTAAAACCAGACAGCACCTGAAAATCCTCAAAGGACAGTCAGAATTGAAAGGGATTTACAGTGAGACTCCCAGTTCCCTGTAGGACCAAGGCCTCGTGAGAAAATTGGTATGGAATTCATTAGTGAGCTAACTACTGACTTTCCTAAGTATAGGGGAAGGGAGTGGAGCTGGACTCCAGGGAACGTCATTGATAGGGTTTTAGGTTTATATCCTTCACATAAGAGCAAATCTCTAAAGGGTACGAGTAGTGAGGGTGTAAGGAGCCCAGATGGAAATCACATCTCAAAATCACTTGCCATATCAGCTCTAAGGCAGGCTAAAACAACACGATCTCATTCCAATTATAACCCAAGGGAAATAGGGGACATGCAACAATGATTGTCTAAGGAATACATGTCTTCAAGGCTGGCTCATCAAAATCCCAGGGGGACTTGGAAAACAAAGACCAGCCACCAAAGGCGCAGGTTGATTGTAGAGGCCTGGGTGACTCCTAACTATGATCGACAGATGGGGACGTCTCCAGCGCTCCTCTCACTATTCCACAGACATGTCACATGGACACTGGAGCACTCCCCTCCCATGGGCTCTCAGGGAAGCTAACAGACCCTCTGGAGCAGCCTGGGCAAACCATCCTGAGCACCAGAAGTTCTGCAGGACACGGCCAGAAGCCCAAGGCTACTGGAGTCCCACACGCTGCCTTCTGGGCTCCTGCAGTATGCAATTTGGGCTGATTTCCACTCTTCTGGGCACTTCGGTCCTTCTCAGGGATGAAACCCCCAAGAGCTGCTATAACACACACCAGGGAGCTGTTGCAATCTCAGGATGCTATGCCAGCCAGGGTGGGGGACAAGCACATCCTCATGGAAATCCATCTCCCACCCACCTCTTTGCTATTCTGGAAACACAATAGCCTGTTTTATTCCTCAACAGAATAGAACCCCTGGAGCCGACCATCTTGAATGAGTCTGGAAGCCAGGGTTCCACTCAGCCGTCAGGATCTTCGTTTATTTTCCTGCTATAAATAAACAGAAATGTTCTCTGAAAGCTTTTCACAGCACATGATTTCTTTAATTTATTTTATATATAATGTAAATTATAAAATTTCTTTTTACACACACACACACACACACACAGCCCTTGATGCCAGGCACCTTGGGATGTAAAAGTTAGTTGGTTCCAATCTCGGAAATCATGTTGTTCTCCACTGTGCAGCCTGAGCTTTCAAAATGGGCTGTTGCACTTAGGACGTTGTGTCTCGCGTCCGTTTGGCAATCTGCACACAGTTAAAGGGGATCCATGGGTTATCCCAGCCACACAGCTACATATACAATCTCCAAGACAAAATCCATTTGCAACGACCTGCTCTGCCTCACTTTTTAAAAGACGCTATTCCTTATCTCCAACTATGACCAACACTTAGAGGGACACCTCATTAGCATGATGGTCACTTATTTTTAGTCATTTGGACTGGACCTTGCCTTTGGCCTCCCACAGCTTTTCCTACTCAAAGTGGTAAATTGGAGGCCAGCTCAGAATAGCAGCTATTCTGACGACAAGAAAGCAGTGCTTAGAACAGAGACCAACCCAAGTGAGAGATTTCTAGGAAGAGGTCCAAGGCTTATTCACCCTTTCATAAGAAATGATTGGAAATCTGAGAGTTGTTCTGCCCATGTGCGTTCTAAACAAAGAGAGTGACAGAGGCATGTGGATGTTACTGGAGCCCTCAGCGTACAGTTCTGGGTTGGAGACTACGTGCAAGACATGTGGGTGCAGAAGCATGGTTTGGTCCAACAGGAAGCCTGCCAGGGAAGACGTGAAGGAACAGCATAAGACACACACCAAAGCTAAACCCAAACCGCCACCTCCAAGAAACTAAGACGTGCAAAGTGGAACGGGTGGTGAGAGCAGGAACAAGGAGACAGCCACACAGGATCTGTAGGTCTGAGCTGCCTTATCCAAGACTGCTCTGGGAATTGCCAACTCTGCTTTATTAAACCCAGGCTCCAAGGAGCTGGTTTGGGTGCTGCCCAGTGGGAAAGACTTCTGTGTGGCTCTGCCCACCATGACCATTAGCATGTCTTTACCCAGAACTAAAGGAGAAGTGTAGAGAGGAGCAGAGAGGGGAGTGTCCTCCTCCTCTCTTCTTGCCCACTCGTGACCTGAATGAAGATAGGATGTGCAGGTCCTCTTTCAGGGGTTGGATTGCTTAGGGTTAAGAGGGACCCGCTGGGTGTGCTGACCTCTGTCAACTGCCACTGTAGCACATGTCCCAGCAGGATGCCTGTTAGCTCAGGGTTTCACAGCCCCTCTCATCGAGGGCGAGGCCACACCTGGCTCTTAAAACAGACTAGAGCACCACCAGCAAGCTGGCACTCTGCACCTGTCTGCCAGCACTTGGCTAAGGGTCTTTGTGACACAGATCCTGGGTTTAGCCTGAGGCAGGTAGTAAATGGAGATCTCAGAATCAGATCATGCATGAAGCAGTAGCATCTACAGGAATTTACAGAAAGAGCCACTTGACAAACTTCTCCAAGAAGTTGTCTTGTTTCCAAGAAGAAACCAAGGAGCGAATAAGAACTACAGAAAAGTGAACTCCGGTTTGCCAAATTCTGAAAGATCACTTTGGGTGTCAGGAATTGTGATATGACTCTGTTTTGATTATTAACATCACAACTGGCTCCTCTGTGGCCTCCTCAAACAAACTGGGAGCATTTGCTAAGAAGGTGCCAAATTGCCAGCCTGCTCCGTCCGGCCGTGGATGCCGTGGAGGCTTTAACGGTGTTTTACATAGAACACGCGTGAGGACGGGAACTGGAGAGAAACAGCAAGAAATGGCAGTGCATAGGCCGGGAGAGTAGGTACTGTGGCCGAGGGGCTCCATGGTTATGCTGGAAGGACATCAGCCACTCACACTGAACCCTGGGGCCAGGTCCACCCTGTCTCTCAGGACCTGGCTCTGAACAGAGCACACCAGCAGCCCGGACCCTATTTCCCTACCAAAACACTATTTTGCAATGATCAGTTTCTCTGGACTAACCACGAACTTCCAGTTGCCTGAAGATTAACCTATCATGGTGAGTTGCCCAGGGACCTCCTTCTTCCTGTAACAGGGTATCATATCCATGGCAACGGGGGCTTGACATCCCAAACAGCCACGTTGTATAAATGGATATCTAGCCCACACAGTGCCATTTGCAAACTGCTCACACCCTGTAATATTTTGGTGGAGGCATGAGTTCCTGCAGGGTTTAAGAACTTTGGGGGGGGGGAAGGTTGGTGGTAAGTGCTGGATTGTTCGTGGGAAGCAAGAGGCTGAGGAAGAGAGCTCTGCTAGGAGGATTATTGAATGTGTGGCACAGAAATGGGAAGGAAAAGGAATTCTCAGGAGGTTGCCAAGCAAGACAGGAACTGTAAGATTGAACAATTGTAAGGGAGGGGGAGACCAGAGAGGTATGACTCTGAAGGTGTTTTTCTTTTTTGAAATTTTTTATTGGGAGAGAGTCCATCATCCTAAAGTACACAAGTAAGCGGTTTGTAGGGAACTCCCGGCGTCACCATGTCATATTTGAATTATTTCCATCACCTCGGGAAGCCCCACACCTTCCGCAGTCACTCCCAGCCGCTCCTCTACTTCTTCTCTGCCTGAATTGCGGGTTCTTGACATTTCCCACAGAGGGATCACACCGACCTGTGCAGCAGGCCTCTTTCCTTAGCTCAGGTGCGGAGGGGGCTCCCTGCCAGGCTCCTATCACAGCTGCCTTCCTCTTAAGTGGAATGATCCATATTCTACCTCTCTGGTCCTCTCCTTTGGTCTCTCCACTCTTTATTTGGGTTGCTTATGGTTTTTAGTCTTTATGGACAACTGACGGGTTCCTGCAGCTGCTCAGCTGGTCTGCTGGTCCCTGCCATGAAGCAAAGCAGCAGCCGAGAGGTGGAGCATGGAGTGGGGGCCCCGTGGGGTCCAGGCAGCAAGCAGGACCTACAGCCGGGCACCTCGAACCAGCGCCCAGGCCAGCCAAGCCATGCCCACCTGTCGCCCATGGGCGGCCAGGCCTGGGCCGGGGACCTACACCTGCTGTAGAAGCCGGTTCCACGCAGTACTGCAGCCCCATCCCAGGACCTCCCCCTCCCCCTCTGACCTACCCTGGGGAAATGGACGTGGGCCGAGCTGAGTGGAAGTCAGGACTTCAGAGCTGACTCACAGCATTAGTGTTTCCAAGCCCTCAATAGCAGTGACCCAAGTCCTGTATATATCTCGAGACATGCCTGCCCCGCCAGGTCAAGTCTGCTGTGGTGCCACCAGCGTCTTCTGTTTTATGACAAGAGTTTTGTTTCCATTCTTCAATAAATGCTAGGGTTACATTGATTATTCTGGTTTGTGGATTCCATTCTTCAAATACACAAGAAGCCCAAGTAGAGGGGGTTGGTGGTGAGCTGCTGAGTCGGCTGCTGCACTGCTTGGCTCCACCATCCAGCAGACGGTGAGTTTGGTTTTGTCTGAAAGCCTCGGCTTTGCAATGTGGCCGTGGGCTTCACACACACATTTTCATCTCAGGGTGTGGCTGTAGTTCTCCAGAGGTATACTTAGAAGGGGACTTGTTGGGTTACATGGTGACTCCCAAGTTCCACCTCTTGAAGAATCTCCCCGGATGTGACATAATGAAAAACAGGACTAATGGAGGTGGGCATCTGTGTTCTCCCCGGTTCCCCACAGCCCCATGTGTCCACCAGTCTGGAAGCTCTCAGAACTGTAGCCTTTAGGGTCCCGCTGGAGGTTCCACGGCATGGGTGTGGATGGTGACTCACTGGCGTGGGTGACTGTCACTCCCTGGCTCTCTCTTCCTGGAGGTCCAGGAGTGGGCTCAAAGTTCCACCCTCTGATTGTGTGCTGGCCACCCTGGCACCCAGACCAGTCCTCCAAAGGCCCCTCATGACCCCACACTCAGGTAAGGCCCACAGGGGGTACTGAGGAAGCAGCCAGCCAAGCACTGTGCCTCGACGCTCCTTGGAAAGGGACAGCATGCCCCACGGTGGGAAAGGCCAAGGCACACCCCCGAGACACTGTCACCACAGTCACTCTGCCTCTGCTGCTGCCACCACCGGCCTCTCCCAGGACTGCTGTAAGGGCCCCACTGCCCCTGGTCCTCCCACCATCTGCTCCATTCAACAACCAAAGTGGTTCCTTCAAAACCTGTTACTTCATGTCACTCTCCAGTCAGAGCCTCCTAGGACCATGTCTCCCCGCCACACCACAGTCCTCCTGAGGCCTCTGGGGTACAGCATGATCCGGCCCTTGACGCCTCGCACCCATGCTGGACTGTCCCCTGGCTCACCCACCTGTGACCCTGGCTCCCCTCACTCCTCTAGCACTTCATGCACAGCCTCGTTCAGGTGCTTCATAGGGTCCCAAGATCCCCTGACTAGCCCATGATCTCTAGGACCCCCTGCCTCCAGCACTGTGTCCCCAGGACCTCCTTCCTGCAGCACCGTGTCCGCAGGACCTCCTTCCTGCAGCACCGTGTCCCCAAGGACCCCCTGCCTGCAGCATTGTGTCCCCAGGATCCCCTGCTTGCAGCACTGTGTCCCCCAGGACCCCCTGCCTCTAGCACTGTGTCCCCCAGGATGCCCTGCCTCCAGCACTGTGTCCTCAGGAACCCTTGCCTCCAGTACTGTGTCCCCAGGACCCCCTACCTGCAGCACTGCCTCCCCAGGACCCACAGCCCTCCCACCCCTTCCTTTAGGTTTCTGCCATTGTCATCCATCATCATATCAGGGACCCCTATAAAGTGTGAGTTCTTCTCTCCACGCCCTCTCTGCCCCTTGCTGGGGTCTGACTATGTCCCTCCAAGTTCATGTGCTGGAAACCTCATTCTCCAGGCAACTGTTCTAGTAGGAGGGACCTTTAAGAGCTGACTGGTCTGTGCAGGCTTCACCCTCCTTTCTCTCCTTTAACCTTGGCCCTCCCAACCCCAAACTTGTGAGCCAAGTAAATTTATTTTCTTTATAAATTATCCAGTCTGTTGACATGTTGTTATGGCAGCACAAAATAGACTAAGACACACTTAACCTGGCTTCCCAGTACTAAGCACTGCAGGAGACATTACCCAGTTATCTGCACGCTTGCCTAGAACTCTGTCCCCAGAAACCAGAGCAAGGACTTAGTTTTGACACTGCATATGTCCATCAGTGTCTGGTGGGAGTTCAGAAAATATTTGTTGAATGATTAAGCCCCCTATGATTGACATAGGCACAGTCACTTGGTATTAAACACGCGCGCACACACACACACACACACACACACACACGAAGCATAATGGCCACAGCAAGCTCCTTATTATTAAGTGTGACCTTCAGAGATAAATAAATGCAAACCTGGAACACAGCTAGTTTGACAAGACGGGAGAAGTTTCAAAATAAGTAGTCACATTAAGACGGGCCTCGGGAGTCTCGATGTCCTGAGGTAGTGTGTTGAAAGCCACAGCCCAAGAGGGCTGGCAAACTTCCAGCTGATTGGCTCACAGCGGCCCCAGCAAACTTCCAGCTGATTGGCTCACAGCGGCCCCAGCAAACTTCCAGCTACCAGCTGATTGGCTCCTCTGCGGTGATGCTCATTGGGCTGTTTCCCTGCCCTTTCAGACCACGGAGCTGCTCATTGGGGGACTCTTTTGGCTCCGCCCACACGACCCAGCCAATTGGCCTCAAAAGCAGGAGGAGTGGGGGGTTGGGAGGCTCCCTGGAAGCCAGTGGTGGCAGTTGGGCTCTGAGGGAATTCCTGAAGAGCTCTTGTGGTGCGTTTGTGTGTTCTAAAAATAAAGTTCATTTCTGCTTGACAAGTGGCTCATGAATTGTGCCCAGCCAGACTGTGGCAGAAGTGGGGCTCACGGTCAGCTGCCTGTGTCCCCCATGGCTGAGTTGTGTCACCCTGACTCTGAGGACAGCTCTTCTACTCAGACCTACTGTCATAAGCTCCTCTGTGCTCATGTCCGGCAGCTGCCCTCTCATGGGGCTCTGATTCCCTTTTCTGCGGGGGCCATAAATTGTGTCCTGTGGAATGTAATGAAATTTTGCTGACTGGAGATAGAGTCTTTTAATTCCCATAACTTAGGCCATGGCCAACGCTTCTGGAAGGGGTCCAAAGCCATTAATTACACCCCAGTGAGGAGGTATAGCGTTGCAGCAGCTGTGGCAGATATATTTTATTTGCAAATTGCTGATGGTTTAAGGCATCTTCTTTTCCCCTCTCACGGTCTCACCTACTCAGTTTGAAACCCTGCACAACTCGTAAAACTTTGTAATGAGGGACGTTATCAAATACTACCAGAGAAGTTATTTACAGTGACTCTGACAGGAAGAGTCTGTGAAACTGGACCTTTCCATCTGTCCCATTAAGGTCCCACTTGAGGTAGGCAGAATGGAGAAAATGGACAGCATGTGACTTTGGCAGCCTGAGGACAGTTCCTCAGGTTCTAGAACCTGACAGGTTCTAGGCCAGGTGTGGGGGACACAGCAGGGTGAGAAGCAGGGGCTCTCACCTTCCTGGGCTGTGGTGGGGACAGGCCTTCTGAACACATTCTATGTCAGTCTGCGCTGTGTGGAGGAGACTTTTGACTGTTCCGTTCTCCAGAGTCCCAATCACCTCGTGCCTGGCTACAGCTCCTCAGGAAGTATTCCTTGAGGGCTGGCACCTGCAGGCACCCAGCTGCTGCTGAGACATTGATAGGCAGCAGTTCCCCAGGTGCCTGGAGCCTGCCGTGCCTGCTCTCTGGTCCCTTCACACACAGGGCATGGTGTGACAACACCTTTGAAAGGATGCGCCAGGTGTCCAGTCCATGCCCTGTGGACTCAGCAAGAGACACTCTCCAGCAGTCACCTGCAGACAGGTAGCTGCTCTGGACCTATTTCCTCAGACCCTGAGTGGGAGATAGAGTGGGAAGCCTCGGGTCCTTCTGGCTCTAGACATCTCCAATAGGAACCGAGCAAACCCAGACAGTGGAGAGGAGCGTTAGTGGTTCTTAGGAGGTGTGAAATCACCAAGATGGACTGACTGGTCAAGGAGCAACATACGGAAGACGTCAGCTATGACATTCTGAGAAAAATGCAGAAAATAGACACTTTTTTTACATATAGAAAATAGAAAAAGATGCTAACTAATGGGGATCTTTACAACAATTCTATGGACCTGGTTAGGTATAAAAAACACAAATGGAAACTATCTAAAAAGTTAATTAAAAAGAAATTGGGGGGCTGGGGTTTTGCCTCAGCGGTACAGCACTCACCTGGTGTGTGCAAGGCCCTGGGTTCGATTCTCAGCACCACATAAAAATAAAGGCACTATGTACAACTAAAAGAAATAAATATTTAAAAAATTAAAAAAAAAAGAAATTGGGGACACATCCAACATTCTGTTATATATGTCCATGGCCCATAGGAATAAAATGGGTCCAGACCACATGGGTGCAGCCTCCTACTGCATGTTCCAGAACCAGCCAACAAGAACTAAAACCAGGTCGAAACATTGGAAATAAGACTGGACTTCTTACAATCTGGCCTGCTTGGTGGGCACACACCTGAGTGCCGTCCTCAGCACAGAGAAAACAGGCATCAGTCAAAGGCCGCTGGAAAACAAAGGCTGGAGACCATGTTCCCTCCCTGTGTGCTGTGTTTTCCTGTCAGTAGGGTAGTAGGTAGCTGGCTGGGTGGCAGGTGCAGGTGGGCCCTCCAGGGCCTTCCAGAGATGCAGCAGGATTCATCCCACACAAGAGGACGCTGACCTCCATGCACAGGTTCAAGCAGGTAAGGTCAATGTCGGCAGGGAAAAGGGGTGGGCTTGAGTCCTGCAGGGCATGAGCTGCTCAGACCCCGCTCTGGCTCCTCACTTTGCCTTGACCACTGGGGCCAATGTCCATGGGAGGTGGAGGGGGAAGGAGCCCAAGGTAGAGCTACCTTGAGTTCTGTGTGACCAAGGCTAGCCCCAGGGAGAAGAAAGCCATCCTGCAACAGCACAGGACACGGTGGCCAAACAGGGCCCCACCTGGCTGTCTGAGGCTTATCCACAAATAGCATGGCCCTGTCAGGGACCAGGAAAGTCCCAGCTGTGGAGGAGCATGGAGATCAATTGCTGGGAGAGGCAAGGTTGTTTGAGTGCTAGGGGGAGCCAAAGGTGACACCTCAGAGGCTTCAGGATCCATCCTGAGGACCCAGGGACACTAGCGGCCTTCGTGAACCCTCCTGGGGAAGCAGCCTACTGGACTTCTGTGCTTCCACAGTGCTTTGCTCCTGCTCCCATCCTAGCTCCTCCCTGTGCCTGCCTCTCAGGACAGACCCAGTGTTGAAGTCAACCCTGATCTGCAGAACAGCTGCCCCCATCGCTGCAGCACGGGCAGTGACCATGAGCTGCCACCCAGAGCTCACCACCTTGGCTGAGACGGGCTGAGCCAGCACCAAGGCAAACCAGGGTGCCTCGATCCACTGAGCTGAGGCAGCCCTGCTAGGCCCAGTGTAGATACCTGCTCTACACAGCTCTGCAGCCAGAATCCCAGCCTCCACGATCCCAAGACCTCTACCTCCTGCTTGCCGACCAACAGTGAGAATGGGAGTGGGGTGAACCTGAATGTAAACTGAGGCTCAAGTGTTGTTACAATAGCATCAGTATTTTTCCAAACCCTGATTAGCATAAGTTTGGACCATTAACACCAACACAAGTGCTCTTTAAACCCCTCAACTAGCATGCTTAGGTGATAACCTGTTATTGGGTCTCTTCTTGTCTCTACAGGAGGTCTGTTTTTATTTTCACTCCAATTAAATTCTATTCCATTTACTCTTGCCTTCCTTATCTCATTAATTTAATTCTTTGGATGTCTGAGGCAAGCCTGGAAAGTAAACAGCTAGAGCTTATTGCAGCACTGGAGAGCAGGGTAGGGGTTCAGAGCTACTGCACTGACAGCTGCAATGTGCCACTCAATGGTAGTGAGAAGACTTAGACTTTGCTAGCTGCAGCCTTCAAAGCTGACCCTTGTAGATGATGTGGATTCCTGGCTGCTGAGCCGTATCAGTCATCCTACTGGTTCTTGTCAAGATACAGCTGTGGAGCTCATGTGGCCCGTGGTCCTGAGGAGACTGCCATGTAACCAAGGGAATCCTGAGGAAGGGCAGTGCAGAGGTGGGTCAGGGCTAGCTGCTCTGTCACTCTGCTGCAGCCTGGATTGTACACAAGGGAACACCAATCACAGAAGCACACTCTATAGCAGTGCCACTGCTTCAGACACCCACTGTGCATGTGCAGTCAAGGACTTCAGTCTCCTGCTTCCCAAAGCAGGGAGCAAAGTAGAGTAAAGCTAAGTGTGATTGGGATTCGGGACCAACCAATGCGTTATTGCTTTTCCAAACCCGAATTAGCATAAGTTTGGACCAATAGCAGTGAACCAAGGGCTCTATAAGCCCCTAGACTAGCACACTCTGCAGAGAAAACCTGCTGTCTGTTCCTCTCGTGTGGCATGAATTGCATTCCTGTTACTCATTGGATTCTGTTATTATACTCACTCATCCTGGTCTGGGGATTTCATTCTTTGAATTCATGAAATAAGAAACCAGAAAGAAGAAGCCGAAGGTGAACTGCTGGGTTCTGCTGCAGCACTGGTGGGTGGCCTGCCATTAGGAGCCGCAGCACTTCCTAGCTGCAGAGGCCCTCAGCTTGTGCAGACCCCCTCTGGCAGCAGCAGCAGTGAATGGAGTTTTACCTCAAACCTCTGGTTTCGTAGGCATCCCCTCTTTGATTAGCTGCTAACACTTAAAATGAGCCAGCTTGGCTGCCATGATCTGTATCTTCACAGACTGCTCTCTAGTAGAACTGGTGAATTCAGCTTCTTAAACTCTAGCTATATGTTGCTTCTATCATTGTTGCTTGTGTATGGACCACACCTCTAATGAGTGGCTACCTTATCCATGTGTGGTGTTGAGATTTAAGACAAGTTTCAAAAGGGAGCCCTGGACCAGAATGCAGGGACATAAAAATCTCTGCTAGCTTTTGCTGTATTGACTTTTCCACACTGAGGTTTTAAAACCTTTGCAAAAATGATCATGGTAGCTCCAGCCCCTTGAGATTACTACAAAAAAAAAAAAAAAACACTTTGTGAAGCCCCAGATCCTCCCCACTGATCCCAACCTAGAGCAGAATAGTGCCTGGTACCAGTAAGCTGAACACCACCCTGTGTGGTGCAACTGCAATTTCTGGACTGCATGTGTGGTGTGTTTACTTCATCGTTTTATTGTTATTTCAGTGTATTATGCTGAAGTCCATTGATTTACAGGAATGAGTTTACCGTATCAAAAAGTGTCTTGCTCTGGGAAGGCTGTGTGGGTAGACTCAAGCTGGAAGTCAGAATCACCTCCAGAAGCGAACCGCAGACACTGCATGCCCATCACAGGGGGGACATGGCCTCCTTTCTAGCACTCAGGGCAGTCATGAGACCAGTTTGAGATGAAACTCCACCACTTCTGTTGGTGGAATGGGTCTGTGTGTGCTGCAGGCCTCAGCAGCCAAGAAAGCCTGTCCTAGTGTTTGCTGTGAATCACAGCAGGGGATACCTGCTCTGTCAGCTCCGAGGGTCACAACAGGCCAGGTCCAGTCCTCCATGACCACTGAGGGGTGTGCTGCAGCTTTGTGCTGGAGCCCCTGGCCTGGGGAGGTCCTCCAGTGTTGCAACAGACTCTAGCAATTCCCCAACTTCTTTCTAGGTTGTTCTCACACAAATCCAAAGGATGTCCCAGAAGATAGAAATTTATTTCAGTGTGAAAAATAGAAACAGAACTCTTGCAGTGGCAAGAGGGAGGCCAACAGCAGGTTTTCTCTCCAAGTGAGCTAGTCTAGGGGATTATCTAGCACTTGGGTCAACGCTATTGGTCCAGACTCATGCTAATCAGGGTTTGAAAAAGTACTAACACGATCATAACCACACTGGACCCTGAATTTCCATTCAGGTTCACCCCAATCCCGTTTTCTCACTATTGGATGGCAAGCAGGAAGTTGAGGTCATGGGATCTTGGTGTCTGAGGTTCTCGAGGCAGTGCTATGTGGAGTGGGCATCCACCCTGGGCTGGGCCTGGTCTTGACACCTCAGGCCCACACCAGCAGGGTGGCTCCGTGTGGCTGCCGCTTGCCACCCACACTCCAGCCCTTGTGGACAGCCATTCCGCAGCCCTGGGACAAGGGCTTGGCTTCACTCAGGCATTATGATAAAGACAACAATGATGAAAGCACGACAAGACTAAGGTACCTTTCTTCCACTCTCCTTCTCCCATGAGCCTGGGACAGTTTTCCTAGGCCAAATGAACTGAATGTCACAGAATGGAGTAGCCGTGCTGATCTGGGAGTCCAGCTCTCTTCCAGCAAGCCGGACATTAAAGAAATTCACAAATTAATACTGCATCCCTCTTTGCTTACTTTGGAAAATATATTTATTTTTTATAAAATATCTATACTAATGTGCAATGAGTTTAAAATAATTTAAAACAAATTACTATATATTTCTAAGATTTCCCCATCTTTATTTCACTGCAAATATTGATAGTTATTATGCATTCACAGGAAATTATTTGGGGGTCCTCAGTAATCTTTAGGAATGTGAAGGGATTCTGAGACCACCACGTCTGAGCTTCTGACATAGGAGCATTCCTGGGAAAGACAGACACAGTAAGGTCACTGTGGTGGGGGTCTGTGAGGCAGAGGGCAGGGCTCAAATGGATCTGCAACCTTTTTTCTTAAAAACTAAATCCAGGTACAGAAGAATTTTAGCATTCTGTGGAGCTGGGTGGTTGCTAGACCATACTTTTGTATCTTTGGGTGTATTTGAAGTAATTTATTAAAAAAAGAATTGTCATGAACATGTCATTCAGAGTTATGGAAGCAATTAACAGAAATGCTAGCAAGGATCATAGCTGAGTTTCTGGTGCAGTGGGAGACCACAGGTGGGCGAGCGGGGCTGGAAGGGGAGGCCCCGAGGCAGTGGGCAGGTTCCATTCCACTTGATACTAGATACACCTCCGCACCTCCACAAAAATGGAATCTTCAAAAAATGAAGTGAAGAGAAAGGGGTAAACAGCAAGCACCATGCAGAACTTGGAGATGAGGAGGAGGTCTGGAAGGAGGAGGAGCTGCACCATGTGGTAGGATGTGGGACTACGGGGGCTTTTTCTTCCCCTTCATTTTTCACCTGTTCTGTTACTGGCTATATAATTTCATGTATAGCATATTTTTTTTTAAATTAGCAATGGATCAAAAAAGACAGGTAATTATTATTTTCTCCCGGGGAAGACTGACTATGGCTGCCATGTGGTTCTTTCTCTCCAGGTTCCTCTCATTGTGGGTGCCGGGTGGCTGCCAACCTTCTGCTCCTTGGGGACTGGGACCATAGGTGGATTCTTTATCTCTCCTGGTCTCTGTTTTGGCTGGTGGACCTCAGCGTTCCCCGGCTGGTGCTGCTCACTCTAGGTCCTGCTCCTGCTCCATCTTGACCTGATCTTCTTCTTTCTCTGTGTCCTCTCCTTTACTTAGAAGGTTAATAATCTTTGATTTGGGGTACACCCTTAATTGTGATGATTCACCTTATGATCCTTAATGAATTACATCTGCAAAGACCATGAACCTCACATTCTAAAGTTTAAGGTGAACATGAATTGAGGAGTACATCATCCAACCCACTAGAAAGACCAAGGAAACCAAGTACTAAAGGCATGTGCTCCAAATCTAATTCTTGCTTCTAGTGAAGAAGAACAGGGGTTAAACACAGGCCACTTGAGAGAACTCTAAAACAACGCTGGCCACACACACACACACACACACACACACACACGCTATTTAACTTTTCCAAAACAACCAAATCAATTCTGATTTGATCTATTTACCAATCACCCATCAATCTAAAAATGTACTCATCAATATGAGTACTGAATGCCTTGATGTTTTTACACTGTTCCAGGTACATGCACTTGTAATGGAAATTGAGCCTTCACAAAATCAAGTTCAACAGAAAATAATCCCATTCACCTTCCAATTGGCAAACAGAAAAGAGGAACTGAAGGAATTTGCTCCAAGCCTTAAAGTGAGGGAGATGATCCACCCAGTCCATTTGTTATATAATGGACAAGACACTAGAGTATTTGTAGGTATAATTGTAAAATATGCTGCAGGTGAACTGTTCTCTTTGACGTCGTGTGTGTGTGTGTGTGTGTGTGTGTGTGTGTGTGTGTGGTGTGTCTGTGTGTGGATAGATAGATACTGAGGGACATGGGACAGGATCAAGGTGGACAGCTGGGTGGGTGCTCTCGAGTCCTGCCATCTCTTCCTCTCACAGCTCCCTTTGCAGCTGGGCTGGGTGCATGCACTGAGCCCTCGTGATGGATTGGATGGATCATCTCCCTCACTTTTGGCCTGCAGAAAATTCCTCCAGTTCCTCTCTTCTGTGGAGAACAGATGGCGTGACCACAGGTGACTGCAGTGCCAGACAGAACCAGTGTGGATCCCTGGGTCAACAGGGGCGGAGAGACCACAGAGCCACTGGACTTGCAACCAGGATGGGATGAGAAACAGCCGTGCTTGTCCATTTCATGCATCATTTAGGTGTCTTTCCCTGCTATAGTTTGGGTGCTGACAGATCCTCCAAGGCCCATTTGCTAAGGCTTTGTCCCTGGGTGGTGCTACTGGAGGAGGTGGGACCTCTGAGAGGTGGGCCTAGTGGGAGGTCCTAAGGCCCCTGGGGTGTGCCCTTGAGGAGGAGTGTGGGACCCTAGCCATTCCCTCCTCCCCTTTGACTTCCTGGCTGATGACAGGAGCAGTTCTGCTTTGCCATACCCTCCCACCATGATGCTTTGGCCACCTGCCACAGGCCCAAAGCAACAGCGCCAACCCACCTAGAACTGGCATCTCTAGAGCTGTGGGCCCAAAGAAACCCTTTCTCTTCATAAGCTGATTAGCTCACGTATTTGTTACAGTGAAGGAAAGTGGAATAACACAATTATCAACTTTCTAGAGGCTCTGAAGCGGTCACAAGCGGCCTCCTCTTTGCTCTTACAGCCCAGCCTCCACAGTGCCTCCTGGCTGCTTCTCCTGCAGGCCTGGGTCTGTGCGTGGCCTGTTTCCCCAGAAGGTAGAGCTCTTTCCTGAGGCTGGTTCCTATGCCTTAATTGTTGGTATTGCCCAGCCCCAAGCACATTGAGCACACGACTTTCTGATTTGTCTTTCTGAATGAAAGAGGAAGAATTTGTCAAAATGTCATTTATAAGCAAATTTTCAAGAAGAATTTATTATAAAAGTAGACGGACGTTTCCATTATTACCACTGAAGTCTCATGCCTGAGTCGTCACAGGCTCAGCTGGGTCTTCAGCATCCAGTGCACTCTCTGCTCTGGTTTCCAGTCACCTCCTCTCTGTGCTTCCCCACCCCAAATGCACCCTTCCCACCTCTCTGGGCAGACATCCTCCCACTTCCTAGGAAGGAAGGTGACCTGTGGG
This sequence comes from Marmota flaviventris, assembly GCF_047511675.1. Lineage (NCBI taxonomy): Eukaryota > Metazoa > Chordata > Mammalia > Rodentia > Sciuridae > Marmota > Marmota flaviventris. The sequence continues at coordinate 12,270,253 of NC_092509.1, read as the reverse complement.
AATGGCCCTTTCCCACCCGGCACACACGGCCTCGCTCTGTAGAGTCTTTTGCTCGGCCAGGTTCCTCCCTGCAGCACATAAACATTCTCAAGATTTCCATTTCTTTCTTTCTTTCTTTCTTTTTAGAGAGAGAGAGAGAGAATTTTTTTAATATTTATTTTTTAGTTTTCGGTGGACACAACATCTTTATTTTATTTTTATGTGGTACTGAGGATCGAACCCAGCGCCCCGCGCGTGCCAAGCGAGCGCGCTACCGGTTGAACTACATCCCCAGCCCCAGATTTCCATTTCTTAAAGTAAAACTCCCCTCTGGATCCTCCTGGTGACAAGAAGGACAGGGAGTCATGCTTGCCCCAGTCCTCAGACGACCTCATGGATACCAGGACAGACAGCATCCCCTTTCAGCTGGTCTTTTTTCCCAAAAGGACACAGTTTAGCAGACAGAGGAGGCCAGTAGACACTCTAGAAAGGTTTGTACCCTCACTGGCTGACCACAGTCAGGGAGACTGACAGCTCCCAGAAGCTTCCCGCAGCTCACAGGCCCAGGTTAATCCTTCTTTCCACAAAGACCTTCCTAGGGCAGCACAGCCCATCCCCTAGTGGTAGAGCTGCAGACCACAGTGGCTCTGCCTCTGACTGCTGCCCTCTTCATCTGAGGGTCCACCTGAGGATCACCACTGGGGAAGGGAGGCCCAGCCAGCGCAGGCAGAGTGCAGGGTGAGCTGGGCAGCCTCCAGCCAGGCCCTCTGCCTAGCAGTCACAAGGCCTGGCCCTGCTCCCTATAGCCCTCACTCCAGTGGTCAGAGGGCACACAGCTCCGCTGCTGTCTGCTGGCCAAGCCTTCAATCCACCTGTGCAGCTTACCCAGATTCAGTAGCTCAATTCCACCTTCTGCCAGCCACATTTTGTGTTTTACTCCTGTGCGGTGGATTCTCTCTTGAACCCTGGCTTCCCAACACACTCTCGCCAAGGCTTTGCCAAGAGCCTCGCGGGTCCTTCCATGGTTGCCCTCCCTCCTTGGAGTGTGAGCCCCCTGAGCTGGGTGCTACAATGTGGTAGGTTCCCAGTGCATTTTTGTTAAGTGAATGAGTGAAAGGAACAAACAAAACTGCCCCCTTTTGTCCCCATACTCGTCACTGAGTTTGGTCCATTCTGTTTCCTCAACAACCCTCACGTCATGTCCGTCAGCTCCTTTCCCCGCCTTCCCAGAGTGAGTTAGCCCAGGAATCATTTCTTTCTGCTGAGCTTGGAGCCCAGCTCTGGGTACACCTGTCACTCAGCTTCCCACCCTCCTCCTCAACACCACTCCAGATGATCAGGACGTACCACCCATCACACTGCTGCGCCCCAGGAGCCTCTGCACAGCTGCCCACGTCCACACTGAGTGGAGCATGAGACCGAGGCAGGTCATGAGGCCCTGAGTGGCGGGATCCACTCCTGTTATCAGCATGTCCCATATCACCTCCCGCTCACCTCCCTGCATCAGCCAAATGAAAGTATCTCCAGTGCCCCATGCCCAGGCTTCTGTTATGAAGATAAATTTTTAGTTTTGGTATAGTTCTAGTTTACATAAAAATTGAAAAGACAGTGCAGAAGGTTCCTGATACCACTCAGCCAGTTTCCCCAACGGTTCACATAGACATGACTTTGAACGTCTGTCACAATTGATGCATCGACGCTGACTTTTGACTAATGTCTTCTGACATCTTTCTTCTGTCTGCAGATCCCACCCAGGATGCTACGTATGGGGCGTGGTCATGTTGCATGGGCTGCTCTGGGAAGTCATGGTGTCTCGGACTTCCCTGGGTTTCGAGGACCTTCACAGCATTGAGAGGCACTGGTCGGGGGATTGTAGGACGCCCTCAACTGCGTGATCTGGGGTTTGAGGGAGAGGCCACAGAGCTGAAGCACCATTTTTGTCTCTTCACATCGAGAGCCCAACCTGGGGTGGTGGCCAGCTTCAGCCAAGACCCTGACAGGACATGTTCCAAGGCCACTTTGAAGGCCCTGGGGACCCACAGGAAAAGACACTCTGCCTTGCAGGGCAGGTGGAATGGTGCATCACAGGAGCTCCCTAAATCTCAGTGTCCTCGCTGTGGAAAGGCTGGACAGAGGCTCTTTCCAAAGCCAGACCCTCCCCGCAGCCTCTGCGTGGCCTTCGGAGAGCCAGCTGCCCATTGCCATCAGTCTTGGTTCCCAGGGTCCCCAAAGATCCTCTGGGGCCATTTGCTAAGTGGCACCTTGAGGAGGGAACTCTAAAATGCCTTCGTTTAGTGCAAGGACAAGCCCCAGGGCCAGCAGGGTGAGCTTCAGGGCTGGCTGAGTGTGGGCAGCTGAGACCTGGCCTCTGCCTTGAAGCCATTTCCCAGCCTACGATCTTGGGCTTTTACTCTGTTCAGAAGAAAGAAATTAATTCACAATAAAAATAATTTCAGCAGCACTGAAAGAATTGCTGCTAACTACAATCTTCTCAAGTTAATGGTCCTGGGAGTTATTGAAAGAGAAAGAATGAACTTCAAGAGTAGTTAGAATTCGAGCTAACAGCTAATCTTCCAACTGCCAGCTTAGAATCCAGGAAGGATACAATTTGTAAAAGAAAAAAGGAAGAAAGGAAAGAAAGGAGGGAGGTGTGAGAGGGAAGGAGGGAGAGGAGGAGAGAAAGGAGGTGTTCTGCCTCCATTGAACGTTCGGGTTTTCAATCTGGGAAGAACAAGGACTTATGACCCGCCTGTGACTGTGGTTTTATGGAGACTTCTAAGCACAAAGAGAACAGTTTGTTATGACAGAAGTGGAGATCCATCTGCAGGGCCTTCATTCAGGGATAAACACGTAAGAACCACAGGGGAATGTGGGGCCTTTGAAAGTCGATAAAGATGAGTAGAAACCAAACACGTTAAGAATTAGTCAGAAAGACTGACACTGCACCACAGTGACATCCCCTGGATGACAGTAAGGTAGAGCCCCCTTCTGCACGGGGGGGATTGCTGTGCAAGAGTTTACCCAGGTGACTTCAGGAGGACCCCAGAGGCACAGATCTTTGTCCTCAACGCTGTTGTCTGACTCAATGTCATCGTGTTAAACTTTTGTTCCTGCTTGACAGTTTCCTAAAGCAGCAGATACCAGGCTACCTTGCAACTGAAGCTGCCCTTGGTGGACCAGGGAGTCTGTCACTGACCCACTCTCCTCCTCTTGGAACTGCAGATTTCACATTCCTCAGGTCAACCGCCCACCCAGCAGGTGACTCAGATGCCCAGCACAGTGGGAGTGTGTTTTCTGAGATCTGGGTTTTAATCATAGGCTGATCCATGGTGTCAGGTTTGAAGACACCCGGAGAGAGGAGGGAGTGTGATGGTCAATCCTGCATGTTGGCCAGACTATGGTGCCCATATGGTCAGTCAGCCTGGATGTTGCTGCAAAGGATTTTAAAGACGTGGTTGACACTGAATTCTGCAGACGGAGGGTAAAGTAGATTGCCTTCCACACTGTGGGTGGGCCTCAGCAAATGAGTCAAGGCCTTCAGAGAGAAGACTGAGCTTCCCTTTGGAAGAGGGACCTCTGCCCGCAGACTGCTGCCACACTAAGCTGCAACCCAAGCGCTTCCCTGGGCCTCCAGCCTGTGGTCTGCCCTGCACACCACATTGAGCTTGCTACTCTCCACAGATGATGAGCCAGTTCCATAAAATAAGTCTTTCTCTCTCTCTCTCTCTCTCTCTCTCTCTCTCTCTCTCTCTCTCTCTCTCTCTCTCTCTCTCTCTCTCTCCTTCTCAGCATTGCAACTCCACAGTTCAGGAGAGCCATCCTTCCTGACATGTGACCACAGGTAGGTTGGGACATGCTAGTTACAGGGAGCTCGCTACACTGTAGAGGCACTGAAGCCATCAGAGGTCTCCTCTCAGGCCTGCCTTAGATTCTGATTCTGGAAGACCCACACTGGGCACACACACTAGCCATATCGCACTTGCTTCTGTCCCCAGTGTCACCTTCTCAGCCCTTTAAAGTTGCCCGCCTCATTCACTCCGCACTCCCAAATCACCTTCCCTACCTAACTTTCTTTTCTTTGTTATCTTCTAATAATATTGTAAGTTTCCTTTTTTATTAAGTTTATTGTCTAGAACAGAGATCAGCAAAGGACAGCCCTCCAGCCCAATCTGGCCCCCCACCTGCTATTAATTAACATTAATATTCACATTACTTTTGCTAGTGCACAGCCCAGGCCCGCTTGGCTGTGACTGCTTTGAAGCAGCAGCAGAGGGTTGAGGGGTTGTGGTAGAGATGCAGGGGTCACCAAGCCCAGGATTAGCCCTCTCTGGCCTTTGCAGAAGGTCTGCCTCCCTCTGGAAAGCTCCCTCAGTTCAGGAAACGGGTTTGCTCAATGGTGTGTCCCAAGTACTGAGCAAATAGTTGAGGCAGGAACAGATGAATGGTGCCTTCAGGCAGAGGGTGTTCTGTTTTGTAGCTTTAAAAAGGTGAGGGAACCTGAGTCACCACACCCCACACTAATATCACACCTGGAACACAGAAAGCTCTGTTCACCAGCAGCGAGACCATTATGTCTCTGATTAAGAAAACACCAGACGTTCACGGGAGTTTTTCCCATTCTTCAAGTTTAATAACCACAGGAATAAGGGGTCAGTAGAGCAGGTGGATGAGGTTTGCTCTTGGGAGCTGGGAAGCGGGAGAAGCCATCAAAGTCATTGAAGTCCCCACTTCTCCTGGATTCCTCAGGAGTCTCAGTTCTAGTCCTCTCCCAGCAGTAGAGGAACAGTTACAGATGTCTGTGGCTTGGTTCACAGGTCATGTTTTCTGGGGAAAAGAGACTCTAGAATAGCCAGGTCACTGTCCCAAGCCTCTACAGGAGGAGGAGAGGAGCTGGTGGCAGTAGGTTCAGACCTTGGTTGCCCTGAATCCAAGAAGGGGAATGTCCTAATTCTATTTCTGCTACAGAGCTGAGGATACCTCTTCAATTTCTTCCTTAAGATTCCTTCCTTGCAGTCCTCTTAAATAAGTCCCTTTGATCTGAAGATTATTGCCTTTATGATCAATGAATTTCCATCTTAATGCATACTGAGAAAGTTGTGAATCTGCAGGTGAGAGGATGAATCAGGAAGCAGAAGCTGGAAAAGACATTTGAAAATGAGCAAGAAATGAAAACCACGGTGATCCGTGTACTCGGGGCATGACAGGTGAGGTTAGCAGAAAATGACTTGACTTCTTACGAAGAAGGCTATTTTCTCCTCATCATTAAAAGGCAGCTCTTGGAACTTTGGCAAATATGGTTAGAAAAACAATTTACCTTTGGTAAAAGTTAAACTTTGTTTTTTTTTTCCTTTTCTGTGATATCTGTAAAATTTTTCATTCTTTTTCAAAACTAATTTTTAATTTTACTATGGACACAGGAATCCATTCTCTTTATTATAAATTAGGTCATCACAATATATGTTATTCCACATTTCCAAACTTCTTCCCTCAAATATCCCCAATTATAACCATTACTATGGTATCTTGAGTGTTTTACCCACCTTAAAAATACTTTTATATCTATATGGATACATATAGAAAATACACTGTTCCATGTTTTATCACACAGAGCAATAATAATTTATAATAACTGTGCTTCATTCCACACCTTGTTTTTCAGCAGAAGGATTTTTGAGAGAGATTCATTTTGTAAAGCAGATAGAAAATAGATGAAAAGATAGACTTTATTCATTCCTTTTTGAGTGCTCTTTAGTTCCCTTCCTAAGCATCTGCTGCTTGTTATCCACTCATCCTTCCCCGATGGACCCTGGGTCTTAGGCTTCTTGCTGTTGTAATGTAGAGCACTCTTACTCATCATATCCATGGAAGTCCCGTGTGCATTCCTCTAGGAAAGACCCTTGGAAGCTGAGCTGCTAGGGTGGGTGGGGTTAGGCTCTGTGAACTGTCCTCCCCTGGAGCCTGGTCACTCACCCCAATAGCAGTGTGCACGTGTGCTGACCCTTGGTGGCACCTCGGATTCTCCCGCAGCACCAGCCTTGACAACGTGAGGCCCATGCAATCCTACCTCACTGCTGCTGGGGTGGGGAGCACCCAAGGCCTTGGGAGGTGGACGTCACTCAGTTGATTGGTGTTCTGATTTTCCTTTTCTTACTTACTGAAGGCTCAAGCTTCTCATTTTCCATTTCTTGGTCTTTTTACTGTTGTTGTAGGGATTCTTTGTGTACCGTCCACTGAGCTTAGGACTGAATTTCTGTCCTTTATCACACAAGTTAAAACTTGCTGGTGTGGTTATATTTAACTATGGCTTCCCTTTTATGCATTTAGCTTCTGTGTGAGTCTGTTTAAAAGGTTTGCTCTCCTCCACACCTAGCAGATACACATTGCATGTTTTTACAATGAATGTAAAATTTCCCTCTTTTGCTTGGGCCACTAGTTCTCTGGACTGTGGGTTGTGGGACAAGTGCAGGCTCACCCCTCAGGCAAGGCCATCTGTGGAAGCAGCTGATCTTTCTCAACTGTGGGAAAAGCTGTCAATCACATTCTGTACTAGTTATCTGATGGCATAAAATCATATGCTCTGCTCTTCAATGACTTTGTAAGAGTAGCCCTCTTGTGGACTGATACCACAGTTCAAAATCCAGGTCATATCCAGGTCATATCTAGGTCAATATCCAAGTCATATCCAGGTCATATCTAAGTCAATCTCCAGGTCATATCTAGGTCATATCCAGGTCAATATCCAAGTCATATCCAGGTCAATGTCCACTCCAAGACAAGTATCCTAGAGTCATGCAACATAAGCAGGTAGGTGAGGGATGTACAGGGTCCTCTCTCCTGGAAGCAATCTGAGTGACCAGCAGACAGTCCACCTTCAAGGAGGGGGCTCCATCCTGGCTCCTTGCTCCTCCAGGGTGGGCCGTGCATGGGACTTGCTCCACTGTACGCAGTACAGGAGGGGAAGGATGAAGGAGGACCTGCAGTAGGTGCTGACTGGATTAGCTCCTGTCCAAGGCCTGATGGCCCACACGTTAAGACGTTCCATCTCTGATGTCAGTCAGATGAGGCACTAACAGAGCAGGCACCTTGTCCTCACTCCCTGCTCCAGTGTTCACACACCCTGCCTGGTCATGCTACTGGCTGGACCTGTTCTGGTTCCTGGGGATGCCTGATTTATACTGATTTTTGTTTTGTTCAAAAAACTCAGTTTAAGCTTGTCCAGGGGTTTTCCCTTTTAACAAGAGTCACCTGTGTCCTGAAGAAACCTGACTCACGTTGCCTTAGCCAGGTGACGGGGGCTGACAGCAGTGATGCAGTCTTGGTGGGGCAGCAGCCTCGACGCCTATGCAGGGGGAGGGCCTCTGCACCTTTTGCCCCAAACACCAACAGGAGTGTGGTTAAGAGAAAACCACCTGGCAAATCCCAGCTGAGGGACAGTCTACAACATGCCTGATTGGCATTCCTCAAAACCATCCAGGTCATCAAAAACAAGGAAATGCCATGACACAGGGAGCTGGCCTATAATCCCAGCTAGCAGGAGGCTCAGGCAGGAGGACCACAATTGATGGCCAGCCTTAGCAACTTGGCGAGATCCTGTCTCAAAATAAAAAACAGAAAGGGCTTGGGGTGTAGCTTGAAGCTAGAGCACCCCTGGGTTCAATCCCCAGGACCAAACCAAACCAAACCAAACAAAAAACTAACAAAACACACAGACTGAGAAACTGCCACAGTCCTGAGGAGCATAGGGAGGCATGGTGGATTCTGGAGGGGTCCTGGGACATAGAAGGACCTAAGGTAACTAAGGACGCCTGGATACTAATGCTTCCACATGGATTCAGCATTGTGACAAATGTATCCTCTCATGCATGATGGGAACCTGGTGTTGGGGATATGGGAACTCTCTGTACTGTGTACAAATAAAAAAAAATTACCAAATAAAAAGCTTCCTTAAGAAAAACGAAGGGGTGCAGAACTGTATCCTCCTGCCATAGCACCACGAGAGCCAGACTGGAAGCTGCCTGCGAGGAGCACAGCTGGCCCTGGGCACAGGCTGGCTCCCTGCAGGCCAGTGGTGAGGGCTCCCAGCAGCTGGAACAAGGGGGAGCCTCTATTTGCTGTTCCCAAGCCTGCAGCACCAGGAGGGCTTGATGCAGATGGCCAGCCAAGAAGATGACAGGCACCAAAACCAAAAGAGGACACCATCCGTGCTCACTTCCCCGAGATGCAGAGCAGGAGAGTCACTCAAGAAACTGAAAGGTGCACAGCGCTGTGTAGGGTGTGCCATCCATCTGGGTCCTGCCTTCTTCCTTGCTGGACTCTTCTTATGCACTGACTGGGGAAAGAGTCTCTAGCTTTAGGACCTAGAAACAGTTGGCTCCCAACTGTAAGACTCTCACCTCGGTCTCAATAACAGCCCAAGAACTTCTGCTACCCTGGTCTTCTCCTCGAGTTTGAAATGATTAGAGTAGCATCCCCAACCCCCACCTGTGTTATGAGGTCCAGAGCAAATATCTAGGCAAAATACTTGGAGTCTTACAAGAGCACAATACAAATGAAAACTTCCATCAGCATGGCTGGTAACAATGATGATGCAGCCATGCACTCAATATTAGAAATTCAATATCTGATTCTTATCTTAGGACTAGATGAACAGCAAGTGCCATCATTCACATTTTCCAGAACCTATTCACTGAGTGTTGCTTGTTTATCAAGGGCTGTTTAAAGGGACAGATACCACGTTGCACTACTGGCTTTCCCTGTTAAAAAGAAATGTTCACATGCCAATTTAAGGTCTTGATACATCACAAAGCATGATAGCATCACCAAATGTGCAAGTACTCTGAGGTATGCTGGTAGTCTCCCTGCTGCTCCTCTTGGCCCATTACAGGTACCACGCCTCAGAAGAAACAGCTTTTACCAGGGTTTGCTGTGAGGCCACAGAGAGCATGGGGCCAGCCTTCTCTGATCTTGGCTCCTTTCCATTTGCAGGTTTCTGCAAGGATGCCATTCTCTTTATGCCCCTGCTGAAGTCCCATTCATTCTCTTTGTCTCATCATAGATTAAAGTATAAACCCCCAAGGGAATGTCATTGTCACTGTCAAGCAGTAGTACCCATCCTCCCTTGATGCCAATATAGCAATGACAACCAGAGGAAGGAGATCTCACCATGAATAAAAACATGAGCTGCCCCAAGAGTTCCACACCCATCCTGGCCCGTTCCCTGCAGCTCTGACAAAGGCCCAATGGCGCAGTCTTCCCCACAAGCTTGATAATGTGATAATTTAATGTTCCACTATAGAAACCAGAAACAGCTGGATTTTAAGATTTCCATTTGTAGTGAATTCAGACCCTTCTTAGCTTCTGTTCCATTACCATTTTTGGTCACAGAGGGGCCCTCAACAGTTGCTTTGTAGTTTAATCCAGAAATCAATAGCACTCCCTGTACATAGCGATGGCTTCTCAGACCCTCTGTGTGCTGTGGTGGGTGTCCACACGTCTTTCTTAATAAGCCCTGTGGACCTCATACAGGGTCACGCCATCAGGACATCTGGTAAAGACATTTCTGACAGCTGTGCTAACCAGCAATCTTTCCCTGCTACTGCCCAAAATTGAGAACAAAGGCAGGTTATTTTCTTAGAAATGTCAACACTGCACCTAAATCTGAAGCAAAATCAAAGTGAAATCAACAAGGTACATTTCACTTTAACTCCTGCCTTTAACTGCTGCCTGGGCTGCATGCTTAACAAAGCATGCGCACTCTGTGAGGCAGAAGAGGAAACCAGTTTTCACCAGTGACATGAGAAACAGTTTCAACTGGCTCACAGGAATCAGGAGTGGGGGCTGTGCTGGTCATGGTGACCATCTCACCTGGCAAACATTTAAACGTCCTTGTTACACAGAGACCTGCGATTTTGTGATGAAGTGATACATTCTGAGGTTTCATACACAAAGGACTTCACTGGGGAAACTGCCGCATCGTGAGTGTCTAGGGGTTCTTCTCATTAGGAAAGGACCCTGCTCCAGAGGGGCCCAAATCATGATGCCAATCAGGATCAGAGTTGCTGTTAACCTCATCACTTGTGTTAACAAATCTTCCACTTCTGCCATACTTGGTTTGGAGGTGCTGTGGGGACATAGATACTCAGACACCACCCCTGTCTTCATGGGTTTTAAAGTCTAGAAAGCAAACCCCTGGACATAAGCACTCTGCAAGACAGCCAGACACAAACTTGGGAAGCAACAGGTGTGGGGTAGTGAGGAGCCTGGGCCTTCTGCACACAGAGGCAGTGCTTCCCTGGGCACTGGGTCACAGCTCTGGAGGAAGGAGAGCCAGGAGACATGGCCACCTGGGTAGGGCAGGAAGGGAGGACAGAGGCATTGCGGATGGGAAGGGGAACCAGCAAGAGCACCGTGTGGGGGAGCTGAGCATGTGCTGGGCCCCAATGGCAAGTGCATAGGGGAGCAGGACCCCATAAGGGAGAGGAAGACACTGACTCACCAGATGCACCCAGATCCAAGGAAGTGGGCTTTGACCTCCAGGAAAGAAGGAGCTCAGGAGGAGCTGGGCAGCAATACAGCTGAACTGTAGCTGGGCTTTGGGCAGTGGCTCCTGTGATCTGCTGAATCAAAGAGGGAGCCAGCCAGCAGCCAGACCCAGAGCACAAGTCCTGAAACCTTTCAAAAAGGCCAAAAAGGAGTGAGGTGGTCAGACCATCATTCAGGATACTAAAATATTTGGCACTCTCAGCCAGTGGGGCAGCAGGACCCAGGCTGGAAAACCAGCAATGACCCCAACATTGTGTCTCAGGAACACAGCTGGGATGGGGGTGCCCTGGCTGCAACAGTTTGCGTTGTCCTCTGCAGACTCAAGAGCAGGAGCTGTAGGTCAGACCCACATCACCCCTGCCCACTACACAGTAATGACTGAGTGCTGAGAAGACTGACAGCTGCCATCTTTGATGAGCACTCGCTGAAGGGTCTTGCAGAGATGTCTTGTCTCATCCAGGTGTCCTATCAAGAGGCACCACAGACCTCGCCATGGAGGTAAAGAAACCCAGCACACAGTAGGCCACTTTGGCTCCTTGCTAAATGTTTGCTAAATTACTAATCATTCCTAAGTATCAGGATGATCATTTAAGGACACAACAACAAGAACTATTATTTGCCATCAGCAGACATCCTCTGCTCTTTACACCAGCCACAAGCCACACACGACTATTTAAATGGATTAAAATCAAATAAAATTTAAAATGTTCAGTTTCTACATAAAATCAGCCACACTCACATCCCCTAGCTGGACAGTGCAGGTTGAGGACCCCTCTGTAACCAAGCGTGAGCTCCTGGGGGAAATTTGCTAAGTGGAAAATCACTGCCCTTGTCAGGCACAGCCTGTCCTCAGAGAGGCCTCCACACCGGCCTGGCCACTCCTCCAGCACTCAGTGGACTGTGCCTGGGCTGTGTGGGGTGCAAGCTCATCAAGAGCTGGAATGCAGAGGAGACTCCAACAGGGTTTCTGCCCCAAAGGAGTTACAGTCTAAGAGGAAGAGGAAACATTACTGTAATTACACGATGTCGTATTGTAACACGTACAAGCCAGACAGACAAGGCAGAGGAAACCACCTAAGTCAGAGAAGGATGGATGGCGGTGTGGACTCAGGGCCGGGCCACGGGCAGCTGGAGCCAGAACTACACACCACTCGTACAGCACAGCACAGCACAGAGGGGTTGCCAAACCAGACACACCGAGGGAAAAAGTGTTTACAGCATGAGCCATAAAAATGTAGATAATGTGTTATTTGCGTGCTATTTATGGATGCATACATCTATTTGGAAGGCTTTGGTTTTTAAATTAAACTACACATAAAGCAAATGAGTACCCATTAATGTGTTCATTACCACTTGGAATATTGTATTTCTCAAAACAAGAGAAAGAAGTAAAGGAACAGAGAGAAAAGAAAAAAAAATAAAGGATCAGTTTTATGCCACAAAAAAGAATGAGGCCTGCTCAGGTAAAGGAGGAGGAAGTGGGTCAGGAAGGCGGCAGGGTCTAGACAGAAGAAGGTGGAACTGGAGACAAGCCCACCCAACACAAAAATGGCATCAGAAAATTCGCCCCACGTCACTGACCATCAGACACACACAAAACACCCCATGAGAGAGAACACCTCTAGCCTGTTAGGACGGAGAGAAGGCAGCCCTTCTGTGTGGCTGGTGGGGATGTCAGTGGGTTCAGCCACCAGGGAAAACAGCATGAGAGTCTCAAAAAATCAAACAGAACCACCAGATGACCTGGCAACCCCCTTCCAGGCTGGTATCCCCAGAAAGTGAAACCAGACCCTCTAGAGATGCCACCCTCCACATCAGTGCAGTAGTATTTACAGGAGCCTCCCTGCAGGACCCTGGGCCCTGGCCCCCTGCTCACACAGGTGTCCCCATCCTCTCTACATACTTCTGCAAGCTCCAGCTGGCCCACCCCTCCAGACCCCTTCCAGCCAGGCCAGCCTTCAGCCTTCTCTGTCACCCAGGTGACTCCTTCCAGCCTCCCCCGAGGCACATCCTTCAGCCTTGGGGAAGGGTCGCCTTCCGGGTTCTCCTCTGTCAGTGCCCCCATACCTGTGAGGTTCTCTCATGGGCACAGTCTTTCATCAGAACTCAGTCATTCTATACTCGACTCCTGTCCACGCACCTGGCTCTCCTGCCACACCCTCTGCCCACCAGACTACTCTCCCCTCTCACCTAGAAACACTGGGCAGAAATCCTTACTCCCAAACTGCTAGGCCTCTGTGCCATGGGAAAACGCATCTGTCAGGATTTTATCAAAGAGATGTCTTAGGTATGTCCTTCGGGTGAGCTCTGGAGAACGTTTATCCCACCTCGCCTTAACAATCACTGTGTTTGTCAGATGTCATCACCATGACCAATGCCTGACAGGATCCACTTAGAGGAGGAAAAGTTTATTCTGAGCTCATGGTTTCTGAGATTCAGTCCATGGTTGGCCCAGTCCACTGGTCCAGGCCTGAGCTGAGGCAGAAGATCGTGGCAGAGGGTGATGGAGGAGAGCTGCTCGGCTCAGGGCAGCCAAGAAACAGAGAGGGAGAGAGGAAGGGGCCAGGGATAGATATCATCCAAGGCCACTGTGACCTATTTCTTCCAGACATACCTACCTAAATTACCACCCAGTAGTTATTTCAAATTATTAATCCATCAGACAGACTAGCCCTCCCATCTAACATCTCGCCGTGAACTGCCCGCATTGCCTAGCACATAAGCTCCTCCAGGACGTGAAGACCCCAACCCCAGCAGCGGTGAGGAAGGCTGTGTGGCTGGAACTGCATGTCCCGCCCACTCTGCCTGCTTAACCCTCCCAAGGGCCTGGGATGTGCATCACTCTATTTTTACAAACATGACATCCGAGGCTTATGGGGATTAACTTAATGAGATTTGCACAGGAGGCCAAGGTGCTGGGATTCAAACTTGGGTGAGCCGCCTTCCCGGGCATTTTTGGTGCTGGATTACCTTGTCACTTCCAACGTCGGCGTCCCCTGGAGTGGAGGGGTGATATTTAGACCTTGAGGAACCCTAGAAATCACCATTCAAGTCTTCCACTTTGGGGATGAGGAAAGGAAGCCACAGAAACCACCTGTTACAAAGTCACCTGGGGGTCGGTGGCTGAGCCTGGGCCCAACTCGGCTGCTTGAGTGCCATTAAAGGCCCTCACTCCATCAGCCCCTCTGGGCCACTCCCTGCCTCCCCTGTGGAATAAGCACAGGAGGGCACAGAGGCCTCTCTGCCCCCGGGGCTGCACAGGCCCCTCAGTGAAGTCGAGCATGTCAGGCCTGGATCCCAGCTTCACCAGGCCCTGCTGTTCTGTCGCGCAGGCCAGCTTTTCCAGGGCCGGTCCACTGACACAGGCCTCGCTCCACCATCTTTGTGAGGCAGCTGGAGGTCCTGTTGCCAGCTGCATGCGGCCAGGTCAACTGCGGACGCAGGCAATCTCCACTCATGCTTGCGAGGCTGAAGTGTGTACTTGAGAACGCTCTTGTGAAGTTTCACAGGTCACACACGGAGCACCCACTGCTCCCAGCAGAGGCTCGTGATGTTCAGGTTATCAATACCATCGCCACTCTTCTCCACTGTCCTGTCCACGTGGGCCATGAACAGGTGCCAGCAAGAGGCGAGAGGACCCCCTCACTGGAAGTGGCAAAAGCTTGCATGTGCCAGCAACTTGGCTGGTGGCTCCACTCCTTGGGCATCATGGTGACAGTGAAATGCCCCTCCTCCAGGGCCACGCAGAGCCCTGCCACTTCATGGTTCTCACTCTGGTAACCAGGCAACTGGCAGTTCTCTCACTCAAGGAGAATGCCACGGGGCCCACCTGTCATTGCAGCAGGCAGGGGCTAAGCGAAGTGACCACACCTGCTGAGGTAGTTGGAGGCCAACTTCCAGCAGAACCAGTCGTCGCTCCCCAGGCATCAGCCAAGCAGAGAGCAGAAACAGAATCCCCAGTGCCGACAAGCTACACTCAGACTCGCCCAGGAACACAGCTCCGGAGGCTGCGTGGGCTGAGAACCAGGACCACATGAGGCTACCAGGGCCAGCTGTCTCCACACTCCCCTGTGAGTGACCTTAGACACATCACTCAGTGGCTTCGGCCTCTGCTTTCTTGACTTGTCCTACAGTGGAGAGCCCCTCAAAGGCCCTCAGTGCTGAAGCTCTTTGATTCCACAGGAAGGGCTAGTCACATGGGGGCATTTCCTTACACAGTCCCTTTCAGACCTAGAAGAGCATAGTGACCAATCTATTGTAAACAAAGCTGTGATGCTTAGCAGTGGGTTTGGGCTTCCAAGCAGGGTCTCCCACAAGGACACAGAAGGAAGATGTCCAACTGCAACACAACGATTCCTCTTCCAAGGTGAGCTATGCCCTTGACCCACCGCCAGTCCAGAAAATTGATCAAGTCGTGCTCCCTGGGAGTCTCATGAACTTGTCTGGTGAGTTCAGGGATGTGATGGATGGGACCCTTTGGGTTTTCTTTTCCTTCATTTGAAGTTACTCGCAGGCTTTGATGAGCTAAGATCTCCCCA
The DNA here is from genome assembly GCF_047511675.1 of Marmota flaviventris. NCBI lineage: Eukaryota > Metazoa > Chordata > Mammalia > Rodentia > Sciuridae > Marmota > Marmota flaviventris. Next base: position 12,255,194 of record NC_092509.1, on the reverse strand, counting down.
CGTGAATAGCAAATGAAGCATTAGGCCAGGTGCAGGCATTTCAAGTGCATCTGAATGACAGTATGTCCCAGAAGGCCCTGCAGCAGGAGGGCAAGCGTGGGAGTGGAAGATTCTCAGGAGCTGCCCAGATGCCCTGAAGAGCACCCTCACCGCTTCCTGCCTTCTCACCCCAGGCCCACTGCAGATGTCAGGCTAAAATGCCCATGGAAACCAGGACCGGACACAGAGCCTGAAGAGGAGCTCTTGCAAAACTAGTTACTCATCTGGATTGCTAAAGATGGGCTCCTATCCCAAACACAATCCTAGTCACTCACTGTACTTATTCAGTGTGATGGAACAGATGATCTTGAAGGAGACAAATGGAGGAGGGGTATAGGGCATGGCTGCCCACTTCCTGGTCTTGAGGCTGCACATGTGGCTGGGACGGCTCCTGGCAATCAGCCAGGAGGTGGTGCTGTGGGTGGTGACGGAGGAGGTGGATCACCTCCAGGATAGGTCCAGGACTCTTCCGCCCTCGTGGACAGTTTGTGCCTTCCTTTACAGACTATGGGGTGGGTGTACACGTGAACTTGCTCCAGCCCTCTGACCTTTATTCTGATTGGCTCCTGTGCAGTATATAAGTTGTGTGTTCTTCCTTATTAAATGGGATCCTGCTTGACTGTTCTCCCTGGCATGTCTGATTGTCCTCCCAGGAGGGAAGGCTGGGTGTGGGCAGCCAGTTGACCTTTACCTTTCTTGGCTTGTTTTGGTCGGGGCGTGCTTTTCCCACTTCTCCCTCTGGTCAGGGGGAGATGGGGGCTAAAAACCCCGACAGAGGGTCCCTCCTGCTCCACCCACCAGCCCAGTGGTCCCATACCCTTGTCCACAGAGCACCAGGGCCCTCTGGGGCTGGAGGGTCACTCACTGTTGCTTGGGTCCTGTGTTTGCTTCCACAATATTCCCATTTCTCCTCAGTTCAATGGAAGCTTTGGCAAATAGCCAACATTCAAAGGAAAAGGAAGTGATTTCTCTTCATGTGACAAAAATTAACTGACTTACCTTTTTATGTTATTCAACCTAGTTCCAAAAGAGAAGTCATGCCATTTCATTAAAATATATAATTCAGTAACATAAAATTATAAAGAGAGAAATTCTGACAAATGGAAAATGATAATAATAATGATAATAAAGAGTAGCTGGAAACCCTCTAACCATCAAATATTAGTCATTGGGGTTCCTAGTAGACAGAGCAAAGAAGAAAACATAATTAAAAGGTTCACAGAGCCTCTAGGTGGGAAACAAACCAGTGCAGCTTCTCCTTAAAGCAGACTGAGGAGCCACCCCAGGAGGCCCCAGCCAGCAGGAGGTCCAGAGCTTTCTGACTTTGCACTCCCAGTGTCCTGATTAGAAGAAGCCAGGCTGTCAAATGATGCCAGTGGCTTCTGCTAAGCAGGACACGGGGAGTGCCAGGTACTCCTCTAGGAAACCACCTGCACTAGAGCCGTGTTTCTGCACCACACAGGGAAGGCTGGCAGGCCACATCGTTGCCCTTGATCCCGGCCACAGCCCTGCTTCAGAGTTACTAGGCACTAGATATGGGGCAGTGACTATTTCATAGGCATTTAGGGACATTACACACATCACTAATGATGTATATTACAACTTGTTAACATTACAAACAATTAATGTTATTACATTGATAACATTACAACAAACTTGCAGGCATCATATCTCTATATAATGCAAATAAAATTATAGTTTTTCCTTAGTCTGCAAGTTTGTTTTTTGGCTTTACTGAGATACAATTGATAAATGGTGCATATTCAAGGGGTACCACATGATGTTGGGATATGTGCAAACACCGTGAGATGACTGCCAGTCAAGCAATGAGTGTATCCATCACCTGGCATTGGCTACCTTCAGATGTGTGGGGAGAATCACTAGTGAAACTGGAGTTTGGAGAAGAAACTCAATTCACTTCTCCCACCGGCAGGTACAGTCTGCACAGGCTGCAGCCCTTTCCAGCCCAGAAATATTGCAGCCCTTCAAGGTGGGCCCTGCCCTCCAACGTGGCACCAACCCTGGCAGCTCCCCCTCAGTTTCATCCTTCTGGGTGCTGGCCTCCAAACTTCAAAGAATGAACTCCTTAGAGCAAGATGAGCAAGGGTCACGACGGGACTTAGCTCCTACAACGCAAGAGGCCACTGATGGGATGTTCTTGTGGTCTCAGTGTGCTAGTCCAGGGGTTTATTAGCACTTTGGTCAGTGCTATTGGTCCAAACTTATGCTCATTAGGATTTGGAAACGTACTAATGTTATTGGTCAATTCTGGAGTCCGACTTTCTTTCAGATCTGCCCTCTTGCAGGCTAGGAAGTGGGAGGTTGAGAACCTAAGATGGGGTTTAAGCATTAGGTGGAGCCAGTGTCCACACAGTGTCCAGGCCTGGCCACCAAAGGGTGACAGGTCCGTGCACGTTGGCTCACCTCGTGCCTGCATGGTGGGCTCCTCATGGCCCTAGGTCGTGCTCCTGGCCCGTTCTCTGACCCACCAGGTCCGCCACTCCATGATCCCCATTCTGCTGCAACTTCTCAGCAGGGACCAGTGGGCTGGCTGTGCCACTTAGTAGCAGGGAGCTGTCTCATTAAGAGCCCCCTCTTTGCAGATTGAAGCATAAGGCTCACGTTATTGACTACGGTCCCCTTTGACCGGGTCTCCTGGCCTCCCCACCCGAGTGCTGTGAGCTGATCAGTCAAGGAAAGAGGAAATTGTGTTTTCCTACATTGACTTTAATAGTAACAGAGTTGAGATTTGAATCCAGATTGGTCTACTTCAAATCCTTGCCTTTAAACCCAGTGGGTTTTAAGCTCATTTTCCTCTAACACTAAAAATCTGAACACTACTCCCAGCATGATTATCACTTTTCAGTATGTTCTGTATTAATGAGTAGATGCCGTGTGCCCATTATAAAACCGCTAAAACACATATTTTTTGAGAATGAGAGAGTTACAGATGAAGTAAACAATATTTTAAAATTTTCTTTATCACCAATACAATCTTTCACTGTCACTAATACAATGTATCATTACTTTAAAAAATCTTGTTTTGCTAGTTTATGACACAGTGATCCAAAGATCTGCCTCTAAGTTCCTTTCTCTGCCATCTAGACCTCAAAACTTAACGTCTTATGCACCAATATTAGGAACAAAATGCAATGTATGGTTGTTCTCATAAAGTAGTGAGACTCATTTCTCAATCTTGTCCACCAATTAGCCAGAGATTTCTGTAATAACCCAGGTAGTAAATTTCATTTCCATTTTTCTGTTATGACATTATAACATTTGTTATTTCCATTTTGTGTAATTTAGCTCATATGTTTAAAACCTACTGAAACTCTCTATTTGGGATACTTTTAAACTGTTTAGAAAACTTTTGTCAAATTTTTAAAAAGTGTTTAGGTAAGAATTTTATGTGTGGCCCTTTATTCAGAGAGGACAGTCTGCAGTATTAGAAGCATTTCAAGACATCTGGTTCCAGCTCTCTGCAGCTCACCAGTTCAGTTCCCTTTTAAAACACTTTATTTTCTCCCCTTTCCCTTAATTAGATAGAATGTGTTGGTTTGTAATACTTACTAAGCATCAGTGGAGAAGGCTACACTTTATATTGCTTGCCTTCTTGTAAAATAAAAATGTAAATATGTAACATCCTTAAGGTCAACACCATTTCTGAGGATTTATTATAATATAACCAGGGAATCTTATTATGGAATGAAAACTTTTCACAGAAATTCTCCATGTCATTGTAAAGTGCCATGAATATCGTACTATTTCAGTCCTGCTTTTATAAAATCATCCAAATCAAAATACCCCGTAGCACTATCAAAGGCAGAAGGAAACAGAAACAATTTCCATAACTTGTAACCATTAAGACTTGGAGAGATGAGAAGAAACCAAAGCAAAGGCATAAGAGTTCTTTGAAATTAAAGCAGTACATCAGTAGGAAAGAAAGTAATAGAAAGGTTAAAAGATAAATCTGGAGACGCCTCCCTAAAGATAGACATTTGGGAAATAAGAAACCAAGTGTAAGAATATTAAACGATTAATCCAGGAGGTCCAACATCTGAGTAATAGATGGTCCAAAAGAAGAAAAGAGGGGAAATTGAGGGAGAAGAAATGAGCAAAGAAATACTATTAATGTATTTCTCAAACCTCAAAGAACATACGTTTTGAGATGGAAAGATTCCACTCAATGACCAGCAGAAATGATTTTCAAATTCACAAAACCAAGTCATATTATTGTGAGCTATCAAAGTGCCAGAGGCAAAATTACTACACTAAAAGCTTCCAGGGAGAGAAGGTAAGTCAAAATCAAAAGATGGGCAGTCAAAAAAGCTTCAGGCTTCTCCACAGTGACACCGTCCAGATGAGCACAGGGAGACCCTTGACGAGGGGAGACGGCTGGCTGCTGGAAGTCCACACTGGGCACCTCTCCGTCAGGAGCACACCTTCCTACCTACAAGTCCACGAAAACCACCAGTCTTGCACCCTTCCTCAAGTAGCCCCCGAGGAGGTGGCACAGCAACATGAGAAAGAGAAGAGAGAGAACAATGAGATTAGGAAACAGGGGATCCAACACAGAAGGCAGCAGGAGTAAGTCCCCAGGGTGACGGTGGAGAACCCGGAGGCCCCGAGAGAGATGGGTCCAAACAGCAGCAGAGAAGACCCAGGAGGGGCTTTGGCTAGAAAAAGAGCAGAACAGAAAGATGTGGTAGACATTGGAGCGCAGCAAGGGGACAGTTCTCTGTAGGAGAGTGTGGGCCCAGTCAGTTCAGGTGAATTTAAAAATGAGCAAATGCTAGAAATATTCAATTAAAAACTTCAAGGGGAAAAAAGTGAAACAGAAAGGAAAATATATCCATATTATAAAAGATGACTTGCACATATACACACGTATATTTTATTAGCTCCGTTGCAATAATACATGTCACATATGTACACTGTGGCTAAGCTAAGAAATTGATTTAATATCCAGTTGGTGCAGACAGCATAAAAACTAAATCATTATTTTCTATATCTGGAACTCAACTGCCATTTTAAAAACTGGAGAAACACTCACAGTAAACATTCATGGAAGAAAGCAACCGAGAGAGGGGAGGAGAGTTAAATGTGGCCGGCTTTCATAAGTGGGAACCTGGGGTGAAAAAAAGTTACATAAAACATGAAAAGCTTCAAAGAACTATTGGTACTTTTTAAAAGGCCCATGCATTATTCTGAGAAAAAAAAAATAGAACCATTAAAGTGAAAGAAAGAAAAAGCAAGATTTTGCTAAGGGCAGGGTGAACTGGCGTTGTTCAAACACGTCCCTGTGTTCACGCATTTTCTTCCGAGCGTCCTGTGAAGTAAGTGCTATTATTGCAACACCCATTTTGAGACTTAGTGAAGGCTCAGAGACCAAGGTGCCACGGAGGAAGCAGAGACAATAGTGTGTTAGCCAACACGGCCTCCAGAGCCTCCAGTCTTGGCCTCTCTGCTGCTCTGAACAGGAAGGTGCTCCACACTGAGAACACTGATGGGAAGCCCACCCCCCTCCACAGGGAGCTCCACAGGCAGGACCCAGTGCTTCAGGGAACATTCCTGGGCCTGCACCACATGGACGGCGGCAGCCCTGACCCCAGTCTCTGCCTTTACGTTTATGTATTTTTGTGGTTTGGACCTTAAAGCCCCCTCCAAAGACCCATGTGTTGAAGTCCTGGTCCCCAACTGATGACCCAATGAGGAGACGGGCCTCATGGAGGGAAATCAGGCTATGGGAGGCGTGTCCTTGAAGGGGGTATTGGGATCACAGCTCTCCCGCCCTCCCTGCCTCCCTCTCTCTTTTTCCCACATGCCATGAGGTGACATCCTCCTCTGTCACACTTTCCCACCACCATGATGTGCTGCCACAGGCCCCAAAATGACCACACCAAGCAACCAGGGACTGAAACCTGGGAAACTGTGAACCAAAATAATCTTTCCTCCTTTTAAGCTGATTATGTCAGGCATTTTGTCACAGCAACAGAGAGCTGAATAACAGATGAGTGATTTTAGATGAGAGAAGGACCCAACATGACTGTGAGAAAGCCATAATGAAGCACCCCAGAATGTCAGAAGCACAGAGGCTTGCTCGTAGCTGGCACCAGGTGCTCGGGATGGCAATTAGCTCTAGGAGGAGAAAGAGTTGTGGGTCTCAAGAGGGTCCAGGAAGCAAAGTGGAATTTTTCCTTACTGGTCACAAAAATAGGGCACACCTACCTACACTACACCCTAAGAAATAAAGATTTACATAAACCTTCCATGTCTCTAAATTTAGAAATAATTCATAGATTCTTCAGATAGAGATTCAGTAAAGCTAAGCCCAGAGGAAAGCAGAAATGCTTGCATAATTTTTGCGATATTTAACTCCCATTCCCTGAAACATCCGCTCACGCCACAAGCAGAGACCTCGCAAAGCCTCCCTCTGCTCAGCTCTCTCTAAACTCTACTGTGTGTTGTTGGGCAAGTGTTCTTACTTCAGAGGGGAGTGCTCATCTGGAGTCAGAAGACATGATGTCCCATGTCACTGAAGGGTAGCACTGATTCCTAGGAGAGGAACTGGAAGAGTCCACAGTGCATTCCTCCTACCCTCCGAATGTCCCAAGCAGACTCCCCCGAGAACTGGCATCACTAATGGTCTTTGACGTGACATCCTGCCTTTCAAAACACCTGCTCCTCTTCCTGGGGTTTTGACCTGAACCTACAGAGAGGTCACAGGCAGGAGTGTCCACAAGCGGGTGAGCCTGTGAGGACAAGAGAGCAGAAAGCCCAGGAGCTTTCCAGGCCCCAGACATCAGGAAGAGGACACCTCGTTGCCACCAAACACCTACAGGATGACTGCACTGGGGGGTAAAGAGCCCGAGGAAGCAGAGAGGAGGGGGCACAGGATGCGTGGGAGCAGCACTGGTAGCAAGTCACGCCCTGGGTGTGGTGTGGACAATGGGCGGTGCCTCCTTGTGATGAGCAGGGGTCTCCAGGTGGTGCCGGGAGCTGCTCTTCGACCCCCAGTCACTCTACTTGGTAAAGCAGCAGTGGCCATGGCTGCTCCATTTGACCCTAAGTGCTGAGGTGGAAACACTCCAGACTGCATGGGTAAGCAGCCACATCTTTGGGCTCAACCAGAGGACACAGACTGATAAGTACATAATGACCACTGCGAGCTTGCTGGTTAAATCAGACGCACAGGTGCGGGGCATGGCCAAACCCCTGTCAGAGAAGCCAGGCCAGGAGCTTACCAGTTGCATCAGATGCAACCCCTTACCCAAGGCTGTAAAAGAAAGGGCACCTCAGACAATGGGGGCCACACCCACCCACCACCAGCTGCAGGGAATGGACTCCCACCCGCCCAGGGCTTCAGGCAGCTCCTCTGCCTGCCTAGAGTAGGTTCTCATCTGACAGCTCCGGGGCCGAAGTCCTTAGCCTGGTTCTTCATCTTATCTGGTCACCTGCAGAGACTCTTCTGCTTTGCCCTTATGCTCTGTGCCAGCTCCTGAAACATCCCTGAAACATCCACACAGAACCCCTCTGTCACCATAACACTTTCCTAGCTTTCTGTGACCTGTATATGTCATTATAAAGTGTGATGTGTGACCTGAGAGACTGATGCTAGTAATTAAGGCAGGAATGAAAAAGCCTATGACTACCACCATGGCCACCAAGCGACCCGGAAGTACTTGGTGAAGAGCAACCCTGCGAGAGTGGTGCAGGCTGGGATTTTAGGGTTGTCCAATAAACTCTGCCATTCTGGAAAGCACAAGCATGACCACTCTGTGCCCATGGCACAGCTGGCTTGGGCCACATGGTACCCTGCTTCCTGAACTTCAATTGCAGTCGCAGTTGAAATATTGTGTCTTGGTGTCAGAGCACGTGGTATTCAATTCAGGACACACTGATTCCAGATCTAAGGGAAACCGACACATGCTTTCTTATTTTCTTCTACAGTTTCAATTTAGCTTGGGTATTGCTTTGAAGTGAGGAAAACAGTGGGGGTTTCCACTTTAATCTGAAGCTATGTATATTGGGCACTACCCCTCTCGCACTCCAATGAAATGGTTTTTAAAAGAGCCATCAGTAATGATGGCAGCGAGTCAGTGACCTTGACCTCTGTATGCATATTAAGGGAGATAAGAGAGGAAGTATTTGGAGCAATTCTGTCTGAAAGCATGAAAGTTAAGAAGTACAGTGCATCCAGAGGTGGATTCTCAGGTTCTGTTCGGCTGTAGCTCGCCACGCTTCTATGGAGGTGTCGAGCATGAAGAATTAGGTTATGGATATTTTATGGAATCACTCTATTTTTCAAAATTAAATTTGTATGAAGGATATTGTTCATGAGCTCAACGATGTTCTAAATGAAATGATCCCCCCTCCTGTAATGGGCACCTGGTCCCAAGATCAATCAAGGAGCGCAGAATAAAAGGAACACACAGGGCTTCTCCTGGCTTGGTCAGTGTCTGGCCTCAGGGGAATGCAGGGTCCTGGGGTCTCCCTGTGTCCTTGTGCATGACCTCATCAGGATGACAAAGGAGCATCCAGCAAGAGCAGAGTACAGTGCAGCCACTGGAGGCCATGGGACGTCCCGTCCCCACCTCCCCCTCGCATTCTCTCTGGTCTTGGGTCAGCTCTAGGGTTCCCTGGCTCCCAGGGTAGGCCAAGACCTCTTGCCACCATTTTGCCCCTGGCACCTCGGGTCTCCGTCATGGCAGCAGAAAGCCTCTGGCAGCATCAGCAGCCATTATCCTCCCCTCCTGCTGGAGTCTGGACACAATATGTCTCCAAGGACACAAAGCCTGCTCTACAGCCTGAGGTGCTGCCGTGGGGCCTTTGTGGGGAGGCCTCATGGAAGGAAGTCAGGTCACTGGGGTGGAGGGCTTGTCCTTAGAAGGGGACATCGCCACCCCGGCCTCTTCTTGCCTCTCAGTGCGTCCTATCTGCCTGGAGGGGAGCAGCCTCCTTGGCCACATGCTTCTGCCATGATGTACTGTGTTGCCACCACAGGCCTAAAGTGACAAGACCAAAGGACTGTGGACTGAAACCTCTGAAACTGTGAGCCAAAATAAACCTTTTCCCCTTTATAAATTGATTTCCTCACACATTTTTCTTACAGCCCTAGAAAGCTGACTAGCACACTTTCCACTAGAAAATAAGCATTACTGACTCCCAGGTCCTGGGTCAGGGTCTTGCCCATGGTCAGTTTTCAAACAATAAGTAAATATGGGTATCTGACAAAGGGCTTGAATCTGGAACTCAAACTGAGCAGTTAAAAAATTCAAACGATTCATTAGAAAATAGACAGTTATTTCATCACAGAGGATAAACGAATGCAAATAAGTGCATGAAAAGATGTTCACATCATGTGCATAAGGAAAATGCAAGTGAAACTGTGGGGAGATATCACTACACTCGTTCAGAACAACTCAAATAAAAAACAGCACCCAGACCCTGATGAAGACAGGGAGAAACGGGGGGCCATTCACACATTGCCAGCTGAGTGGAAAGCGGCACCCCCTCTCTGGAAATCAGCTGGATGCTTTCTTAAAAGACTAAACATACACTGACTATCGGACCCAGCAAGGCATTCCTGGGCAGTTCTTCCAGGAAAATGAGAATTCTGTCTACGCAAAACCTAAACACAACTGTTCCTAACAGCTTCCTTTCTTATAGCTTGAAAATGAAAACACCCAAGTGTTCCTCAGTGGGTGCATGGTTTGCAACCAACACACCCGCAAGAAGCAGGCTGCTCTGGGGTACATCGTCCCCAGGGCATCTGCTGGGCACCCAGCTGATCTCAGGGACTGAGTGCCACAGGAGTCCATCCTTGAAGTGACAGAACCACAATTTAATAAGACCCTGTTTCAAAATAAAAAGGGCTGGGAATATAGTGCCCTTGGGTTCAATACCCAGTCACTCACACACACAGACACACACACACACACACACAATTTATCAATTTTACACTGTTTTAAATGACATGTTTTCAAATTTTCAAAAGCATACACGATACATTTTTAGTTCAGAATATTACTTGGCATGTTACTATTTTCCGGGGTTGACTTTTTTCAGCTCAGGCGATCAGAATGAGGCAACAGACACTCCTAAGTGTACCTTCTGCCAGATCTGACAGGAGGCGGAGCGACGATGCCTAAAACAGTGAGCAACTCACTGATGCAGAAACTGAAAACTGCGTTGAGGGCTTCAGGAGTGAGGTCATAATGATGCAAGCAGGTGGCTGTATGGATGACGAGGGTGTCAGCATAGGAAGAGCACTGGGAACACATGAGTAGCCCTCAGTAGATGCTAGGAATGTAAGCACTTGGCTACTGCAACCCTAGGAAAGAACACCGGCAGCAGACACCCCACTGCGCTGTGTAGCTCCCTGGCTCTGCCCCTCTAGCAATGCTGGACCAGGTGTTCTAGCCTGTGGGGAGGTGAGAGCTGCTCCAGGTGCAAGCTGTGACTGTCCCTGTGGACTGACCTGCAACTGGGCCCCTAAAATTCCCTGCAAAAGGGAGCTATAGCAGGAAGAGAAGAGAACCCTGCCCACTGCCCAGGCAAGAGCCAAGGTTCCAAAACAAGCCCAAAGATGGGCCAGGTGCAATGATGTGGAGCTGAAGCCCCCCTCTCAGGGGGAGGGGGAGTGGACCACTGGGAAAATCCCCTGAGCGAATCCCAGAGGCCTCCGGGTGACATCTGAATGTTTGCCTCTTCACCTCTAAGAGGATGTCCAGGGAGCCTCCTGAGGCTGGCTCCTGATCGCTGTAAATCCACTGACAGACCCATTGCCAAAATATTAGCACATCACATCTTCTCTTTAAAATTTAGTACCAGCCACACCACCAGGTGATGCACTTTATTTATTACGTCTACAACTTTTTGAAGAGTGGGAATAAAAGTGCTCTCACAGCTCTGCATGCAAGAGAACAGGAGGGAACGTCTGCACACACCTGGAGCCTGAGGCTAAAGGCTGCCCCCCTCCCCAGAGCCCTGCCAGGCACCCGGGAGGGGCCGCACCGTTCCCACTTTTGTATCAATCTGCAATTTTCCAAACCAAGCCAGTATAAAAAGAAAAAAAATCTAAAAGTTGTAGAGAAACAGGATGAACTGTGAACCATGCTCAATAACAGATAGTGGGATGGGGTGATTTCAGTATTTTCTTCTTTATACTTTTATGCAATTTGCAACCTTTCTGCAAGGATAATAGAGTATGCTTATAACATAATTATGTAAATATATTTACATAAATAAATACATGTAATGTATTTATAATAACAATCTAGGCTCCTCAGAACACCGTGCCCAGGGTGGGTTGGAGCTCAGGGGCACAGCATGTGCCTGGCATGCGTGAGACCCTGGCTGCAGCCCAGCACTGAAAATAAAATTAAGAAGTCATAAAAATTCAGATTTCCTTTAGAAATCTGTCTTCTCCTTCTCTCTTCTTTTCCTTTTCTTCTTCTTCTTTTTCTGCATGACCACACACACACAGAGTCACACAGCCTGTCTCCTCCTTGCTGGGCCTCTCTGAGGCCCTGATGCTGCCTACTCCCAGGTGGACTTATTTCTTCCTCTTTCTCACGACTCTGACCCGCTACCTCTAGCTCACACACGTGTGACACACACGACACATATACACAGCTCTGTGCCACCCACTGCAGCACACAGCACTTTGACTAGGAACAGGATGGCCATACCTGTGGGGCCAGGTGCTGCCCAGGCCCTCCTCTCCGCTGGCAGCTGCTCCTGTGCTGGGTCCTGTAGGACTCCCTGCCCTGCAGGGCTGCTGTCCAGGCTGTGTACACGGTGGCCCTGGGCAGCAGTGCCTGGCCCCTTCCTTGCCAGATGGCCTGTCATTCACTATTTAGGCCCCGGTCCAGCTGCCAGTGCTCTGGAACCCAGTTGCGGAAGCCATGCCTGCTTCTAGGGGATGGCAGGGGTGCCCAGGACTGCTTGGTCACCTCAGGCGCACATGCACGGCTTTCCTGGGCTGCTGCTCTGACCCCCCAGGACACCTGTCTCCCTGCTCATAACCATTTGGCTCTCCTTCAGTCAGGAGTGATCCCAGTGTGACCCCAAGTCCCAGGGCTCTCTGTCTTGCGAGCTGACTCGCAGACTGTAGGTGTAGCACCAAAACAAGCTGTTATCCTGGACTCTGCAGGGGACATGGGAGCCATGTAACTCTGGTGACTCATGCAACTACAGATGCAGCCCCTGAGTCACCTCAATTTATCATGACCCAAGGTGACATCTTCCTGCCTTAAGGAGCATTGACAGCCAGAGACAAGTAGCGTGGTAAGATGTGGGCACAGAGGTGAGCCCAGGTTCCTCTCATAGTCACAGTGGGAACTGGGTGACAGGGGAGGGCCAGCAGAAGTGGGCTCTGGTGGCTCTGGGTCAGGGCTCTCTGAGGTTGTAGCTCTGCCACTTAGTGACACGGCTAGATGGCCCCACGGCCCGAATCTTATTTCCTCACCTCTAAAATAAGCCAGCAACAGGCAACCATCAGGCTCGAGGGACAATTAGATTATATAATGTGTCTCTTCATCCCAGTGGCTTGTTCAGCCACGCAGCAACCCAAGCATCGGCTGAACAGAGAAACAAATGCCTCCATTGTCCCTCTTGCCCTCTCCTCCAGACTCGCTGCAATAATTATGATGGTGATGATGATAATGACCACGGCTTCTCAGCGAGCATGTGCAGGCTATGGCCTAAATTCTGGGCTTAGAGAGGCCCATTTACTCTCCACACAACCAGACGTGGGAGGTCATCAGCACCACCCATAGCTTCAGGGAAGGGAAAGTGAAGCACAGAGAGGAGTCACGGCCACATCCTGGGGTGCTGGGAACAATCCCGACTGGCCCTTGGCTGCTAGTCTTCCCCTTTCACTCCCCTCTTGGAGAAGGGGAAATGCAAATAACTCAAGACCTCCCAGGTGAGGGCTTGCCATGCCCCAGGTGTCAGGGTCGAACTGCTTAGCACGCTATGCTGCTTGGCCCTCAGATAAGTCTGGGTCACAGAAGCTGCAATCAGAACTGGGGAGATCAGGCTGAGACCTGAAGGCCAGCCTGGGGTGCCCAACCTCACGGTTCACCACACCACAGCCCCATCTCCACTTCCAACGCAAGTCATGCACTGGAGCCTGCAATGCCACACAGCTTCGCACACGACTCCAAGTGCAGCTGTTGCAGGACCCTGGCTGGGAGTGGAGGGGCAGCTGCTGGCTGCCGGGGTCTCCACACCCACCCCACCAGTCCAGACTACACCTTCCTGGGATTTACCATCAGTGAGAGAAAAACAGGCTGGTGTGATTTTACATAACTTCGATTTCAGACCTGTGTTGGCAGAGCCATTGGAGAGCCCTGCCTCCAGACGCCGGGCCCAGTGCCCCCGCTGCAGTCCATATTCAGAACTTAATTACTGGTGACTTTTATGGGAGTTTTTCTTTGAAGGGCAGAGGAGCTACACAGAAAGACTTCACACAGCTAATCTTCCTTTCGCTGTCCAGCAGAGGTACGGGGACACCAGGGGAGAGGCAGAAGGTGGCCACAGATAGGCAGGAAGGGCCCCTGAGAGAAGAAAGAAGAGGATGGGCCAAGCAGGGAGCCATGCTGAGACTCAGAGGCACTGATGTTCCAGCCCCTGGAGCCACCAGCCTGACAGGCCATGTCAGCTCTACCTGGACAGTGCCAACCCTGACGGAACAGGAGGCCACCACCAGGTACTCTGCCCAGAGGGACCAGTGAAGATCAGCCATTCCTGCTACTCCTCTGAGTGGAGTGATGTCACAGAAGGCGAAATGCGTCACAGTGACATGGGAGAGCCAGGCGCATGGACGTCTGCAAAGCTCAGCTGGGAACTGCAGTGGGGCAGAAAGCTCAGAGGCAGGGCCCCATGTGTGCTCCTGATGTTAGGAACTGAAGGTGCTGAGTGCAACCCCAGCAGTGCCCAAAGTGACCTGTGGAAATAGGGTCCTTGCAGGCAATTAACTAAAGAGAGATCACCCTAGAGGAGGGCGGGCCCCACACCAGCCCGACTGGTGTCCTTATGAGAAGACACCAGCTGCAGACGGAGCTCAGGAGGACAAGGTGTGAGGAGGGAGGGGGAAGGCCAGGCTGGAGCAGCGACACACAGAGCAGGGCCTGGGACAGATGCTCCTCACAGCCCTCAGGAGGAGCCAACCCTGTCCGCAGTTTGGCCTTGGCCTTGCAGCCTCCACAAGTGTCAGATGAGACATTCATCACTGTGAGCCACGCAGTGTGTGGCTTTACTCACGGCCGCCCTGGGGACACAGCACACCCTCGGCGCTAAAGCTTCCCATTCCTTGTCCAGCTGCGGCTGCAGTTGAGGGGCACTTCCTCCCCGTCCCCGCCACAGCTCACAGTGAAAACATCAAGAACTTGGGTTTTGCTTGTTTCCACAACAGTTAAAGCTACCTTAGGCCTCAGAATAAATGCTGCCTCTGTGTCTCTTACTGAGACCTGAACTGCCGTCTCTCACACTACATTAAACCTGCTTTTGACAAGATTCTCTCGTGAAGAGTCAGCCGACATGTGGCTTCTGTGAGAAATGCCTTCCCTGGGGCTTCCATGTTGTCCCAGCCCAGGAAGCGCCACCCTGCTGGCTGGCTCTTAGGTGTGTCATTGCTGACCCAGGGTCGCCACGATGAGCAGAAGCCTGCAGTGCCCACACCAAAGCTCAACGTCCAGCTTATGTTTCCTTCTCATTAAACTAAGGCTGAGGAATAGGTTCTCTGCTCCCCGACTGTCCACATTCATGGTTTTCCTCCGATCCGTTCGTCTACCCACAAATAATCTTCTTCTGATAAAATACAATTAAAGCTACATATGTGCAGAGGGTTCCTTGCTGAAGAAGCTGGCTTTTATTTTTTAAAGACTTTACATAGAGCACTTGTTCTAGAAGAGAACTTAAAACACACCCGAGGTGGCCTGGCTTTTCCCCCACAGTACCTCAGGGACTGCAGGTGAAGTGAGAAGTCCCAGGAAAGTATTTTAGATCAACCATGAATAAGCATGTCCAGGGCAACACTGGATATGTAGCTACACCAAGAAGCCATCTGCTGTTGGTCTGGAACACGAGTCACTGGGCGCCCTGATGGATGTGTGGGCATGTCCCAGCGCTGCCTTAACGCCCAGGTGGGAGTGGGGACCCACCCCCAGGGAGCCGCACAGACAGGAGCTCTGTTGAGGAAAAGAGCGACAGATCCCCACGCAGAGTGGTGGGCTGCTCACCTCCCTCGGGGCTGCCACATGCCTTCTCTCCAAAGGGGCACTGAAGCATGGCTATGTGATCCCTGCATGGCGACACCAAGTTCCCCCAGCCTCCCTCTTCACTGGACCTGCCTGGCTGAACTGGGGAGGAGCCCCTGCCGCTCAGGAAGCCACTGCTGTCCCAGGCAGGGGTAAGCACACCTTCTCCTGCACAGTGTCCTGGCCTGTGCTAGCTCCCACTTTCCTCTTTCTCTTCTCTGGGACTAGCAAGCAGGCCAGGCAGAGGGGGAATGTGTTGGTTCCTGCCTGGTGGGTCCATCTAGGTACCCTGTGCAGGGTACCCTCCTCTTAACTGAGCCTCTCCCCTCTTCCCACCTTCCTTCCTCTCCCCAGGACTTCCTCCCCTACTGCTGTCTCGGTGCTTTGTCCCTCTGCAGTCAGTCTCCCATCATGGACTTTGCAGGCAAGTTCCCGGGGTCCTGCTTGCATTGGTGGGCCATGCTCTCATTCGGGGCTTGGCTGAGAAGAGCCTGCTTCCAGGCCCATGTGGGTCCCTGGCAACACTGTTTCCTCCAGGATGCAAGATAAGGGCCTGACTGCCTCCTGGGTGTTGGCAGGGGCTGTCCTTAGCTCCTGGAGGCTTCCTCTACACAGTGGCTTGCTTCATTGAACCAGCAAGGAGAGTCTCTGACCTCCAGAGTGTGACCTAGCCCCCGAGCAACAGCCATCGCTTCTGCCTGTTCTGCAGTTAGAAGCAAGCCCCTGGCTATGCCTGCGCTCAAGGGGACGGATGAGACGGAGATACAAACACTGCCATATGGAAGTGAAATGCTCAGTCCTAAGGCAGTAAGCCCAGGCTGTGGTATAGATGTTGAAATGTGGATTCTCCCCCATTGGGGCATGGTGGTACCTGTCTGTAATCCCACTGTCTGGAGAGACTGAGGCAAAAGGATTGCAAGTTCCAGCCCAGCCTCAGCAACTTGATGAGGCCCTAAGCAACTTAGACCCTGTCTCTAAATAAAAAATAAAAAGGACTGGGATATGGCTCAGTGTTTAAGCACTGGTTTCAATCCCTAGTAGAAAGAAAGTCAGTCAGGAAGGAAGGAAGGAAGGAAGGAAGGAAGGAAGGAAAGAAGGAAGGAAGGAAGGTTCGTTCTAACAGCAAATAATAGCACTACTAAAGAACATGTGTCTCGTGGCTGAGGCTCAGATGTAGAGCCCTTGCTTAGCACGTGTGAGGTGCTGAGTTCGATCCTCAGCACCACATAAAAATAAATAAATAAAATAAAGATATTGTGTCCAACTACAACTAAAAAAATTATTAAAAAAGAAGAACATGAGTCTCTGTGGTCTTTTCTTCTCTGAGTCGAACCTTGCTGTGGTTTCTGCTTCCTCTGGCAGTACCATAGCCTGGACCAAGAGCCTGCAGATGCCAGGCAAGCATGCTGGCCCTAAACACACCCAGCCCTTTCTCCTTTTACCTTTATTTTGAGAGGAGCTCTCCTAGGTCACCTAGGTTGACCTTGACCTACGCATCCCCCCCAGCCCGGAGGAGCTGCATCACAGAGCCCAGCTTGGGTTAAAGAGTGCCACTTACTGTCCTAAAAGACTATAACACTTAGAGAACTGCTTCAGATTCACCTTGTAGGAGAGTCTCTGACCCTCACGAGTGTGACAGCCCAGGGTCCGAAGTGGGAATTTAAAAGGACCATGTGAAAATACAGCTTGGTTCTGGTCTTGTCCTTCTCTCCATTCTGGGTCCAACACCAAAGACAACTTCATGGCACTAGCCATGGCGGGTGTCTGAGAAAAAAATTTACTGATATAATGTGTTGGTGATAGATCAATGTCCCTTCACCTCTGCAGGAGGCTGGTGTGCTGAGGTTCCCTTGTTGTTAGCATGGCCAGCCAGGATAGCTGGAAAGGCGAGCCGAATGGGGAAAGTCTGTGGCAGCCTGAACTGGACCCCTGTGCCATGAGGGGGCGCTTGTGCATACTCTCCTGCCTCCGGACCAGGGTCCCTGTGCCAGAAGGGGGAGCTTATTCGTACCTCCGCTCCCGCCTCCAGACCAGGACCCCTGTGCCACAGGGGGCGCTTGTGCATAACTCCCCTCCTGCCTCCCAATCCGGGCCCCTGTACCACTGAGGGGAGCTTGCGTTCCTCTCTGTCTGCCTCCGGATTGGGGCCCCATGCCACGAGGAGCGCTTGGGCACTCCAGTGGTGTCTGTTGTGAGTGGATGGGGCAGAGCCACAGGTGCTTTGCGGCTGACGCCCACGGCCATGCACAGCGGCTGGGCTCACACTGACCAGCCGGCTCCTCCTGCAAAAGCCAAGGAGCAGGATTGCCACCTCCACGCCCTGAGGGTTGGATGTGGTGCCCGCACAAGTCCTATAGCTCACGGCTGGACTGCGGCTCTACCCATTAACCGCAAGGTGATCCTTGGCCCGCCAGGTGGTTTCCATGACGGGTCTGTCCAGAGGCTCCTGGGGGACCTCAGATTCCGTGTTCACACAGAGTGGAAACCAGGTAAGTCCTCCACCTCCTCTACTGGAGCCTGGGTCCACCAAGGGGCGCAGCCCACTGGATGGGGGGAAGCAGACTCCAGACCCCAGAACATCCCCACGGACCAGAAGAGCCAAACCCGTGCGGCTGGACACATGGCAGTAGCACTGGCCCCCTTGGGGCTGTACGCGATCTGCTCCGATGCACTTCAGTCAGCAGCGGGGACAGACCGTGGCTCCCAGGCTCCACTGTTGCCGTGGACTTTATGGTGTTGCTGACCCCTCTCCTGGGAGGAACTGACCAGCACTGAAGACCCATCCTCCTCCATGCCCACCCCAGGGAGTGACAGCCTGGGGGCGGAATGCCAGCATGTGAGGACAGCAGCCCTCACCCCAGGTGTGGCCATCACTGAAGATGCAGGAGAAGGCCCTGTAATGCCCGCGAGAGATTGGGAGAGCAAGGAAGAGAGCTAGAGCTGGCAGGGCCTCGCCGCCATGCTCGTCCCCTGCCGCAGCAGAGCTCTGTGCCCATGGCTGGTGGAGAGACAACCCGGCTCAGAAGCCACGTGGCCCAGCCAGGCTGCTGAGCCTTGCGATGCTCCAGGGATGGCCCGCTTAGGCTCAAGGCCAGCTCTGAGAAGGGCGCCCTGGAGAGGGCGGAGCATCCTGAACACAGCGAGTCAGCCCTCTGAGGTCGTGAGCTCCGCGTGCTCCTCATGCTGTGTTGATTCCTTAGCAATCAAGGGCTCTGAGAGGCCCAGTGGCACCTCTCCTCCACGTAGAAAACACACCAGTGAGAAGCACAGGATAAGGTGCTTGCACACCACCTTTGACCAAGAAGGTCAAAGAGCCCAACCCATTTCTCCACGGGCTCTCTGCACAGCAGCTCCTCACTAGGACCAGGATCCCCCTGGACTTAATTATGAAGGCCTAGCAATTAGGGTAAGGCCCACAGGAGTCCAACACTAAGTTTGTGGCAGAGATTCATGGATATTTATCACAATACTATTTATAGAAAGATTGGAAATAGAAGCCACTAAATGCCCAGCAACAGGGACCTGGATACACCTAGGCTGATAAATGTGTACACTGTAACCATTTAAAACACATCACATTCTTGAACAATAGCTCAGGATAACAAATTTTCCCCAGGGTGGAGTACTAATTCAATGCACAGGAAGCTAAAGAACTGCCACCCCTCGACCTGTGGGGTTCCAGGGGTGGGAGCACAGGCTGAGGAGCAGCTGCAGCACAGCACTGCCTGTGTCCCCAGGAATCTGTGAAGATGCAATTCCAGTTGGCAGGTCTGGTGGCCAGGAGCCCGCCTCTCTAATAAGCTCCCCAGTGAGGCCCAGCCGACTGGACGTGGATGGTCAGTGACTTGAAGATCTGACTGCCATGAAGGGTTTGGGGAGGACGGTGGGGTCAGCAGCAACAGAATGGAAGTGGGAGGTGAGGAAGGGAATGAAGCAGCTTAGAAGTCAAGCTCCCCTTCTTGCAGCTCTTTGCAGGACCCACCTGGGCACACGCTGGGGGTCCCCAGGCTACTGCTGCCCTCCTTCTGGAGCCTCATCCCTGCTTAAGGACAGGCAGCCCCTAACTGCTTGAAGGACTCAGGCACCTCCTCCCACAGCCTGGGCCCCAGCTTCCCAGGCTCAGCTGCCCGGCCACCCACCAGCCACAGTAGCCTCCAGGGAAGCAGGCCCACCTCCCTGCAGGCTTTTCACTCTGGGCTAGGACCTTCATCTGCATATGGTGCTGACATGTGGAGCCCCAGAGGGACCCAGCGCTCTCTTTAATCAACATACCCTTGCCAGGAAGCAGCTGATCCTCTTAATGAATGGAGAAGATGAGTTATCAAAGGTCAAGTTCAAAGCAACTTAGAACTCATGACACAGCCCCTTTCAGACAGGCCCCACAGGCTGGCCCTACCCTGGGAGGCTGGGAGTGGATCTCTGGCTATTTCCCTGGACCCCAAAGAAACAGAGTTCAGTAAGACCCAGTGGTGGGATTTGTAACAAGGGACACCTGTCAGGGAACTTCTAAAGCCCCTTCCTTCCTTGTCCTACCTCCACTCCAATTCTCTCTGACATCACTGTCCTTCCTTAGGTCCTCACAGCCATCCAAGGTCTTCAGGTTGCTCTGACTGTCCACCACCAGCAGGTCTGAGAAGTGACCCAGACAGGAAGGAAGGCTGATGGCTGCCATCACCAATAGCTGGGTGAGACAGAAGGAGCCTCCTTCCCAGTGGGCACAGACACAGAGCCACCTGTCAGCAGGCAGAGAAAGGGTTGCTGCCCAGCGAGACACCAGGACAGGTGATCTTTAAGGCCTCCTCTAAGTCTAAACAAGACTGCTTGCCTCAGGAGAAAGGTGTTGCTTTGTGTTGAGGATAAGGAAAAGAGAGAGGGCTGTTCAATTGCCTCACCTGGGGCCAGAGAAACCTCTCACTCTGTCACCACCTGGCAAAGTCTCGGGAAGGAGCAATTCGGCACGGAGTCTGTGAACGTTCAAGGTGCAGCTAAGGAGTAAGCCGCAGAGTAAGTGCCTCTCTGCCAGCGACCGCAGAGCAACCCTGGTCAGGTCACCTAACCTCCTGGGAGTCAGCTGAAACTGACGATGGGAGAGCCATCCATGGCTCTGGTCCCCAGCAATAGAGGTACTATAGTTCCATGAGACTCTCAAAGCTGGTCGCTATTCCTGCCATTTAGGATTGGTACCCAGCTGGCGCTCAGAGTGCTCACCAGGATCAAATCACAGCATCCCCTTAGTTTCCTAGTGGGACCTGTTGTCTAAAAGTATCTTTGTCCTTCTTCCTGGTGTTTGCTGCCAACTCCCCCACCCCCACCCTCCCTCTCCGGGGTGACATGCTTTCCCCCGTAGAAGGAATGAGAAGGCCAGGGAGAGAGCTTTCCATTCTGTGCACTTATTGGTCTTTTTCTTTTCTATAGCAGCTGCAGTTCAGGGTGGAAAGTCGTTAAGTATTTTGAAATATCGGGCTGTCAAACTAGTCATTCCTGGAACTGCAGATAAGACTAAGCTTCCTTCTTAAAAAAAACAAAAAAAAAAAACCTAAATCAGTGATAAGTAACTCGAATGTATGACTACTATTCACTACTTCATGTCTGGGAACAAGGTGGGAATAAGCTTTAGAGTTAGTCACATGCAGATGTCATTAAAACCTACTCAACCGCTGTGGAAACATGAACTATTTCACTATGGCCTCTGGGAATGACAGGAGAATGGAAAGTCAATCCTTCTTCAGGAGGAACCAAGGGCTTTTTCATTATTTTTGTTCTTTTCTGAGGTAACTGATCATATCCACAATTCAAAAAGGAAAAAAAATAATATAAATAGTTGTTTAAAATATTTTTCTATTTTCTACCATGGAAAAAAGGGTAAAGGTTTAGGGCAGTAGCTCATGTGTTTGTTTAGTATTCAAAGGTCAAGGAACACTTGAGTGAAGTCAAAAGAACTCGCTTGTATTTTTCTTATTTTATATTCCGTAATTTGGAACTAACCTTTAACTCTCTCTCCTCCAAATGTCACCAGTGATCTTGGGGATTTAGGTCCTGTGATAGAGCTGGCAATTGGGATATTGGAGCTGCAACTTAACAATGTTTGCTTTTATATTTGTTAATTCTAGAAATTCTTCCCCAATGCAACATATCCTCAACACGCTCGCCTTGAAACTCTTCTCTCTTCATGAGATTCATAAAACCTTTGTGTCTCTTGGCTGAATCTGCAGGAGTGTGTTTTACAAGATCCCGCTGAGGGCCACTTGCCCGGCTGGAACTGGTCTCATAGGAATGAACTGTGGGCACCTTTGACCTGCCTACTGTGCGTCTGTCTGTCAATCCTGAGCACCAGCACAGGAGCAGGGCGAGGCAGGCACGGCCACTTGGGGATTCTTCTACTCAGGAACAAAGTGTCAACTGACCCCAGGTCTATGTTCAGGTCACATAGAAGACACTGCTCAGACCACCTGGAGCTGGCAAGTGCTATCAGAGACAACTTGGGGACCAGGGTCTTTATATCAGTCACAACATCACGACAGGCAGAAAGTCAGCTGCATCACACAGTAGAGTCTCCTGTGGCGAAGGCAGCTCTGAGGATGGAGTGCATTTCCGGCTGCTTCCTCTCCTCCCTTCAGACAACTGGAGGAAGCACGTGGAGAAGCTACATGAAGAGGCCACCTGAAGAAGCCACATGAAGAGGCCACATGGAGAGCGGGGTCCTGACTCTGGGAAATCTGTCACCTTACAACCTCGTTGACCCTCCAGCAGAGCGGAATGTTTTCTGTAAAAAGGACACAGGAGATCCATGGTGCCAGGCTGGCGAGGCTGTTTATGAAGTCAGCAAAGATCCAGCCAGCTTCCGCCTTCCTGGCCTCCCGTCGTCCCTGAGCTTCACCCTCACGGTGGCAAAGGGCTGCCGCACAGGGTCAGTCTGAATCCCAGCTGGGAGGAGGGGAGAACACAGGACAAGCTGTCTTGCTTGTTCAGAAAGGGGCTCCTCTTCCACATGCAGTGGTGATGGGGACATAGATCAGGCCCCTGCGTCACCCCTCCATGGCACTTCCCTGGCATGACACAGGGCATGGACTGCCATCTGATGCTTGTCCTCCCTCCTTTCTACCATTTCCCATGTTGTCTGAATACCAGCTTCTCTGTGAAAAGAGGTTCTGCTTGGGCCTGTGTCCACACGAAGTCCACCAGGGGAGAGGTGAGACAGTGGAAGGGCTGCTGTCAGCAGGGCCACCTGGGCCACCTCTGGCTCTTGCCCTACATTGTTGGCACTTTTTAAATTTCATTTTGAAGCTGCAACTTTCCACACTTTCCTGCCTCTTGGGCTTGGTTCTGACCCAGTTGGTTTCTCTCCTCCCATTCTGTAGACATCCTTGTTTCTGAAGGATCTGTTCTTCATCTCTCATTTCTCTCTTTATTCTCCCCCAGGAAACCACGAATCCACCTGTCACCTGCGTCTGTGAGGTGACCTCCCTCCTCACCTCACCCTGCAGCCAGCTGCCTGCTGGACAGGTGCCACCAGCCACGGTGGCAGGCACAGCCACCACCTGCACGGAGTGGCAGAGCCGACAGCTGTGACGAATGGTGGCCCTCAGCTCTCTCCAGGTGCATGGGAGGGACGTCTGCCACAGCTCATGCCCTCTAGCCCGTTGTCTTAAGGTGACTGGGCAGATCCACAATGATGGCTTTTGCATTGACTTTCAAGTTCACACTCAGAGGGCAAAATTACTTCTTTTATCAAAAGTCATAAGCCCCAGCAAATTCTGAGCTATGATTCCACAGTCCCACTTATTCTATGTCTTGCTTACTTTAAAATTTAAATAATTCTTAATGCATCTTCCCCATCAAACCTAGCATGTCCCAACTGTCACTGATGTTTCCTTCTTGGTAGACCTAGGCCTTAGCAATCCTGTCATCTGCAGCTGATTCTAGGCTGTTGTGGACACTGTCTTCATACCTAAGTATGACCTCATTCCCAGCTCTCTCCCAGGCTCTCCTGTCTTCCTATTTTGAACTTGCCCTTCCCAATACAACTGCAATATTATTCTCAAGTTCTTTCTGCACATTGTTTCACTATTCAAAGCATTTTAAGGTTATCCATCACTCACAGGCTGAAGGTCAAAGTCTTCCACTTGGGAGTACCCCAATTTTAAAAATGGTGGCAGAAAGCCGATATTTTCTGCCTTATCTTTTTGGGAGTCATTCAAAATCAACAAAAAGAACAAAGAAAAAACTCCATTTTAGGTGAAGCTAAGAGTTAAAACCCTCAATTCCCAGAAGGAGTGGAAAGCCCACCCCCATCCTCCATGAAAGGCCTGGGTAGCCGTGGGAGGGAAGCCAGGCCAGGGGCCAAGATGACGCTCAGAGCCCAGCATGTTTCCCAGGTTGAGAGTGAACCCCCGGGGGTGCAAAGCCCAATGCCTTGTTCCCCACAGCAGGGTGTAGCGCAGCAGACAGGGCATCAGGCATGACCACAAGAAGAGAGGAGGCAGGAAGAGGCACACAGGAAGAGACCCGTGTGCCAGAGTCACCCGTCATGAGCAGGGTGGAGGAGAGACATCTGCTGTCAGACCCTCCTAGCTTCACTTCACGGGCAGGGAGAAGTGAAACCTAAGTCACTCAAACATGAGTCCCTAGGTTGCTAGGAATTGTCATCTGTCCCAGAACACAGTCCCCTACACCTCCACCCCAGCCTCCTGCGAATCCCGCTCTAGAAGAGGATCACCTGCTCCACAGATGAGCAGCCAGAAAAGGGGGAAGACAGGAAGACGGCAAATGGCAGGACAAGGGCAGTTACAAAAAGCATTTCCTCGGAGCAGATGGAAATGGGGACCATTTTTCCACACATTTAAAAAATAGTGAAGCAAGAACATCTCGGAAGGAATTGGGTCTCAGAGATCAGGAAGGAAGTACAGGGAAAGAAAGAAAAAAAAACACAGAAATGAAATAAAATCATGAGAAACAACAGAAAGAATAACAATAGCTGGAAGTTCAGGTAACTGGCAGGAAATGAAGAAATCAAGCAAAACAGAGAGAAAATGCAGAGTTTGATTGGGCCACAGAAAAGGACAGGTGTACAGATGGACCAGCAAAGGAGGTCCAGCTTATGTCTAACGGAAACCTCGGAGGGTAAAGGCAGAAACTAGGCCAGAGTCAATGTGCGTGGACTCTGTAAGAAGCCCCGTCTCCACTCCGAAAGGTTGCAGCAGTCCACCCCTGGAGAAAGCCATCCATGAAATCACTGCACTTCAGAGAAACAGGTAAAATGGAAAGTTCTCTGCAGAGTCAAGACAGAACATCAAGCCAGCCATCAGGGAAACAAAAGGCAGCCCGCCTGAGACCTCGCAGCAGCATCCAGGGCTGGAGACAGACGGACACACGCACGGTGGCCTCAAGGGACAAAGTGGGACCCAGGCTACCGTGAGGTGTGTCCCCAGCATTGCCTCTCACGGAAAATGCCAGAGCACAGACTTCAAACAGCAGGTGGCCAGCCCCACATTTATTTAGCCTCAGCACTCAGATAAAAGCAAGTGTGGGGAGTGGGAAAGCAGCACAGTTTCTCAATGTCACAGTCCATGGTGACGTAGAAAGTGCGCAGAGTTGGGCCATGCCTCGCTCAGGCAGGAAGTTCCCAGGGGAGCGAAGGTTGAAAGCAAATAAACAACTAGAAGAAAAATACAGATGCACACTTTTCAAACACCCAGAGAAAGAAGCTGTTGGGAATAATCCAGTCCTCATGTGAGGATCAGCCCAGGACACCGTGAGACCACAGGAAGAGCAGTTTCAGGCCCAGGATCACAGCACACTGTGCAGGGGGTCACCCACAAAGTGAGGCTCCTGGGGGCAGCAAGACCGGCTGGATCCCACCATCTGGTCAAAAAGAGCGTGCATTTATGCTTCAGGATGACAGTGGCTTCGCTCTGGCTGGAGCACACCAGATTTATCCCAAGAGGATGTGGAAGTGTCCAGCGCGTCCCTGAAGCCAGGGTCTGGGTGTAAAGCCTGGTGTATGACTCTATCGGTTTCCTCTTTCTGGGGTTTTCTGGGGGTTATGCAGGATAAACCTGTCCCATTACTCAGGGGCAACTATGGCAGTCATGACCCCAGATGGCCATGGTGGTGTCAAGCTGTGCCCATACACACAACAAGAAAGCCCAGGAGCAGCGGCAGCAGTGCAAAAATACAGACAAACATGGCCATTAAAGTAGGAAGAACCTTCTCCAAGGCCGAAGCATAAAAAGATACTCAAAAGATAAATGCCCAGCTGGGAAAACACTGCAATTTTTATTTCAGATGGATGGTGTCCTCTATGTTGCAGTCATTACCTTTTGCGGAGACCCCATCAACTCAACTGTGACCCAAGGGCTTACACAACCCCCACTTATCTGCTCACCTTCCCTGAGCTGGCAGGGAAGAGGCTCAGCCAGGCAGCTTTGCTGGTCTCTTTTGGACACACAGGTACAGCTGCAGTCAGCTGCTGGACAGAGCAGCTGGACAGTCCGGGGTGGTCTCACCACAGGCCTGGCTCCTCCTTGAGAAGCCAGCTGGATTTCCTCATGTGGCCGTCTTAAGGCAGCAAGAGGGCAGCAGGGATGCACGAGGTCTCCTAAGGACCCACCCAGAAGCCACGACATAAACCCCACTGCCTCCATGGTCCACTGGTCAAATGCTTATGAGTGGCGGGCACTTTCTGCATTACTTGTCAGACACCAGAAGCCACAGTCCTCAAGGAGCCACCAGCCCACAGAAGTGTTCCTTCAGCCCATGGACTTTGGAAAAGGACCTCTTTCAAACTTGAATGCTAAATGAAAATGTAAATGTTATTCAGAAATTCTAATTTTAACCTTCTCAAAAAGTTCCGAGATCTGGCCCTGGTACCAGATGGCAGGAGTGACCAGCAGCTCCCCCTCTTAGAAGGACAGGCACCTCCAGCTGGTTCCCGTCCCCACTGTGCCCACCTGTCTTCTACCAAAACTACTTGTCACTGAGCTTCCACTGTTGCTTTTACTAGAATAAGGTTAAAAGCATAATTTAGCATGCCTTGAGTCCACGAGAGCAATACAACAATTCTGAGAGAGACTCCAGGCTCTCTCTAGACGTGGGGGGAAGGGGTATCTCATGGAGTGAAAATTATTCTTGCAGATGACACATTTTAGCCTTTTATTTTTCTTGTCTCTCAATGACATTTGGATTTATGTTGCTGAAGATAGTATCCAGATCTCCCACCTCCCAGACAGTAAAATTAAGCAAAGGGGTAAGGGACATAACCGAGGTCACACAGCCCGGCAGTGGTAGCAATGACCGGAACCCAGTGCATCTCCTGTTCCTTCAGACATGGCACCATCTCCACAGGAACCTGCACTTAGAAATGCACCCCCTGGTTCAGCCATCACCCTGGGAGCAGTTCTGCAGCTGCCTCTGAGCAACGCTCCTTCAGCTTCTTCTCCAGGAAGTGCCCGGGCAGAGCCAGCCTAGCTCCCACCCACTGACCACCAGCGACTGCTGGCACAGAAACCGCTGGTCTCATGTAAATTGTTTTAAGACTCATCCAAATATTTCAAATAAGAAAACATTTTCAATGACAATAATAATTGTTCCACATCAATTAGATACTGTTTTGCAACTGTTCCCATACATATCTGCATCCAAGACATTTGGTACCACATTTATCTGCTATTCTTGCTTTATTTTTATTTGTATTCTGTTGGGAAGTCCAAACAGAATTTCAGGCCATGTGGAATGTCAGCAAACCTCAGCTGGCTCCATCTGAGAGTTCGGGGTGCTCAGATTGAACACAGATCCTGAATTCTATGGAGTGATCAAAGAAACCTTTGCTTTGGAAGATGCCACACGAGTAGCACATCCCACATCCTTCCATGGGGTCAAAGCTGCAAGGCTGAGAATTGGGGTGCGTTTCCAAGTGCAGGTTCCTGTGGACATGGTGCCGCATCTGAAGGAACAGCAGGTGCACTGGGTTCCGGTCATTGCTATCACTGCTGGGCGGTGTGACCTCGGTTATGTCCCTTACCCCTTTGCTTAATTTTATCATCTGTGAGGTGGGAGATCTGGATAATATCTTCAGCAACATAAATCCAAATGTCACTGAGGGACAAGAAAAATAAAAGGCTGAAGTGTGTCATCTGCAAGAATAATTTTCACTCCATGAGATAACCACTTTCCCCCCCACATCTAGAGAGAATTGGAGGCAGGCTGGCACAGAAGCTGCCTCTTCGAGTCTGCCGTAGCGTGCGTGTGTACACATGCATCTCTTACTCCAACTATCACAGCCAGTGGCTGCTGGGAAAGCATCAAACAGGTAGCATCTGTTTATACGTACTACACTTTGGTCTTAAATGCTGAAAACCTATTGCCAATGTTATGGTTACCATCATTTGGCCTCAAAGTGGTAGATAGGTCTATTGAGTCCACCCTGAGATAACACCCGTGAGCAGCCCACCTGACAGACAGGTTCTCTGTGTGGCACTGTTGGCAGAGTGAGGAAACACTGTACCTCTGCCCACTCCAAAGCATCCTCTCCTGACCCAGACACATTGCTGTGGAAGAAACATTCTGCACTTCCTATTTCTCAAAAATCATCAGAAGGGAAGTACATTCTTGTCTACAATGTGAGTGAATTGACAATTTTGCCTTTTCTTCCTGCTGAATCACAATCTGGGGACACACTGTGGACCACCAGCTGTGCTGGATGAGCAGGGCTCGGGCAGCCCAACATTCAGGGTAGGTCCCTTCCTGCTCGCAGAGCCGCCTGCCACTCCAGCAATGTGGCCCTTGCATCACCTTCTCCCACCTACATCAGGCTCACAACATAATCATGAGCCTAAGGAAAATTCTCTTCCTCCTATGGATTTGCAGCCATGAAAATCCACCCATAATCCACCATTGCCGGTCACAGGGTGGTATTACCCCAAGGCACAGCCAAGCACCTTCCAGGAGACACTATGAATGGCCAAGGTCTTCCACTTACGGTCTGCAGATGTCCCAAGCAGGTCGTGTGGCCACAGCTCATCCTGTGCTCTGACCTTACCACAGCAGCCTGGCCGATCATTGACCGTAGCGGCCAACAGCATGATTCGTTTCCGTGTCTGCCACAGTGGCAAGGGCTTCCCATGCTCCTGGAGTTCGGGGCTTTCCACTGCCACCGTCAACACCACTCCACCCTTTCCCACCAGGAAGGACTTTTCCTGGGCTTCCAGGTTATGGCTCAGCACACTTCCCTTGAAACTGAGCAAAACGGACGGGATGCCTGGTCCAGACCAGGGTGATGGCTGGCTCCCCTGGAGGACCTGGAACCCTACGCTGTGCCTTAGGCAGAGGGCAGGCTCCAGGGTCATGCTTCCTGCCAGACGCGGAGGCCTGGACCGCGCTACTGGAGAGAGAGCTGGAAGCCACAGCTGAGTCGGAGAGTCACAGTGGGGGCCGACCCAAGCCATTCCATCAAAGCTGGACCGAAACCCAGTGGGCACTGAGAGCCGTACAGACGCACAGACGCAGAGGAGTCCAGGCAATGGATGTCTACCCTCCAAATATCATGTTTCCCTTCTCAGCAGGGACCATCCTTTTACCCTCTTCCTCCCGTTTCTTTATTCAGAGTCATCAGGCTAACAGAGATGCGTGGACCAGTCCATCCCAGAGCTCTCCACACCCTTCTGACTGGAGAGGGCATCCCAGATGGTGATGTTGTGCTCCTCTTCTATCCTTGCTTCTGCGCTGTGAGGAAGCAGATCCCACACCACCGCTCCAGGTCAGGGACGTAGCATTGCACTGTGGACAGAGTTAGCTGTGCAATACAGCAGAACCAGAGCACGAGGGACACTGGCCGGCCAGGGCCATCTGCACCTTGTTAATGAAGCATGATTCGTATGCTGGCTGACCGAGCTTAAAGAACAAAGTAATACAGAATTTAAGGGGATTATGAGTAGCTGTATGTTTCCAAATTCCCCTCAGACCACTGAAAAGCTGAAGGAGACTATAGACCATCCCTTGAATGGTGTACAGGCCATGCAGGTAAGGAGCCCTGCTCCCCAGGAAGGGTGCACGGGCTGCACAGGTAAGGAGCCCTGCTCCCCAGGAAGGGTGCACGGGCTGCACAGGTAAGGAGCCTTGCTCCCCAGGAAGGGTGCACGGGCTGCACAGGTAAGGAGCCTTGCTCCCCAGGAAGGGTGCACGGGCTGCACAGGTAAGGAGCCTTGCTCCCCAGGAAGGGTCATTTTTTGTGTTACAGAACATTGCTCATTGTGAATGCCCATGATCATGACCAAGTTACCCCAGGACGATATCCAGCTATTTCCTAAAACAAAATCTCATCTCCATTCATTCACCAATGAACTCCAGGGTTGTTTTCATGCCTTGGCTTTTGTGAACAACAGGGAACCCGGATACCAGAGATGAAGTAGACAGACCTGGAGGACAGTACACCAAGTGAATAAAGGCAGCCCCAGGAGAGTTGCTGACCATCCATGCATGAGAAACCTAACAGCATCCAACTCAGAGCTGAGGCCAGCAGAATGGTGGCTGCCCAGTGGGAGGAGTGGGGAGGAGAAAAGCAGAGTTGCTGCTCAACAGGTATAAAGTTTCAGTCACATGCCATGAATCAGTCCTAGAGATCTGGACACAACGTGGAGCGAGAGTTAACAACGCCATATTTACCCTTAAAACGAGAGAGGGCTTATCTCATGTAAAGAGTTGTTACCACAAAACAATCAAGAGGCACAGGAAACTACTGGGTTGATGGACCTGTCTATTCACTGATCGTGTGAGGGTCCACATGTGCATGCCTCTGTCCACACTCCTCAAACTGTGGATATTATGCATACACAGGTTTTGTTTATCAGCTATATACTTTGACAAAGCTGTAATAAAAAAAAAAAATCTAGCCTCAAAGGTCAGTGATTGGCCTCCTCAGGATAATCAGGAAAAAAGCATCCTTTGGACACAATGTATAGAGGACAAGTCCTTAAGGGCACGCTAACGGCAGCATGTGCTAGGGCAGCATGGTGTCATTAGGATGGATCTCAACATGACCACTGTGGATCTAGGATAGTCATTGGGTAAAACAGGCTGTTAAAATCTCATGAAATTTTAGTAATTGATCCACAAATGTGTTTTGGCACAAACTATACGTCAGCCGCTGTTCTGCATGTGGGGGCCACGGGCAAGATGACCCCTGCCCTTCTGATGGTTCCTCAGCGGCAGCTCGCCCAACAGGAGACAGTCACACTGAACAAGTGACTGTTTAGCACCTGTTATTACACAAGCTAACCTTTAATGACACATCCTCTACCTCTGCCCAGCAAATCCAGTTATGAGATTATGACTGTACATTTGTTCTGGTGACAAAGTTATGATGCAAGATTCCATCAGCACGTACAATGGAGTTTTAGAAGAGGGTCTTAATGGGCTGTCAAGAGTAACGGAAATTCAGTGGAATCACTGGGGAGCAGAAACACAATAGCTACAAAAATGAAAGAAAGGCAGACTCGTGGGGACTGGCACCTTAGTTACCACCATATAAGGTTTGTGGAGAGAGAACAGTTCATTTCCTGACTGTTCTGTCTGCCTACGCTGAGCGCAAGCAGCGTGCCAGCAGGCAAGGGTTCCCAGGGCAGTGACTGGGGAAAAGGAGAAACCAGTCTGTGCTCACCCAGCAGAGCCAGCAGACATCTCAGGCACAGCAGAGCAAGCATCAGGCCTTAGGACCCAAGAATTTGCAGCGAGTATCGTATCAGTAATTCAACATGCATTCCCTTTGACCCAGTAACTGCATTTCTAAAAGCCTACCTCACAGAAAAACCCAAGGCAAATCCCTACCATAAATGCACAGGAGGGTCACTGGGGAAGTCTTTAATATGGTGGAAAGCTGGAATGACCTATTGTCCCTCAGTGGGCAGGGTTAACAATGACAGTATGATGGGAGCACAGAGCTCATGGCAACGCGCTTCCACCTGGGAGTCAGGTTTACACGCCTCAGGTGGGTTTCAGATGGAGGAGGCGGCGGAGGCTTAGGCATCCTGCTTGGGAAACCATCCTGCAACGGGAGCGGCATCCCAACAAGGCTACGTGCACACACGTTTGCTGGTGTGCAGAGACGGGCAGCGGCTGAGTATAAGGAGGGGCGGGCGTTCAACGCAGCCAGTGCGACCTCAATCACGTTTCAGTCCTATGCTCCCTAAGACCGTCCCTGTACCCCTTGGCCTTGTCCTGTATTTGCTCCTCTCAAGCCAGAAGTTCAGCAGGAAGAACTTCCACATCCATATATGTCTATTGCATGGTATGAAAGATACCAGTAACACTCGATAGATGTGTGTGCATGTGTGCATGCAATTTTAAGTGGGAATATATATATATATATATATATATATATATATATATATATGCACCATATATATGATTAAGCAAAAAGTAAGCTGCAAAATCATGTGTGAATTTTGATCCCATTCCAGCAAAAAATACACGTGGGAATGTCCATGTTGAGAGTGGATCTCATAACAAAATTAGCTGGGCTCATGCCTTGTCAGTCCATAAGCAGTGGTTCCAGGGAGTCGTTTCAGAAAACTGGACAGGAGTGATTATTTTATGTTATCTTTTGGGTTTAACATGACACTTGCACCATTGAAGGCGCTGTAAAAGGTGGTGTGGAGGACCTGCTGTGGCCCTCAGCCCTGCGCTTCCGATGGCCTCCAGTTTCTGAGGCTGCTTCCCCTCTGAGCTTACTAAGCCTTGTGCAGCACACGTTCCGCCCCCAGCAGCCTCAGCAAGGCCCTGCTTAGAGCAGGGCTGAGCTGGCCTCAGAACGCGGGTCTCCCACAGCCCAGCGAGCCCGCGGTGTGAGCAGAGATGGGACAAGGTGCTGACACCCGCTGCTGGACAGGGCCTCCTCCACCCACAGGGACACAGGCTCCTCAGTACCCCATGGCACATGAGCTGGGGGGCCTCTGCTGGACACTCGAATCTCAAAACTCTCAGCAACTCTTCATGGTGGGGTGTGTAGACCATTACACATGACGTGGTATTGACTTGTTCAAGCTGGCGCTCTGAGAACTAGCCACCTCTCACAGGTTCTGGTGACGTGAAAGGACCAGAAGCCTGGTACCAAGGATAGAGGAGTGGACATGTGTAGACTGCAGACCCTCTGGTGGGTGACGGGCAGCAGGCGCTCCAACAGCCCGCAGTCTGAGTGTGGTCCAGCCAAATGTAAGCCTTTGCCATTCCCCTACCTGTGGCAGAGCTCTCAATGTTGCTAAGCCATTTTGGTGATAGTCCTTGTCACTCTGTCCTCCCTTCTGTGACACTGTGTGCTTTACTTCTCTTCCTCTTTCCTTTGGCCCTCTCTGTTTTCCTGGACCGGCTGCTCCCTGTTGGCCACCCACTACCTCCTGGGCCTTTGTCTCATGGCAGCACCTTCCCTAGGTTTGATGTCCCTCTTGTCACTTTCCATCATTTGTCCCTCTGACTCTCAGCATCCCAACACCCACCTGGGGCAGAGTCCACACTGTTGACCATGCAGAAGGCCCTGTTCTGAGCAGGACACCCACTGTAGCTTGTGGCCACTCAGGCCAAGGGCACAAGTGCTCCCCCTCCGTCTCCTGCAAAGACCAGAGGTGACCATGTGGCCCAAGGCCAGCCAGTCAGATGCCTGGAGGTCTGACCCATGTGCCAGGAGACAGCAGGACCATGGAGATGAGGCCTGTCGGCCACCTCCGCTCCTCTGAGGCAGGCACCTTGCTGTGACCTCTGCTCCCAGCATCTGCAGCCCGGCCACGTCCACCCGCCAGGTCTGGCCTTCCGCCTCCTGTTGTCCCCGTGTCTGGTGTTCTTCCAGAAGTCTCCTTTCCCCCATTTTTCTATGATCAGCAGATGTGATATCTGTTGCTTACAGCCAAGAACCTCAACTGTCTACAGGAAGCGATGTCCTGATTTCATTCACACAGGGTAAACACGAACAGAGGGGTAGTCAGAGGGACTGGGTCATCTTTACTGGTCTGTGCAGGGTTAGCCTTGGGCAAGTTTTCTCTTTGCCTTTTGTATTTTAGAGGTGAACTTTAGCACAGGGGGTATCTGGAACATTCCTCAGCCCTTTAATCTGCACCCTACTGCTTTTTGAATCCTGAATCTCCTCCTGAAGTGCCCTTTGCCCCCTTTTCTAGGGCTGGGCCACTTCTCGCGGGCTTCTTCCTGCCTCTGCTACACTCTGCATTCTGTCTCTCGCGGTGATGCCTGGAACAGCGTCTCCTACTGACGTGGGAAGGTATGTGGAGCCCCTGTGCACTGCGGGCACATGGAGGCTGACGGAGTGGAGGCAGACAGTCGGTGTGGAGCGCAGTGTCGTCACCACAGAGTGCCAGCCCATAGCCAGAGAGAGGCGGGGGCGGGACACAAGAGGGGAGGCTCCACAGGCTATGGTACCCCCCACTTGGGTACGGTCATCATGGGGACGGGACTGAAACCTAGGAAGCTTACCAACCCTCGAAGCTTGCTCCTTTGAACTAAGAAGAGTATCACTCTGCTCCCTTTCTACCAGTACTTATCAAAGGATCAACAATGTTCCCTAAGACTGGGTTCTCCCACACCCCAGGCAGGCCATGGAAACGGAGAAGGAGGCGGCTCAGCTAGGTAGTAATATTTAGCTCCTCTGAGCTGGATGCTTTACCAACACCAAAGTCCAGTGTTAACATCACTTAAATTTATGACCAAGTCTACTTCTGCTTAGGACGTAAAAAGACTCAGGAGAACCTTACTCCACCCGAACGACAAGAGAAAGGTGCATGTCCACAGTGATGCATACGGAGCCCATTTGGAAGCCGAGGTTCCGAGGCAAACGAGCGAATTGAATTCCAGGGGGACGCACACTTCCCAGCTGGGGCAGACACACTGTCTCTTCTGTTTGTTTGCCTGTTTTTGTTTTTATTTACTTATATATTTGTTTACTTGTTTATTTATTTAGATGAACTGGGAATTAAAACCAGAGGAGCTCTACCACAGAAATACACCCCCAGCTCTTTTTATTTTGAGACAGAATGTCACCCAGTTGGCCTCAAACTTGCAATCCTCCTGCCTCAGCCTCCTGAGTCATTGGGATGATGGGTGTGCACCACTTCACCCAGCCCACACCACCTCTTTTACCTTTGGCAGAGGAAGGACAAAAGAGGCTTTTGTTCCAAAGAGGAAGAGGAAGCAGCTAAATGTTAACAAATTCTTAAAGACCTCAACTGTAGAGCAGAAAGGCTAGGTATCTCAGAGGCACAGGATTTACCTTCCTGCAAGAGCTCCTTCTCCTGAGCCTCCACCAAATGGCTCTTTAGAAGGACTGAAGAGGAACCTGGAACAGCCCCTCAGAGAAGCATAAGCTTAAGGGCAATGGGCTGCACTGGAGGGACAGGGTAAAACCTCCACTTCCCCAGCCCTCTCTCATACAAGCAATGTCTAATGTCCCTGGACAGCAAATCTCTTGCCCCTGGGCCACAGGGGAAAGTGCTGCTTCAGGGATGGGTAGGACCAAGCACAGCTCACTCTGACCAAGAAGAACATTAAAGTCCAACAGAATCCAAACTCAGGTCCAGCCCTGGCTGATGGACTCACCCCTGCTGAATGGCCCCCTGTGAGAAGATGCAAGCCCACTTCATGCACACTCAGGACTGGCTCTCTCCTGTCTTGGACCCTCAGTGTACAGCACTGTCAAATACCACAAGATACCAAAGCAGCAAGGGAAAGCCCACAGGGAGGAGAGGCAGTGACCCACAGAGCCAGATGCAGACACCTGGGTGAAGGATCCACCAGGCAGAAATGCAGGCAGCTGGGATTGCAAGGCTCAGGTGTTAGAGGGGGAAACAGGCGTGTGCCCAGCTGTGGGCTCAGACAGGAAGTCTGGCTAACAGGCAGTTCTTTCCAAGGGCCATGGAGAACAATAGTAAACCAAAGCTTCTAGGAAGCCAGCTGAGACCCCACCTCTCACCTGATGCCCAGGCTAGAAACTGCAGATGCCTGGACCATGTGGCCAGACACCAGGCTGGAAACGGCTTCCTTACAAAGTACAGGGCAGTGGGATTCTCGACAAAACATCTGCTACCTCTGTAGGGGAAAAGCTCCAGAGAAAAACTTCAGGGCTTTTCTTGATTATTTAAAATTAGGAAAATCTCCTTACAGGTATCAAAAAAGCTTATGTGCCAATAATAGTCTATGTCTTGATGTAGATGCAGAAAACGAGCGTAGAGTCTTTTGTAGCAGCTCATCGAGCCAGGCACCTATGGGTTTACAAGCTCTACCTTTTGGATATCTTATTCTGAATAGTGTATTTTTTAACTAGCTCATTATTCTGGTAGAAATTATTTTTCCTGTCTAGTTGGCATGGTTCCTCAGATGTCCATCCATTCAGCCAGCACAGTGGTCTTTGCAACAGAAGCAGAGGGGAGTGGAAGGTGGCAGAGCAGTAACCAGGAGGGCTCTGGCACAGACACCAAGCACCAGCTGCCCTGTGGAGCTCGCCATGCTCCAAGCTGCAGGTGCCAGGGTGAGCCGGGGTGAGCCGGGGTGAGCAGACTCGTCACCTGTCTCCCTGGGGCAGCCCAGCCTGCGCACAGTGGGAATGCCTGCTGCAGAAGCACACTCCAGGCAGCATGGCAGCGCCCACCACCCTACCATGCACGTGCAATTCAATGACTTCAACCTCCCAATCCCAGAGGCAGGGAGAAAACGGAAGCAATGCAAACCTGAACGGGATTCAGGGCTGACCAATAGCCTCGGTGCTTTCCCAAAGCCTTATTAGCGTAATTTTGATCAATAGAAGTGACCACGTGGGATATAAACCCCTGTACTAGTACCCTCAGGTGGAAAGTACCTGCTATTGGGTTTCCTACTGCCGGGCCAGGGGTCTGTCCTTGCTTTTATTCTTCAATAAGTTCTACTCTGTACTCACTCATCCTGGTCTAAGAATTTTAGTTTTTGAATTCATGAGACAAGAACCTGGAAAGAAGAAGTTGGTGGTGAGCTGCAGGGTCTGCTGAGCACTGGAGGGTGGCCCCACCCTTAGGAGCTCAAGCGCCGCATCCTTGCCCAGACCCCACCTGCCTGCAGAAGCAGAGAATTCCAACCTCATCTGCCTGTAGAAGCAGGGAATTGAGATTCAACAGAAAGATGGTTTCCTGTTTGAGGACACACCCCCAGTCACCTCCGGACTCCCCTGGAGCCCCACTCCTCAAGGTCCCACCGCCTCCCGACAGGGCCACCCTGGGGTCAAACCTTAATACCTGGGCCTCTGGGGGTTGTTCTAGGTCCCAGGTATGGCATTTATCATGTGGAAGATTTCACCACATCAGAGAGAAAACGTCCTGTGCCCCTCCTGGTCCACACCCAACGGGTAAATTCGGCCAGTTTGGGAGCTTTGTGCAGATGAGACTGGGCACTGTCAGGATGATCCCCTTTCTCAAAACTCGCCACCACATGTGGGACCCTGAGAACCACAAGTACACCAGCACACTGTGGGTTTCTTCTCGGTCGTCCTCACCCCAGCCTTCTGACATGTGTGGTCATCAGGTGGGGAGGTGTAGCACCACAGCGAGGGGAAGAGAAGGCCAGCCACACCCCGCAGCAAAGGGAACTCAGGCTGCAGAGCAGAGAAGGGAGAAGCCAGAGCTGAGTGCTGTCCAGTCCTGCACCTGCGAAGTCGCTCCAGGGACAGTTCCACTCACTAGCAGCGGAGGGGCAAGATGAAGAATTCACGGATGGGATACAGCCACTTCCCAGGTCAGTTGTCCCCAGAGGGGCCATTCCCAGAGCTTCTCTTCTCAGCAGGCTTCCACAGCAGCTCCATAATACTGTCCTCTTACCCCCAAGGACAGGCCCTGCCAGACACACTGCATGATATCGCAGGACCCATGTCCCTATGCACCCATCAGCTCTGGAGGACACACAACACCGAGTGAGCTCTGCAAACTGTGCGTTTTGGTGACGATGGCGTCTTGTCATACACGTGGAGCCGTCTAGAGGGGAGGCTGGTAATGAGGACTGAGCCTGGGAGCATGGAAATTGCTCAAAAATAGACTACAAAAGCTACACAGGGTTCTATTATAAAACTTCAGTTTCAGTGATTTATGGATTTCCTCCTTGAATTTTATTGAAGGCAAAAAATTAGAAGCCATCTAACTTATAGACTATAAAGTGTATTGGTGAAGAGAGCTATGCGTATCTATGTATTTATACTTGGCAGCTCTGTTTCGCTGATTGAGACCTGACTCCTCCACCGGTATTAGCCATCTATGGCCCCATAACAAGAGATCACAACCGAGTGAAAGAACACAAGACACCTTTGTCATCTCACAGTTTCTGAGAGTTGGGGGCTGGGCCCAACTCAGCCAGTGCTCTGCTCAGGGGTTACAAAGCTGGAATCAGGGTGTCGACCAGGGCTGGGTGCTCAGCTGGGAGCTGGACCAAGAAGACTCATGTTTCTGCTGGTCTGGCTGCTGGCCTGGCTGCTGGCCACATTCAGCTCCTTGAGGTCACAGGACTGCAGTATGTATTGGCTGTTGGCCTGAGGCCACCCCAGCTCTAAAGGCCACCTGCACTGCCTTTTCACATGGGCCCCCAAGAGGGCCAGTGTCCTCTCAAGGCTGGCAAGGACAGAGATCTGAAGCTGGAAAGATGGACTCTCACACAGCATGACAAACTCTCAGAAGACACCCTTGGTGGGAAGCTAGTCAAGGCCCCACCCAAGGGGAGGGGACTGTTCAAGGGCGTGAACCCTGGGGAGGACATTGGAGGCTACCTTCGGGATCATTTGACATGAATCTAAAACCCTGAAATTCTACCCCTGGGCGACTGTCCAGCAAAGACTGGCTGCGTGCATCCAGGACAACTGCGGGAACATCCCCAGCAGCCACGGCTCTTCAGTCTAGGCACCTCCAGGCTGTGCTTCTCACAAACACTTGGCATTCGAACCCAGGTAGGCCTTCCGTGCCACCTGCCTCCTCAGATTTCGCCCTGCTTCCTGAACCACCCATCACCCAGCCCTGCTCTGTGAGACTCAGGCACTCGGCAGCACCTGGCTCTCTGGTCCCGTTGTAGATGCCCCTTCCCCTGACTCTTAAGAAGCAGTTCTTCCCCTTTCACAGGAGAAACCCCATGGTTACTGACACGGCCTCCAATGCTGCACATTCCCCCTGAGCAAAGGCAGTTCTGTTGGCGGAAGCCTGAGGTCCCTTCACTGCTCCGCGTCTCCTCATGCACACGCTCAGTGCAGAGGATTCTCCCAGGGGCTCTGGGCATCCTTTATTTATTTATTTTTTTTAATCAGTGCATATTAGTTATACAGAATAGTGGGTTCACATGCATGGAACATAATTTGATCAATTCATCCCCAAGTCCTCCCCCTGCCTTCCCTCCCCTGGGCCCCCTGCTACTGGTATCCCTTTTATTTTCTATTTATTTATGTATTTATTTTGCACCAGGGATTGAACCAGGGGCCCTTATTTTGTATTTTATTTAGAGACAGGGTCTCACAGAGTTGCTTAGTGCCTCACTAAGTTGCTGAGGCTGGCCTTGAACTCGAGATCCTTCTGCCTCAGCCTCCCAAGCCTCTGGGATTACAGGCATGCGCCACCGTACCTGGCCTCCCTTCTATTTTCATGAGACCCTTTTTTGCTTCCCTATATGAGGGAAACACATGCCACTGGCTCCCTGAGTCTGCTTTATCTTTCTTAATATGATGTTCCCCAGTTCCATCCATTTTATTGCAAATGGCATAACTGCTCTTCTTTAGGCTGAATAACATGCTACTGTGTATATGCACCGATTCTCTCTATCCAATCCTCTGTCGATGGAAACCTTGGCTGGTTCCATAATCTGGCTCCTGTGGAAATTCTGGATGGTCTGTGGCCTGAGCACAGAGCAGAGTGAAGACCTGAAAGCCCATTTGATTCTTCCCCTCTTACCACCAGCCATCTTCTCCAGGGAGCATGAGGAGCTAACTCCACGGGAGCAGCCCTCAGGAGGCCTGGCCTGACCCTTGAAGCCAGACAAAGGACTGAGTACCCAAGCACCAAAGAGAGGGAGACACCACGGGAAGGCACAGTGCCAGCACTCAGAGACCAGGCACGAGGAGCACGAGCCACACCACAGGCCAGAGATCCCTTAAAAACAGCCTGCTGTGCAGACTAGGGTACTAGGCCACCTGTTCTCAGTGAAGCAAGGGGTCCCCACCTAGAACTTAGACATGATGTAGGGTACAAAGCACCAAACCATTTGGGGAGATGGGTGAGAAGTCTAAACCCCTGAAGAGAAGCTTGGAGCCGGGGATACGGCACAGCACGTGGACAGGCACGCCGGAGGGACGGTGACGTGGCCTGGCAGACTGCGGAGAGAAACCGAGGCAGGTGCTGCAAAGGCACAGGGTCAGTGCTGAGAGTGGCTAATAGCCAGTGACAGGGCTGGCCCTGGGAGGTGACCTGCTCCTCCTCTGGGGACAGCATGTCATCACTCACAGCATTTTCTGGTTTTCTTTTTACTAAATTCTGATATAATAATCTGAACCATGTTTCCCTTCAAGCCTGAATCATGCTACACCATAAGCTGGAGCAATATTTTTTTCTAATTTTGAAAGCATTTACATTTATAGAAAGGTTGATGTGTATTATATAGACTCACCAATTATTAAAATTTTGCATGTTTTATTCATCTGTCATTTGGTCTGTCTACACTGGTTTTTGTTGAACTACTTGAAAGTACACTATTGGCACAATACCTCACCCCTAATACCTCAGCGTGTCTCAGGAAAAAGGATATTCTCCCACATAACCACATTGAGGCTACCCAGCCCAAGGAAAATAACAATATCCATAAAATAGTCGAATATGCAAAGTTTCCTGAAAACCTCCAAAATGTCGGGCACAGCTATGACTCCTCCGAAGCAGTGTGGACAGTGCCGTGTGGAAACTGAGGTGGCCGCTGAGTGCTGCTGAGGCCTCGGGAGGAGAGTCCAAGCCCCTAGAAGATAACCCCATCTTGTCACCTCTCCCCTTCATCAGGCACAAGGTAGCCAAACGAATACAGTGACCAAGATGCCACCCACCCTAAAAAGGCACCACCGCATGCACCCAAAAGCAATGGAGAAATCCCCGCACGTTCCTGGGTGTTGGCTCAAATGATCCCAGCTGCCTGCTGACCACCTGCAGCCAACGCTCCTCAGGGCTCAGCACGAAGAGGAGGTGGAAAAGTCACGAAGAAGGTCCTGAGACAATGTCCCACCCCCAGAGCCTGTGCTTAGCCTGTGTTTGAGCGTTATGTGCACACACCAGGTGAATCAAGGACCAACCAGAGCAAGACATGACAGAG
This sequence comes from Marmota flaviventris, assembly GCF_047511675.1. Classification (NCBI taxonomy): domain Eukaryota; kingdom Metazoa; phylum Chordata; class Mammalia; order Rodentia; family Sciuridae; genus Marmota; species Marmota flaviventris. Next base: position 12,214,560 of record NC_092509.1, on the reverse strand, counting down.
AAGAACTCCAGATCCTTCCATGAGCAACAGCACACAGAGCAACAGTCTTGCTACCCAGGATGTTCTGGCTTTATTAATATGTAAAATGGTGATGCCCCTAGAGACCCCGCTCCCCTCCTGCCTCTGTGAACTGGATACTGTTATGACTCAAGCTGGCCCGAGCACAGGAACAGCTTCACAAGCTCACTCTGTGAACCTGGGGTTTCCTCCTGGAGGAGCTAGAGGAATGGCACCAACAGAATGAGATCTGGGCAGGAGAGAACAGGTGGACTGGGAGCACATCCTGGCTCCCCTGAATGGATTCGAGTCCATGTTATTTCCACCAGGCCCCTCGTTAGAGGAAGAAAACAACCTCAGGACAGCATTCTTTGCAGCTGGAGAGAAACAGAATATCTACAGCAGAAAAATGTTAGGAAAGAAATGTCCTGGTGACATTGCTCCACTCACCAACCCTGTCAAAGATCGGCATTGTTGCACAATAGCACAAAAGGAAAAAAAAAAGTTAAATGCTCTGGGCTACATCAAATGAACAAGTAGAACTCTGATTACAGCAGAAGAGTTCAAGTTTCCCAAGGAAGAGAGAAAGGAATTCTCTGGGGCTTCATAGCCTCTGCTGTATCTTGCTAGAGTTACGGTTCCTACAATAAAACACCATGCAATAGAATTCATATAATACAGGGCTAAGTTTATAGCTGTTCAATGTTGGTCCAAATCACCACAAGATATTTATTTAGAGAAGGACCACAAATAGACACACAGTGCACTCATGAGATGGCCCCAAGGCAAGAAATGTGTGTATTGGAGTCAATGCAATTCATGGATTCATAGGTGTATGTCAGTATGGAATTTTTTAGGAAACAGCACCTGTAGTACATGTTTACCTCAGGGGTGAATATTTTTTACCACCTTTCAGAAGCAGTTATTTTTTGATGATTGAATGCTGATGTTGGAGTGTGGATGGATGAGCTCATGAATAAATGAAAACACCTTCACAGCAGCTTTGAGGTTCCATCTGCTTCTAACCCAGGCATAAATGAGCCCCTCCGTGGAAAGCATCTGGAGTTCCACGCAGTGATGTTCTGATGTCCCTGCCTGGCCCACGGGCTCCTCCGCAGAGGGCAAGGTGGCGGTGGGTCCCAGTGGAAAACGCTTTGTGCTCCTGTCTTCCAGTCACCGCTTTGAAACTCCACAATGTATTTTTAAAGAATCACCAAATACAATGTTGGTTACAGACAGAGCAAATACATTCACACCTCCACGGTGCACGCTTCCTAGTGCTTAAAAAATAAATTCTAATGGCTTATCAAACCTACTGCATCAAATCAGACACATCTATATAAGATTTCTATGTTCAATACTTTATACAATGAAATGCTGACAAGGTAAACATTTTTGGATAAACCACAAGAATTTGTTGTCCTGACTTATGGAATTTGCCCAGTTTTCTAACTATTTTTTTTTGGCTGATTTTTAAAGGAAAAGAAATAGAGGAGGGTACTTCCAGTTCTTCCTTGGTATTGCCTGCCAACAAAATATACTTCTACCATGAAAAATGTTTTTTAAACTCCCACAGGTGCACGGCATGAGCAAATGCTGCTGCGTCACACCCACAGGCCTCATGCCTATATTGGTGACTGTGTTCCTTTACATCTTCAACAGTCCCTGAAAGTGAGCTGGCGCAACTTCTAAAAGGAAAAACAAGGAGGCGAAGTCTGTGTCTGTGAAGAAGCACCTTTCTTCCAGCCCTTCAAAAGAAACTTTGAAGACACACCCTGATTTTGGTAACACTGGATTGTTGCAAGAAGATGGTGAAGAAGGGTAAAGATAATCTGCTAATAGATTCTGATCTAGGTGACACACAGCCAATTGACAAGGAGAACATCTGAATGCCAAACATCTGTCAAAACCAGAAACTGCTCTGAAGTTACACGAGTCCCCATGTCTCAGGAGTCCAACACAGCCTGTGACCTTCTACTCTACAAGTCTCCTCAGCCAAGCGATTTATTTCCTACAGTCCAATGTCATAAATTAAAGCTACCTCAAGTTGCATGACAGAAAAATCTGTGTCCTTGGCTTGGGCAATTGCTCAAAGGCTCGCCACCACTATCCACCACAAGAATTTACTAGGCTCATAACAGTATAATTCCTTCCGAGGCTCTGTAATAAGATAGTGGCTTACCCTGTTGCTCAGTGCACTCACCACGGAGCTAAATCAACATATATCAAGTTAAAAAAAAAAAAAAGAACCTAGTTCATCCCCAGCCATGGAACAGGGTGTCCTGCTCTGTCTGCAGGATCCCACTGACGGGGCCTCCGTGGCTTCTCTGTTCTCTTAGCAGTCAGGAAGCACTCCTTTCTTCTAGCTGAACGTCCTTGGCCACGCAGAGCATTGCTCTAATCTACGCGGACTCAGGAGAATGGTCCAGAAGTTGTAACCACAGAGCAGCCTGCAGGTGCACAGGACAGAGCCCAGCTTCTGCTCACCCAGAAGGAAGGGGCGTGCACTGTGACAGCAGGGTCCCCAGGGCTAGGGGAGGAGCTGAAGCCTGATCTCCACCCAGGAGGGCACTGGCCTCCAGGGCTTTCTCAGTTGCGGCACAACCTGCAGACACTCTCTCCAGGTAGACTAGCTTCCTCTGTCTCTGCCTGAGAGGACGCAAAAGAGCCCCTCAGTACATTTCCTCCACTCAAGTGCCCATGCCCGGCCAGAGCACCACCTCTTGTGTTTGTTTCTGGCAAGATCTCACTAAGTTGCCCAGGTTGGTCTTGAACTTGTGGGCTCAAGAGATGATCCTGCCTCAGCCTTCCCAGTGACAGGGACTAGGAGAGCACCACTGTGCCTGGCTGCACACTTCTGGTTTTAATTTCAAGTCCCAGGACAGACACTGGTCGAAGCAGGTGGGCCTAAAGTTGGCCCTGTTCTATCTATGAGCCCAGGAGAGATGGTGCTATCTGCTGCCACAGGCTTGACCTGAGGGCATGGTACTAGGCAGCTGAGGGGTCCCATGAACTGGCAAGACCTTCCAAAAGGTTCTGTTCTCTCAGTGACAGGGTATAGGTGGGTTTTCCCTCCTCATCACTCCTTCACAGATGAGAAACCAGATGCTCCCAGTGGTGAGTAACTGGTCCTGTATCTACCAACGGATGGAACTGGTATGTGAATGCAGCTCCAGAGAATTTCATTTCCTCACTCCTCCCGGCCACATCAAAGGACATGAGTCCACCCTGCTCCCAATGCAAGGCCCCAGCTTTTGTGAGCATCTCAACAACACTCAAGAAGATGCTCAACGAAGTTCAATGGCTCTCACACATATGGATTCATATTTTAGTACACTAATCTGATTTTTTCCAGCTGCTTAAGGAAAGGACCAGTGCTCCCCACTGGAGTGTTCTGGGCTGGGCACTTTGTAAGGGATAGAGGACAGTAGGCACCTCCTGGTCTGTGCTTCTTGGAAAACCTGGAAGACATCACTTCCCTGGAGGTACGACCATGTCTTTCACAGCCAGATGGCCATGATCTGAGTGAGATGGGGAGCATGGGGTTCCTTAACAGCTAATCTTTCTGCATTTTAATTGTCAAAACTCGGAAAGCATTTACTAAATTGTTAGTATGCAATTATCCTCAGGAACCAAACTTACGCTCTGACACATTAGAGAATGTGTGTTCTAGTGTTTACCCACCTCAGCCACCTCCAACTCTTCCCTGTTAAATGTTTTCCATCTTGTATTTCATGTGCCAAGCTGCCTTTGAGAGTTATGTTTACCACCAACTCCTCCGTCTCCGACACAGTGCCACTTCTGAGTCGCTGGCCCAACCCCTGCTGCTCCAGAGGACCTCACAGGAGCCATGCACCCCAAATTCCACCACAGCGGCCACCACTCTGGCACTGGCACCCCCACTCTCAGTTCAGTCTGAGGGGGCCCAAGGGCAAGATTGTTCCAGAAGCCCTTCCACTCACCTCATGCAAACCCTCTGTGACTCTGGTCCCCAGCGATGTGAGTGGGCACCCTTCACTTTCTCAGCTGCAACTAGAAGATCTCCACCCAGATGAGGGAGACTTTGTTCAGTACCCTGCAGGCTACAGGCCCAGGCTCACACTGTAAATGGAAAGCAGGACTGGGCTAAAGGTGGGTGGCCTTTGGGATTAGCCTACCCTCCACTCTAAAAATGGCTTAAAACTAAACCCATGAGCATTCTAAAAAAAATCATTTTTATCTCAACATATTAGCACCATGGAGTTAAATCTACTACAAACACATTTGTATCTCATTTCAAGCAATAAACATGACCCCCCTCAAAATAATCCCTAAGAAAGTGCTTTTGATTAGGAAAGCAGTTGACAGTGCACAGTCAACAGCACCATTAGGGAAATTGAAGCAGGCCAGAGACCCCGTACCCAGAAGACCCTCACCATATTTTTTCTTGTTAATATAATATCAGCAAAGATTTATGCAAAACAGTTCAGTGTGATTAGACCTTCCTATTTTCTGATGCTGTGTCTCGCAAAAGCTAAGTTTAACTGCAGACCTGCTGATGTTGCTCCTGCTTCTGTGGTAAAACGTGTAAAACCTCTGGCTGTTCTAAAAACTGGAACAAAAAGCACTGTCATGTGAACCTCCAAGCTCCCCCCACCCCCGCCAACTCGGTATTAAGTCCAAAGCATTTCTAGACTCTTGGTCCAGAGAATGATTTGGGCAATAGCCCCTCTGGACCCTGCAGTCAATAAACCTGCTTCCTGAAAATTCCCTGGGTGGCCAGCCTTGTCTGTCCCACATCCAAACCTTTCCACAAGCAAAGCATCCTGCCTCTATAAACACTCACCCTTGAAGTCTCCAGGACTCGCCCTGGGTTCCTGCGGTCTATGCAGGGCTCTGCCTTTACACTCCCTGAAGAGGGAACACCTGTACAGTGAGCCTGTCTTCCGGAGCTCAGCTCTATATTTTGGCACAGGGTGAAGGCTCCAAAAAGATTCCATGAACAGAGGAAACGAAGGAGCAGACGAGTGCTCCTTCCCCAGTCACATAGGACCCTCCATCTGGGACCTCCAAGATCACCCCTTCTGTCCTGCCTGTGCAGAGGTGCCACTCCCACCCTGCCAGATGCCTGGAGCTGGCTGTCCACATACAGATAGCATATTCCTGATCTTGGGCTCCCTCTTCCCTTCCATAGCCATCTCCTCCCCACCCCCACCACCCAATGGCAGCAACATCAGAGAAGGGAGAAGCAGCAGAAGACACTTAGGTCAGTCACTCTTCCCTACTTTGGGCAAAGATGTTCTTCTTTGGATCATCCAGATCCTTCCAACTCCTAAAGGTCTCTCTACGGGATGCTGACTTATGGGGGAGGGGGCTGAAATCTCACTAGCTGCAGAAGCAACAGGCCTTTCTGAGTCTGCAGAAAGACCTTCATTCTGGGGCTGGGGTTGTGGCTCAGTGGCAAAGCGCTTGCCTTGCACATGTGAGACACTGGGTTCGATCCTCAGCGCCACATAAAAATGAATAAATGAAATAAAGATATTGCATCCATCTATAACTTAAAAATAAATAAATAAATAAATACCTTCATTCTAATGTGTCCCATCATGAAAGCCCAAGGAGTGGGCCAGGTGAAAGGAAAAGGGAGGGAAGGTGAGGAATTTGGAGCAGGACCACTCCATGGGCACCACTGGTCAGTAGAGTAGAGGTCACTTGGGAAGTAAGCATGGGGTTCAGGTTAATGAGTGGGTCTCAACCAAACGCAGCCCTCCAAGGGACACCTGGCAACATCTGGAGATATTTGGTGTTCACAAATGGGGGTGGTGGTGTGCTACTAGCATCTAACAGAGGCCAGCAAGGATGCTAAGTGCCCTATGATATACAGTCCCCACCACGGAGTCACCCAGGAAAAACTGTCAATAGTACCGAGGTTCAGAAACACTGGGCTTATCATCAAGAATTCTGTTCTAGTCTATGGCTCAGAAGACACTTCCAACGTAACAGGAAGTCAGCATAAAAAGTTAAATGATATGAGTCCCAGAGGCCAGCAGTTCAGGTGCCATCCATTCATCCATTCAGCAAATATTTATGAGCACTAGGTGCTTTCTGGGCTGTGGAAGAGCTCACAGCTGGTGACTTGAAGAATCCCTGCCAGTGTCACCATGTGGTTCACTGCAGGAACTCAGAGTGGGAGCCTGGAGAGTGGAACCACTGAGAGAAGAGACTCAGCCTCGCCTGCCCACTTGTTGAGAGCTCAACTTCCACAAAACATCCCTCTCAGGCCTCAGAGGCTTTGGGATTTAAAATAATAATAATAATAATAATAATAATTCCTCATAAAAAGTCTTTTGTCCAGAGTGAAACTTGTGGCTGTCACTGCTGGGGTTGAGCATAGTTCATAATTATCTCATTTATCTTAACTGCCAAAACCTAAAAATGAAGGGGGTGTGGCTGAACACTTGGTTAAATTCTTTCTGCTGCTGCCCGGGCAGCTGCACACCTCTCCAAGAGTCCAGAAACTCTCCTACAGTCAGAATGCAGAGAAGCCACTTGGAAAGACAACTGAGAGGTAACATCAAAACGGTAAGGACCAGGCTTGGAATCTCTGTGGACACCATGAGGAGAACATTCTGTTTTGTAATTATACCTCTTTCAATTTGTTGAATTCAATTATTAAGCAACAAATTAACTGACCACTACCTACAGATGGATGAGCCTCTGCTGTTATTTTCTTAGTTGAGTAGAAATGGCAAGCAGCAAAAGCACTGCCCTAGAACCTCTCCCGCTGCATGAATAAAACATTAGCTTCTCTAAATTTAAACGTAAACCCCAATTAATGCATCAAAATGTCAGTTGTCACCCAAAGCATTTTAGTAGCAAGGAAATACCTTGGAATAAAGAAGGATCCTCACAGGAACACAGTGGAGTGATCTGATTTTATTCCCATGGCTGGAGCTCCTACAGCCTGTCTGCTAGTATTTATCCCCTCAACAAAGCCTCAGAGAGAGGGCATCTAAGAATACTGCTGGTGGTTCAAGGGACTTGTTTCCATGGTCTTAATCATTAAGTACGTTTGTACCAAACTCAGTCATCACCACTGTGAGTGCCCCTCAAGTCACAAACCTCAGTGATCATTTCCAGAAAACCCTAGAGCCAGGCACAAATAGAATTATAAAAATAAACCTAATCATGACTTCAGGGGCTGAAGAGATGACTCCCAAAAAACTATGATTTGTATCATAGTCCTCAATTACAAAGAAAGCAGAGAATGAAAACAAGAAATAGAAAAGTTGTATTTTCTAACAGAAAAAAAGCAGAAATAAAAAGTGAGGTCATATCCATAGCCATAAGAAAAATGGTTTCCAATGGATTTGAATTCTTGTCATCCTACACCCCATATTTTTCAGACAGAAAGGGAACTTGGTCCCTTGACTTCCTTCTGCAATCTAAAGCCAGCAGATCAGCGATGATTTCAGTAGCAGTCAGGAGACTCGAGTACACATACATCATTGTAAGGTTTATGCTGAATTAAATGCACTCACCACAGTCCTCTAAAGACCAGCAAGGGCATAGAAACCAAACATTCAAATCCTATGTTTCTTCCCCAAAATATAAGCTCATTGCTAGTAGACTGCTGATGTTTGGCTTGGACTTGAAGGTTTCATAAATAATCTAAAGATAGACATACTTTTAGTGATGAATATAAGATTAAATTACAAAAGCCTGATGTTCTTCCTAGTACCAATATATTGCAATTTCAAGCAATAAATAACAGGTTTTAAAAATCCTCAAGATTATCAAGCTATTAGACTCACAAATGAATGAGGCAATGCTCATTTCTTTGACTGAAGTGGTTAATGTCTCTTTGCTGTGTCCAAACACAGTGATGAGACCACTCAATTCTGGTTATATCTATCAGCATCTGGAGTTTGTTGTAGGCAACCTCTCTCTCTTCCAAAGTAAGCCAAAAAAAGGTGAGGTCTGTGTCATTGCTCCTGGCACAGTCAGCTGAAAGCCCACTACAAAGAAGTTTCAGCTTCTCTACCTGGCACCAGGCTTTCTTTCATGTTGCAAGCACCGTGCCAGAATTGACACTGATGCGTATGGAACCTCCTCACTGAGGACCCCAAAAATCCTGGGACAAAGGGAGGGGCTGAGATATAAAGAACTGTCATCCATCATCCTGCTTAGGAGACACCGGGAAGAGTTAAAATCCGGGTTGCCTAAGTCTGCATTCTCCAAAAGAGCCAGCTGCTCCTGACCCGGGGCCCAGTAACACTTTCTGATCACAGTAAAGCTACGCAGCCCAGGATACTGATTCGCTTGCGCGTTTCTCAAGTTCTGCCACAAGAGGGGTGCCCTCCATATTGTGACACCTCCGGAAGAAGGGGATAAGGATGGAGAGGACTGTGTGGGAGAGAGAGGCTTGTGAAATAACGGATCAGAAACCCTGAAGGCTCCGGAGAACTGTCTCCAGGCCTCTTCCTCAAAGTTACAAACCCTCAGGCAGGGCGGCAGCTGGCGGCAGGACCCTCACAGAGCGCGCTTCCCAGGCTGCTGTCACAGTGGTAGGAAGACCAGAGGACAGGGAAAAGGCTTGGGGCGGGGTGGTCTTACTTTTGTAGCTCGCTGCCCAGGGCTGATAGCCATAGTAGCCTGTGATGCGCAGGATCCGCTCCTCGATGGAGGTGAGTCCCACCGGCCCGCTGGTGAGGTCCTCCACCGAACGCGACCATTTCAAGTCCTCCTTGATCGCCTCGTCTACCACCAAGTACTTGAGCTGCCTGAGCTGGGGGCTGATGTCGGACAGTCTCCGAGGGCTGACGTCCGGTGACCTCCTCATGCCACTGAGGCCGCGGGCGCCGGGGCAGGTGGCAGGCGGAGAGGGATTAAGGACAGAGAGGGGGGCTTCGGTGAGGAGCGGGGCCCTGGGCGAGCCAGGGTGCAGCCGGGGCTGCTCCCTCGCGCCACCCACCTCTGCTCGCTCCGAGCCTCGAAGTCGGATTCGTCTCCCGTCTCCCGCGCCCTCCCCTGGGCGCCTCCGGCAGTGTGGGTTGGGGCCAGTGGCGAGGGAGAAGGTGCCTTAAACTTCCCGCCATGCACGTCGCCCCTCCCGGACCCCCGAGGTCGCGGCTGCAAGAGTCCACCCAGCATTCGGGCCATCTGCCGGCCGGCTCGCGCGCCCACACCCCGGGCGCTACTCACATGGCGATGCCTTTGCCCCTGGGTGCGCCGCCGGGAAACTCTCGGATCCCCATAGGCAGCGGCAGGGTGAGGCCGGGAGCTCCCAGACTTGAGGCGGAGGGGCCGCGGGCCCGAGCTAGCGGCAGCTGCTGGCCAGGAGAGGTGGGAGCGCTGCCCGCCACGGGTCCGCCCCGTGCAGCCCTGCGCGCCCTGGTTTGTCCCCACCACCTCCGCGGCGTGCGGCGGGTGGCTCAGCCCGGCGACTCGAGCCGGTCCACGGGGCCCACTGCAGCTAGCCGACAGCCGAGCGGCGGAGCAGCGCCGCGCCCCTCGCCTGTCACTGTCGCCGCCGCCCTAGCACAGCGCGGGCGCGGGCGCCGCGGGGCCGGGAGAGCGCTCCCAGCTGTGCGCTCCGAGACACCTGGGCGGGCGGGGGTGCGCCCGGCAGGCGCGCGGAGCCAGGCGGGGGCGCTGCGCCCCGCTCCCGCAGCCCGAGTGCGCCCGCCGGGCTCCCAGCTCCGTCCGCAACCTTGGGGCGTGCAGCGCTGTCCTCCGCCTGCAGGACCCGCCACAGCCCGCGGACCCGGCCGGGCACTTCCACCAGCCTCGGGGCAGGTGCTGCCACGCCCGCCCCCGCCACCGACCTCCTAAAGAGCAAAACTACTCCGAAAGAAAAAAATTCGCCTCTACACTCAGAATGCCAAATAAATAAATGGTATTTCATAGGCAAAGCTGAGAAAAAGTACATCGTTTTATGGTCGGGATGGCGCAGTCAAACCTGTCCTCAAAGGGCGCATCTTCTCACTGATGAGGCCAGTACCCCGTCCGTTTTCTCTTTGGAGATGCCCCTTCTCTTTAGCTTCTGGTCGGTTTTGTGTTTCCCTGTTCACCCGCCCTTCTTTCCAGATTAACTAATCACCTTTCATAAAGTTATTGTCCATTGGTCCAAATTTAGAAAATATGGGAATGTGTGAAGAAAGATACCAGTTATCCCACCAAAGGTGCCTGCTTTGAATTAGATATGGCCTCCTTTTTTCCAAGGCAAAAATACTTTTTTTTTCTTCACAAAATAATCAGATTCAAATCACACAACTACCTCATGTACCATTTTTATATTAAATATAAATATATGTTCCTCAGCAAACTGGAATAGACGAGAACTTCCTCAGCTTGATGAAAAGAAATTATAAAATCCTACAGCTAACACAATGCTAACTTCACGGTTGTGTGAGAAACTGGGCATTTTCCTGCCAAGATCAGAAATAGGCAAAGTTTATGGTTTGAATAAGTGGTGTTCCCCCAAAAGCTTATATGTGAGACAATGCAAGAATCTTCAGAGGCAAAATGATTAGATTATGAGAGTTGTAACTTAATCAGTGGATTAATCCAGGTATGGATTCACTGGCCAGTAACTATAGGCAGACAGGTGTGGCTGGAGGAGGTGGGTCATTGGGGGGTGTACCTTTGGGGTTTATATTTTGTCCCTGGTTAACAGAGCTCTCTGCCTCCTAGTTGCCATGTCCTGAGCTGCTCTCCTCTGCCACACCTTCTGCCATGATGTTCTGCCCTCCTCCACCAACTATGGACTGAATGTCTGAAACCTTGTATCAAAATAGCCTTTGGGTCTTTGACCACAGGAGGTAGAATCTGACTAAACAGATGTCGCTCCTCACTAGTCCTTTCCAACATCACACTGGAAGTCCTAGTTTGTGGAATTACACAAGAAAGGGAATCAAGTACACCAAGAAAGAAGAATTAAAAAGAAAGCTAAATTGTCATTGTTTGCAAATAACATTGGTTGTTTATTAACAAAATCACAAAGGATGACCAGAAAAAAAAGGGGGAGGTGGAACTAATAGGCAATTAAAGTAGGATCTAAAAAAACATTAAAGTACAAAAATCAACTGATTCTCCAAATGGAATTCAAAATAAAGGAAAAAATACTGTTTACATGAGCACTCCTCAAAAGTTAAATATCTAAGTATAAATCTAATAAAATATGTATAATATATATGGAAAACTACAAAATTCTAATGAAAGAAACCAAGGGAGAACTAAATGAAAAGCTATCCCATATTCATGGACAGGAAGACTCAGCTACATTAAATTTATGGATTTAATGTAATCCCAGTCATGTGTAGATTCCACATAGGAAGAAAAACTTGTAATATTTTGTAGCATAGTAGAATAATTAACTGAATATTTCAAAATAGCTGATAGAGGGGATTATGAGTGTTCCCAATTCAAAGAGATGATAAGCCAGTGATGGATATGCCAGTTAGCCTGACCTGACCATTACACATTGCACATATGTATTAAAAGGCCACACTCTGCCCCATAAATATGTACAACATGAGTTAATTCAAAATAAAAAATAGAAAAATTACATGAAAAGGCAAAGGACCCAGAATACCCAACACAATATTAAAGAGAAAAACATTCTGAGGCCTGACATAACATGACTTCAAGACTTCATATAACCATGGTAATCCAGACACTGGTGTTGGTAAAAGAACACACAGAGCCCAATGGAACACAATAGGTCACCAATGAACTGGCATAGTCAACTGATCTTGGATAAATAAGCAAAGAAATTCAATGAAGAAAATGTACACATTTCTTTTCAAATGGTGCTAGAATAACTAGAAATCCGCATGTCAAAAAAAAAAATCTAGACAGCTCACATTCTTCACAAAAACTAACTCAGAATGGACCATTGGCCTAAATGCAAAAAATAAGCCCACAAAATCCTTAGAAAATAAACAGGATAAGTGGGCATGATAACACACACTCATAATCCCAGGCAGGGACTTGGGAGGCTGAGGCAGGCGAAGCGCGAGTTCAAGATGTCAGCAATTTCATGAGGGCCTGTCTAAAAAAAAAAAAAAGTAAAGATCTGGAGATGTAGCTCAGTGGTAGAGTGCCCTCTGCTTCAATTCCCAGTACAAAAAAAAAAAAAAAAAAAAAAAGAAAAGAAAGAAAGGAGAGAAGGGGAAAAAAACAGGAGAGAATCTAGATAACCTTGGGTTTGTTGGTGACATTTTATATACAGGATCAAAGGCATGATTGATGAAAGGAAAAATTGATAAGTTGGACTTCATTAGATTTAAAACATTCTGCCCTGAAAAACACTGGCAAGACAATGGGATGACAAGCCACAGACTGACAGAACATTTTATCAAAAGATAGTACAAAAACTGGTATCCAAAATCAGAACTCTTGAAACTCAACAATAAGAAAATGAACAATTCAATAAAAAAATTGCCAATTACCACTATCATATCACTAAAAATATACATATGGCAAATAAGCATGAAAACATGCACCATATCATATTAAAACTGCAAAAATAAGCCACTCCCTACATACTAGAATAGGTAAAATCCCCAACACTGAAACAGTAAATTCTGGCAGGACGTAGAACTGAAAACTGGAATTTCTTCTCTTCTGCTGGCAGGTAGGGTCTGTGTAAGTTGCAGGCCTCTGCAGTCCACAAACAGCTTGCATTTCTGAATGGCGGGCTGTGCCCCCTAGTGTTGCAGCCCAGCAGCTCACCAACTTCTTATTTCAGACTGAAATCCACAAACAAGGATGAGGGTCTAAGAGTATGATTTATTAAAAGGTGAATAGAAAGAGAACTCCCTGCCCACAGGGAAGAGAAAGCCCAAGAGAGGTTCCTCTTGAGTGTGCTAGTCTACGGAGTTTATATAGCCCTTGGGTCAATACTATTGGTCTAAATTTAAGTTAACCAGGACTTGAAAAAAGTACTTTCATTATTGGTTGACCATAGAGTCTGAACTTCCATTCAGGACTGCCCCACCACTGTTTTCTGGTCGCTAGCTGTAACCCCAACTTCCCAGGTGGCTGAAGTCAGCGGATGAGGTTGCTGGAGGAGGAGGTGTGTTTGGCAGCTGTAGCACTGTGTGGACCCTCATCTGTGCCTGGCAGGTCAGGGCACCATGGAGTGATAGGTCAGTGTATCCTGGCTCATCCTGGCCCTGACCCACACCTGCGTGCACTCCTGCCCATCCAGGACGCTCTAGAACAAGGTCTTGGATTCTGAACCACAGGAAACTACATTCTGGGCTGATGGAGTGCAGCATGCAAGAGCCACTTTGGAAAACAGTTTGGAATTTTCTTATAAAATGCATCAAACTCTTAGAACACATCCAGCAATCACACTTCTTGATATTTACCCACATGCCTTGAAAATATGGGTCCACAAAAAAAAGTCTGCAAATATTTATAGCAACTTTATCCATCATCACCAAGATGTCCCTCAATAGTTGAGTAGGGTACTATTCACAGAGGAAACCTCACTGCAAGCTGTGGGCTTCGATAACGACATGAGGATACATCTTCATCAGTTGTAATAAATGCCCACATGGTGTGGAACGGTGCTGGTGGGGAGGGACTGTGCTTGTGTGACAAGAGGAAGGTATTTGGTAACTTCTGGACTGGCCTTTCCTCTAACATATAATGTAAATCTAAGTTTCCTCTAAAAATAAAATTCAGTCAATTAAAAACATTTTCATTGTAATACTTTCTGATGTCACTATAGTCTCCTAAAAGACTCTTCTCAGGCTTTATTAAGGTATAATTTATAAATAAAAATTGTATAGATTTACGTCTGCAATGTCATGATCTGATATGTGGCTACACCATGCATTGATTAAATAAAGCTAATTAACATCTCCGGTACCTCAAACACTCATTTCTTGGTAATAAAACCATTAAAGATTTTTCTCTGTGAGCCACTTTCAAGCTCAGGATCCCTTATTAACGGTAGTCACCAATTGTAGAGGAGGAAAAGTTTGTTTGAGGGCTCACGGTTTCAGAGGTCTTAAGTCCATAGAAGGCCAGCTCCATTCCTCAGGGATTGAGGTGAGGCAGAGTGTGGCGAGGGGGGGGGGGGCGGGAAGCAGCTCACATGACCATCAGGAAGCAGAGTGACTCCACTGCTAGATAGAAATACACACCCCCGTAGCCACACCTCAGTGCCCCCTCCTTAAACCACACCCCACGCACCTTCAGCTGCCACTCAGATAATCTCATCAAGAGATTGATGCACTGATTGGGTTGAGGCTCTCACAACCCAATCATGTCTCTGAACCTTCTTGCATTGTCTCACACATGAGCTTTTGGGGGACTCCTCACATCCACACCATAACACCATCTGAAGCCGTGCACCCTTGGACCAAAATCTTCCTACTCCTCCCGTTTTCAAGTTCACAAATTGTTCTCTAGCTTTCTCAGCCATTGACACCTTGGCTGATTTCACTGGTCCTGGCCAAAGCCCCTCCACCAGGGCCGTTTTCCGTCTTTTGCTTTGCACTTAGAATTGGAGATGCTCCCTGGTTTAACAAAACAAAAACAAAAACAGACCAACAAAAAACTGTTGGTGACCATCAGTTCATCTCACATACATTTTCTTCCTCTACAATGTAGATTCACATAATGATGGTCTCCTCCACAGCTCTCTGATACCTTTAAATAGGTTATTTACCTGGGTTTTCTAGTTGTTGCAACTAGTATTCATTTACTAAAGCCTGCCATATCCTACCTGGATGTAGCTTTCTGATATACAATTTCATAAATGTTTATTTATTTTTCTTTTTAAAGCGGTCATGAACTTTTATTAAAGCTAACACATTTACCAACATGTCTTTGGAAATTCATTAGGCAAGGATTTTTTTTTCTTAAAAAATCTGGCTTTCCTTTGATTTCTGGGTGAGTTTTAAGGGAAAGCAATGGGGGTGGACAGGATCGTGCTGTGGCTTCATTTTGGCTGGTTGGTTCTTTATGCATTTTTTGATTGATGTCAGTTCTGGGGGAAGGATAACAACAGCAGCCAGTCGGTACACCACATCTGGTGTCAGAAGCAATTTACTCATTACCTGAATTCAGTGAAGTGCTCTTTATTTTCTATTCATAATAAAACTTCAATGAATAAGTTCATCAAAATGAGTATTGTGTTGCAAGCTAAGCTAGCCAATTGCTGCTTCCAAACAGAGTGTGTTCTGCATGCGTGTTCCTATAGCTTATTTCTCAAATCAGTAAGTGAAAATTTAATTCATTAATTTTAAATATTACTTTATTTAAAATATGCTTTGCGTTTTTTTTTTTTTTTGGCAGGAGAATGATATATTCTTCACAAACCTTCAAGAGCCCTGAAATATTGAGCATATTTAGAGGCATGTTTATTGTAAAATGTAATAAACACTGAGTGCATGCTGTGTGCTAGGTTCAAATAAGAGAAATCTTCTGCCCTTGGGGAGCCCATAGCATAATAAACAAGCAAACAGCCGTAGCAGGAGTCATGTGGGCCATGATCGCTGTATGCAAAAGACTCAGTAGAAGCCTGCAGGAGGGATTTCCAAGTCAGGTCGGGGAAGAAGGAGACAGAGCATCAGAGAAATGGCAGATAAGGCTTCTTAGATTAGAAGCCAAACTAGTTCAAAATAGGAATAGGAATCAGCCAGGAAATGCAGCAGGAGGAGCAGTAGCTACTGCAGGAAGGGCACTGGCTGCCAAGGTGGGAAGTAGGAGGGCGGAGCCTGTCTGGAGGGTAGAGTGGGAACAGTGGGCCTTCCTACCCTCTGGGGCCTCTCGCCCTCCACGCACTGCCCTGGAGCCCAGAGAGTGCTACCCTCACCCACCTCATCGCCCTCACAGTGGGAAGGCTCCACCTCTGCCTGGAGGGCCTGTCTACTGCCCACCTCCCTCACCCTCCAGCACCTCCTGCTCAGACTCCCTCCCTCCAGGAGCCTTTTCTCACCCTTGGCAGAGTAGTACAGGCCCTTCCTGTACAGCCCTGTGGGCTCCGGCCTCCATAGCCCTCCTCAGGGCCTTAGTACATATTAATTTACAGGAGTATTTAAATAATGCCTGCCCCCTCGCTCAACTAGAAATGGGGAGGTGTAGGTTGCTTGGCTTTCGTTGTGCCCCCAGTTCCTAATAAACACCTGCCTAGGTGCCGCTCAGGAAAAAAGTGTGTGTCGGATAAATGGACAATGGGAAAATGGGAGAAAGAAGCCATCGCTGGAGAAGACTGTCAAGAATAGAATGCGAACAGCGGTCCAAGCCGTATTAGGACTTCCCGTTCCTGCCAGTTCCCTTTTCCAGGCCAGCACTGGGTCCTCCATCACAGGTCGGCAGGCGAGGCTTCTCATTTCCTCCCAGCTTATCTCTTTCGGCCTCTAGCATCAGCCTTTCTTCAAGCCTCATTTTTCAGCCCAGACAGTATGTGGAGCAACCCCGTGCTCTGGATATTCTGAGCTGGTTTTGACTTCAAACATCCTGTTCTATTGTCCTCAAAAAGGGTGCTCCTATTGTTAGAAGATCTGTCCCAGTTTGAGGTTCAGAAAACATACTTTTGTGATACACTTACTGCAGGTACATGGGATAGACAGAGGCCCCTGCGTTCTACGTTGGTTTACCTCATCCCCCAGATGGTAGCCTCCATTAGTTAGGGACCTTGCCTTTCGTTCGTTTCTGACTCTCACAGTGTTCAATGGCTCTGTCAATGCTGGTGGTGTGTTAAGCAATATCAAAGAGTCCCGGAGTTTCTAAGGGTACAGAGTATGCATTGGGAAAGGAGGCCTTTCCTCAGATCCTGCAACATTCAATCAGACCAATTAAAATTCTGGACCTTATAAAGACAAGGAAAATAGGATGAGTTGGAAATGATCAGCATAATTAATTTAAGGATATAAACACATGCATGGAGATACACACACACACACACACACATACACACACACCTATGCAAATCACACTACTGTAAGATACAACCCACTTGGCTCTTAGGTACTGGCAAAACACTCAGCCCAGAGTATCCAGGAAAAGGGTTCTGCCCTGGCCCTCCTCCTCTTCTTCTCCTAATTCTAGGATCCTTTTCTGATCCCATTCCTGTCCACTTTAATCTGCACCAGCCCACCACATCTGATCACTCTTAGGACACTATCAAAAATGATAATCCATTACAGAGATTCCTGGGAGTTTTTGTGCAATTCTGCAAGTCGAGATCCACAAGCTCTGAGTTGACTGTGGTTCACGGCACTTCTGTGTCCTCATCTATTTCTGCACCTGTGTCTGATGCCCTCTTTCAATAGGCTTCACCCCTCTCTCCAGAGGATATGGTCTGGAAGTCCAGTGGCTGCTAGGAGAAAGAGCTTATAACCACTGTGGCACATGAAAAATCTCCATTACTGAAAACCCACTCACAATCTCTTTGCAAGATTAAATGTCCTGGCCCAGGGCACTGGGCCTGAGGGTCACAGTCACACACTACTGCCCTGGGACCTTACTGCTTCATGCCCGCCAGGATGTGGATGTGCACACATTCTTCCTCTGCCATTTCTACGACCACCCTAGAAGCTCAGGTCTGATTTCACTACACCAGCAGCAGATGTGACATATACATATGCACACATGTCATGGCTAAGTGTCGA
Source organism: Marmota flaviventris (assembly GCF_047511675.1). Classification (NCBI taxonomy): domain Eukaryota; kingdom Metazoa; phylum Chordata; class Mammalia; order Rodentia; family Sciuridae; genus Marmota; species Marmota flaviventris. The sequence goes on along the minus strand of NC_092509.1, from coordinate 12,196,948 downwards.
CATGACACAAAACCTAGTATGACATAGACGCAAGTAAGTTCTGCTCTTCTCATCATCCTGGAGGTCACTTGTTCACCTCAATCCTACTGCAATTGCTTGAAGGACTTTCAGAACTCTGCTTTTAAAATGGATTTTAGAATTTAGAGCATTAATTTTCAATATTGTCTGTGTTGACGATCATTATTCATGGAAGGTGGCTTTGGGTTTGGAAAACAGCCAAAAATCATTTGGGACAAACTCTGGCTAAAATGGGGATGATTAAACTGAACTAAAATCAATGTAGATTTTCTTTCTTTCTTTCTTTTTTTCCCTCAAATAACTCTCTCTTGAATTACTGCTAGGGGACAGAAGAAATCAATGGGCTATGGCAGCCTTTTCCCTTTCACAAAATCTTCAGTGCTTCCAAAACAATTCTGCTGGTCCCTTTGAAGGCAGAGGATGAAATCTGTGTGAATGAAGCATGATGTCCAAGGAACATGTAACCTGTGGTCCTTCAGCACTTTTGCCATATGTGCCTTCTAGAATCTCCAAGACATTGTCATTCCTGTATTGCTAATTTAGTTTAAGTTTCAGATCATCATTGAAATAATAAAACAAACCAAAATTTGAGTTTGTGGAAGACACTTTCATTAGGTTCTTTAGAGAAACACATATATCATATAATAAATCTCTTTATGTTTATACATATGTAAATATATATATATATTTTAGGATGATATATGAATATAAATACAAAGAGTTTTGTTATAAGGAATTGGCTCATCCTCTTATGGATGCTGGCAAACCCCAAACCTTCAGAGCTGAAGTTCTCCCTTGAGTCTGAAGACCAGCTGTCTGGAGAACTCTCTTGTCCTTGGGGAAGTCAGCCTTGGGATCTACCCAGGCCTGTAACTGATTGAGTGAGCCACACTCACACCATGGACGTAATCTGCGTATCTAAAATTCACTGATTTTTAAAAAGGTTAAACTTGTCCCCAAACATCCTGCAAGTTGACACATAAAATACCCCTTACAAGTCCACCACATGTCACCTTGGCACCCATGTGCTGCACCGTGACAGCCTTCGGAAGGCTACCCCACCATTCCATCAAGCCAACTGCTCCAGGCTGAGGGCATCTTGGTAAGACCAGACCCAACAGCCGGGGGCCATGGCAGCAGCCACTTGCAGGAATGAGTTTCCCACTCAGAGGCAATGCTGTGTGGGTGGCATGATGATGGCCAGGCATTCTGTCACTCTGCAGATGGGAGCTGGGAAGGAACCAGCAGGGTGGAGGAAAGGCAAGTCTGTGTCCCAAATAAGTGTCTCTTCCAGTAAGAACAAAACTTTGCCCTTTCCATGATAAAAGTGGCTCAATATAAAACACCTGTCACCAGGGAGCCAGTGGATCACCTCAGGGAAGTGGTGTCATATTGCAGGGCAGGGTCATAGTTGGTCCCTGCTGCTGGCAGACTGGGCAGCAGTAGTGGCCAGGTGGACTTGGTGAGTGGAATTCTTATTGCTGTGCTCAAGCATCCTCTCCATCCTTGTGCCGTGGCTACTTTGTTTGCAAACCCATGCGGGCAGTGACCGGGGTGGCTGGGTTTCCACTTTTGCTGTCACCCATCTACTTCCAAAGGAGATTCTGGGTTGGTCTCTGCTATCTCAGCCATGTAGCTGCAGGAGATAAGTGCCTCTTTCAGGACAGACATAGCAGCTTCCCAGTCACTCAGCACTAGACCTAGGAGAGGGAAGCTCTGAGCTCCTCCCTCTCTCCCCACTTTGTTCAGTGATATTGAAAGTCTGAGAAAACTTTTCAAAAGTATCATATACATGGACAGCCAGATCCTTGCTTCTTATACGTTATCAATTAGAAGCATAGAGTGGTGATATTTTGTGTATATCTACTGCCAGATCATTCCATAGAATATCAGTGCTCTCTTTCTCACCAGAAAATATTGCTAAATGTAGGGAGTCAAACTCAGAAACCCTAGAACTAACTCAAAACATCCATCCTTAAGATTCTGTTCCTCTGGAACCACTCAGTGCCAAAATCTATATTTGACAAGGTTTTCCAGCATTAATAGGAGGCTAGCAGATCCAAACCAGCAGGACCGGCAGGGAACAGTGGTGCCCACCTGTAATCTCAGAGACTCGGGAGGCTGAGGCAGGAGGATCGTAAGGTTGAGAACAGCTCAACAACTTAGCAAGGCCCCAAACAACTCAGCAAAATCCTGGCCCAAAATGAAGAACTAAAAGGACTAGGGATATGGTTCAGTGGCTGAGTGTTCTTCTGGGTTTGCTCCCCAGCACCAGAAACAAAACCAAACCAGCGTAACTGTGCTCCAGGTGGAGGGTGAAGTTCAGCGTGCTGGAGAATTCTCTTTCTTGAGAGAAGAGGAGGTGGGTCTTTTGTCCAATGAAGACCTTCAGTAGATAGAATGAGGCCACTCCCATGATGGAGGCTGGTCTACTTTACTCAGTCTCCCCACTTAAATGTGACTTTCATGCCAGACACCTATACAGACACACCCAGAATAATGTTTAACCAAATCACTGGGCTCCTTGTGGCCCTGTCCGATTAAAACACATCAAATTCACCACTCAAACACAGTCTTCACATTTTCTCACCATTACCCAAAAGAAGGGCACCATGTTGATGGTGTTGTTCGATGGTCATGATTTGCATGCTCTCCTAATGACCACTCTTAATTTTACAGATCTGCACTAGACAAGACCCAACTCACTCTGCTGTTGGGAAAACAGCTTTAGTAGCACGTTGTGGATCCTGTGACAGGAGTTCTCAGTACACCCCCACCCTGAACGCTCCCCGTGCATTGACCACTTCCTTTCAATGAGTCCACGTCTGTACCTATTCTCATTGCTTTGGACATCTCTGTGCAGGTTCTTTGAATGTTGGAGGCAATCAAAGCTTGACATTTTTTCCAGTGTAATGATGAGGACACGTGGCTGCTTCAAGCAGCATCCTGTCACCAGAGCATCTTTCTAAATGTCTTCCAACCTTTTTGTGACAATCAAAAACACTCATTTGACATTTCTACTGATACACTTCTTTTAATATGCCAGCTGTCTACTTGGAAAATTGACTTAACTTTATGCAAATTTGATGCGATTTCCTTGTTTTGATGAGCAGTTGCGGGTGTGTGCTCTGACATGCAGCAGCCTGGGCTCACATTGGCCCCCACGAGAGGTACACGGGCTGCTGTGCCAGCCGGAATTTTCCATTTGAAACTGGAGAAGGAGTCAACCCCAAAGTCAGGAGGTACTGATTCTGGAATTACCCTGCAGCTGAACCTGCTAATTACCTCGATGTAGCCCTTTCACTTTTTAGAATATCAGCAAAGGAAGGTAATCCTTAAACTCCGAGATTTCTTTCACAGTTGGGCAACAGTTTCTTTCTCAGGCATATTCTTAAGCCTGGGAAATGTTCATGCTCCTTCAACTCAGCATCCCCCCACCCCCGCCCCATGCATGTTCCTTTCTAAACTGAGAAGTCCATGTTTCCACTGGTTTGCAATTAAACGTTGCCATGTAAAGCCAGGACAGAAAAGCTGCCATTGTATCTGCTGCTGATGCAAATCAAATAACTAAATAAGGATCCATATATGGTTCTACCTGAAAAGACATTGATGAGATGCTCATCCCTGGACACAGGAAGTGGAGAGCAAACGGCCCCGAGAAAAGACAAAAATACTCTCGGAACAGGGAGCTTGCCAACTCTTCTTGTCATAGAAAAGCTGAGCCCTAGGCCTGAAGGTGCCTGGGGTAGTGGAGGCGTGTGTGCAGATTTCAGAGCCTGAGCAAAGAGAAACCCACATTTCCCTTGTGAGCTGAGTAGGTGTGACCAAGTAGACAGCTGGCATATTAAATGTCTAATCAGACATTCCAACATTGCACCTCCAGCCCAAAGTTTAGTGGTCTCCACATGAGCATGAGGGCCTAATGGGCATCTCAGGACAGGCAGGTCCAAATTATCACCATCACCACCACCACAGTCACCACCACCATCATCATCACCACCATCATTATCACCACCACCATCATCATCATCACCACCACCATCATCATCATCATCACCATCACCATCACCATCACCACCACCACCATCATCCCCTCTACCATAAAATCTACTCTTCTCATAGTCCTTCCCTCTCAACCATTAGCCACTTCATCCTCTGAGTGGCTCAGGTTAACATCCCAGCCATTCTTATCCCCACATCCAAACCACTAGCAAGTCCCACCAGCTCCACCTGTTACTACTTCTGTAACCAACCCCACCACCACCCAAACCACCCTAACCTCACCCTTGCCCCCAGTGGTTGGAGTCCATTTCCAACTCAGCATTCAGTGTAATCCCATTGAATTTGAGTCAGATGTGACTCCCCTGCTCGGAATTCCTCAACAGCTTCCCTCTTGGTCCAGATAGACGGCGCAGACCTCACCACTGTTCAAAGCCCTGCTGTCTCTGCCCCGTTGTGCCTTGCTGATCTGAAGCCATGCTGACTTCTGTGCTGCCTTTGGAAGCTCCAACATGCCCCCAGCACAGGGCCAGACCCTGGCTCTTCCCACATCTAGGCAGCCTTCCTCCAGACACCTGATGGGGAAGTCCCTCACTTCCGCTGGATCTTGCTGAACTGACCCCTCTTCAGTGTCAACTTTTCTGAGTGTCCTTCTCCAGTGCCCTTTCTCCACAGTCATCACCCCACTTATGTGATGTCCTTTCCTTATTATCTTCCTCGAGCCACTGGAATGTGAGCTGCACAGCTGCAGGGTTTGGCTGTGTGTCCCCTCCTCTGTCCCCAGTGCTTCAAGTCATGGCTGCTACAGGCAGCATTGATAAATGTTTGCTGAATTAACTCAAATGTTAATTGAGTTAATTGGACAACCCAGTCCCAAACCAACGCTCTGCTCCAGCCCTGGGACAGAGCCCTCAATCCCTCCTGGGAGACACTTTGGTGACGGCTCAGAGTCCTGCACCAAGACTGTGGCTTCTCATCTGCTCTAGTGTAAGTTAAGGCCAAGCCCTGATGTGCACTGCTGGGCACCCCATGCATTCAAATAGAGAAGTCATTAAAAAGGGACTTAATTGGAAACCACCTCTTGACACTGGCTTTAGACACCCGCAGAAATGCCCATTGATTTTCTGCACTTCCTCTTGTATCAGCATCTCCCTGGAACAATGTTGCACGAAGTTGGTACCTGTCTTCAAAGCCTACATCCCAGGGACCAACACAGCCCCAGATGATTCTGTGGGCCCATGAAACACCCCTGTTGGGATTTTGCCAAATCCTGCCAGACAGTTATGGGAGAGAAGGCCATCATGGCTGAAGTCTAGTCCTGGAAAGAAAGCCCTTCCCGGCAGGACAGCAAAGCCACAGCTGGTGTGAAGAGCCCTCCTAAGCTGCTTCTGAAGGATATGGACTGGGGCTTCTTAGACCTTATAGATGACTATTGATAATTTTTGGAAAAAGAAAAAGGAGACTCCAGGTGCAGGGTGGAGTGCAGATGGGGCTCAGGTGAGGACATGCTCTGTCCTTGGTTAGGAGCACAGGCAAGGTTCTTGGCCTCTTACGAGTGGTTCAAATGATAAAATAAAGCCGACATGCTCCCTATTCACCCAGCTCACGCCCACACTTTATTTTGACTGTAATTAGGGATACCTGAAATCGCAGCATGTGTTCTATACTGTATATTTATATGTACTGTCCCTCCAAGAGGATGTGGATGTTGTTAGATCTTGTTCATATGTACTGCTGATCCCCTGGCCCATTATAAAATACCTGGCACATAGTGTTTTGCAAACCCTTGGGCAATGAATGAATCAATGAGTGAATCACAAGAATAAAGAGTCACAGAGTTCCAGCCGGATGGAAGGAGGAAATCTAATCACCATGGGATGGCATTTCATACTCTAAGCACAAAGATATATTTCTAAAACTTCCAGAGAGAAGAAAACATGTTACTTTATTGGAACATGTTGTTTACTTTTTCTACTGAAAAGCAATAGGAAGCCATATCGATGATGGGAAGCAAGGGGTGCACTGGGTGTGGGAAAGCCTAATGTGCGGGCAGCTTTGGAGCTGTTGATGAGGAGCTCAGTGATGTCATCAAAGACCCACATCCCTTCCATCTCTGTTCTGCTCTGTGTGCAGTTAGACCTTCCCTGGGATGGGCCCATACACATCTGCCAGTCCCAGCTGGATCTATGGTCTTTGTTTACAAAGAAAGAGTTCTACAGCCAGCAATCCTGAGATTCACCTGTATGATTCTCTAATGTCGCATTCCCGGGGATAAAAACACTCAGGGTCACTCCAGGGGAACTGGGCTGCATAGAATCACCACACAAGAGACAGAGATACCTTTTTTTTGGGGGGTCCTATGAGGGCTCCTCTGACCTTAAGGGTCCACAAAGAGAGAGAGAGAGAGAGAGAGAGAGAGCGCTGACCCCTTTTATTGAGGAGAAGCAATTCATATGAGGCAAGGGGTCAGGTTTCAAGGGGCTGAGTCTAATTTCATGATGTCTGCTGTCAGCAGGTTGACTGACACCTGGGTAGGCCACACCCAAGGGCACAGTAAGAGAAGGGGACACACAAAGGGCATTTCCACGGAACATTCTATCCCAAACAGGGCAAGGGGTAATATCACAGAGGAACAGGTGAGCGTAGCTCAACCCATGGGGCTGCAGGAAGACACCCCTATGCATGAAGACACACTTTGCTACATTTTATGACTTTCAAGATCGGGTCCACTGTCTACGGTCACTTTCATGTGGCCAGATCATTTGGAAGTGACTGACAGAGCCTCACCAATCAGGAAAGGAAAATGCTGGTCACATGGCATGGTGACCTCCCACCTCTAAGGCATGTGACCACCCTGAACCAAGGGATCTATAGGTACGCATCATGCAGATGGGCTTGGCCAACTAAGATCCTAATGCTCTGCGGTGGGCAGCACTGGGAGGGATTCACCTTTCTCCAAAGAACGTGGAGCATGAGGGGAAAAAGTGGACGCACAAAAACCATCTGGATAATGAAGAGAAGCAGGGTGCCCTGAACGCTGAAGACAGGAAGTGGTGCCATTGCAGCTGCAGAATTGGGCAGTTAGGCCACACCAGATCCTCATCGTGTGGCGGGAGAGGTCAGCCCAAAGATCCACAGCAAAAGACCTTGGACTTAGAATTCTACAACCCATTATGTTACTACTTGACTGTGAGGATGAAATAGAGATGGTGTCACACGTGGAGACTAATGCCTGCTAAGCACAGGTCCTCTGTTAAGTTACGAGAAAGTGCATTCTAGTCAAATGAAGGTTTCCAAGAAAGAGGAAGTTGTGAAACATAGGGAGCAATCATGGACAGCCAAAACTGAGTTCAAATAATGATCAATCATCAGATGAAAACAAATCAATCACATTCTGATACGAACAACCCTGAGGATCTCGTGGAAGCAGGGGAAGGGGGTGGATGGATGGGATGATGAGCCAACTTAGATGCTGCCACTGTGATGTCTCATAATCTGCAGGATGGATGGTGGTGTGTTAGCAAAGGAGGATCATCACATCTAAATGTGTGTGTGCGCAGTGGAGGGGATCAGGCATGACCTGTCTTCCCAACCGCAGCTCAGGTGGGGCTGGGCCAGCAGCATGACATGGGGCCAGGCCAGCAGCATGACACAAGAAGTCACAACTAAATAAAACCTTCATGGGTGAGAGGAACAAAAAGACATAAGAAAGGACGTGCTAAGTGGAAAAAATGATATGAGAAAAGGCAAAGCATGTCAGGAATAAAATTAATATGAAGAAATTAGATTTGCATATGAAAAATTGGGGGGAAAATCAAAGTCCAGATAGATTCTATTTGTAAAAGGTATTTTAAAAAACATAGCCAAATATATATATATATATATATATATATATATATATATATATATATATAGATAGATAGATATAGATATAGATATATATAGATATATATATATATAGATAGATAGATAGATATAGAAATGGGAGGAAATATATGACATAAATTATAAGAATAGAAAGTACCTATAATAATAAACAGACAAAATGTAATTAAAAGAACAAGGATTAAATGGAACCAAAAAGCTAATTTCATTTGAGTTGAATTGCATTCATTGATGAAGGTTTAAAAGTAATGAATCTTGATCGTTTGCCAGTACAACTTAGAAAACAAAATAGACAGCAATTACGGATAGCATCACAAAGAAAATCTGGCAGGTTCATGATCATAATGGGATTCTTAAAATTTCCTTTCCTAGAAATTGGACTAAAGTAAGGATATGATTAAGTTAGCAAGGGGCTGGGATTGTGGCTCAGCGGTAGAGCACTTGCTTAGCACGTGCGAGAGCATGAGTTCGATCCTCAGCACCACATAAAAATAAATAAGTGAAATAAAGATATTGTGTCCAACTACAACTAAAAATAATTATTTAAAAAGTTAGCAAGTTCTAATACATACCCACAAGCTTACATATACACTCAAACACATACACACAGATGTACATTTTTTGTGTGTCTTTGTATATACGTGTACATACCTATACACACACACATATGATTTTGTTTACCAAAATATCAAACAAAACAATGCAATTTTCCCAAATAACTATGAATTATACATAAAAGCTGTCCATGTGTTAATCCATGATAAGTTATATATTTCAAAAATCAGAGACAATCTGACACATTCTTTGATCATAATATAACATAAATTAACAAAATGACAACAAAAACTACCTATCTATCCCTTAGAAAAAAATTTAAGTGTTCTAACTCACTCTTCTTCTAAGATGAAAATCAAAACTGAAATTGTAAGCCAAAATGAATGGTCCTGAGAGCATCATATGGCAAAATTTATGCATGATTCAAGGTGAGACATGGAATGGTTTGTTTAGTCTTGTTTTTTTTTTTTTTAAAAAAAACCAAAGTGTATTATAGAGAAAGAAACCAAACATTTACTTCTAAGAGCCAGAAAAAAAAAAAAAAAAGGTAAGGGAATAGAATTAGTAAGGGGAAAAAAACTGTCACACAGAAAACCCAGCAAACAACAAACCAGAGAAAGGACTTAACCAATAGACCAAAAGCAGGCTCTCTGGAACACCAGCAACACAGGCATATTTTTGGCATAGCTATTCCTGAAAAATAAGATAAAGGGACAATAGTGTTTTACAATTGAAGACACCATTACAGAAAACAGAAACTAAACATGTAAGAGACTATTACAGCCACATGCCGTGGGCATCTGCAGCCCTCAGGAGGCTGATGAGAGGGACTGCTTGAGTCAGGAGTTGAGGCCAATCTGTAGAAGGCTCCATTTAAAAAAATTATAATAATAAAATAAACTAATACTTTAATAGAAAATATGTATAAATTTGAAGATTTAGAGAAAATGGATGGTTTTCTCAATGTATTTAAATTAGAAAAATTGGACTAAGAATTTACACTTAGGTGTAAAACACAGAAAACTATAAACTCCTAGAAGATGGCACAGGATGAAACAGAAGACAGAGGAAAACAGATGATGTTCATATGCAACATTGGAACCGGAGTACTCCATCCTCTGCTTCTGTTGGTGGGGTCTGCACATGCTGCAGGCCTCTACAGGCCAGAAAGCCTTTTTAGTGTTAGCAGCTAAGCACAACATGGGATGCCTACCGGTAGGCCGCAGCTGGCAAAGCCAGACTCTTCTCCAGGGCCACTGAGGGCCGTGTTGCTGGTCTCAGTGATGCAGCTCTAAATGGCAGGTTCTGCCCTCCAGTGCTGCACAGACCACAGCTGCTCACCACCAACTTCCTTCCAGGTTCTTGTCTTACATATCCAAAGAGTAAAATCAATGGGACAATGGAAGGCAAGAGTGAAAGGCGTAGGATTTATGGAAACAGAATTCTTACAGGGGCAAGAAGGAAACCTGGCAGGGTTTGCCCCTGAGTGTGCTGGTCTAGGGGTTCATCTAGCACTAGAGTCAATGTGGTTGTACCACATGGAGGCTAACGAGCATTTGGAGAAGCACTAATGCTATTGGTTACCCCTCAAGAACTTCCATTCAGCTCTGCTCCACTTCCATTTCCTTACAGATTGCCCGTAATCCCAGCTTCCCAGGAGGCTGAGGTCTGTGGATGGAGGATGCTCAGGGCTCTGAGCTGCACGTATCCACACCAGGCTGGCAGGACGGCCTGAGCACCACAGGTCAGAGCACCTTGGCTCGCCTGGGCCCTGGCTCACTGCACCTCAGGCCTGTGCCAGCATGATGGGCTCCAAGCAGCTGAGGCTGCTGTTTGTTGCCTATTCTCCAGCCTGCCCGGGCCACTGCTTCTCAGCAGGGATTAGCGGGTTAGCTTGGCAGCCAGGGAACTACGTCAATGTTAAAGACCTGATCCCCGAAAGAAATAATTAATAAGCTGAACTTCTTCAAAATTAAAAACTTCTGCCAGGCATGGTGGCGCGCGCCTGTAATCCCAATAGCTCAGGAGGCTGTGGCGAAAGAATTGCAAGTTCAAAATCAGCGTCAGCAACATTGAGGTGCTTAGCAACTCAGTGAGACCCTATCTCTAAATAAAATACAAAATAGGGCTGGGGATGGGGCTCAGTGGTCAGTGGTTGAATGCCCCTAAGTTCAATCCCTGGTACCAAACAACAACAACAAAAACTTCTGCAAAAATATTTGCAAAAAAACACTGATAAGAGAAAGTAAAGTTAAGCCACACTGGGGGAAAAAAACTTGAAGTACATATTGCACAAAGGGCTGATATGAAAAATATACAAGGAATTCTTAAATCTCAGTGATTAGAAAACAAAACATCTGAACAGACACTATCAAAGGAGATACACAGTGCATGAATGGGCACAAAAATACTGCTCCACATCGGGTGCCATTAAGGCACTACAGACTGAAATGACGAGGCTCCACTGCACTGTCCCCCCATCAGACAAAACACCCAGGACAGGCGCCAGTGCTGGCAGCACGGGACAGCAGCACTTATGCAAGGATGTCCTATGCTGAAGCCTTCCTACAGCCTCAGCATTGCCATTAGCTGGGACATCTTTTCTGTCCCTGACCACCACACATATTCAGTGCCCTCCCACTCTCACCATGTCCTTACCCACGTGGTGGCACCAACTTGTGCTGCTTCAGGGTGGCAGCCAAACTTACCCAAAGTTTCTTTTCCCTCTTCTCAATTTCATGGGTTCGTTCTTACTGTAGGTCTTGGCAACCTCGGCACAGGAAATTTTCTTTATTAAGTCAAGAACTTCTATCTTTTCGTTTAACAAGGGCACTCTATGCTTCTCTGGCACCCCTGGATTTCCAGCACCATGATGCCTGCAGGCCAGGGATATTACCAGGTAAAACAGGGGTTGCTGGAACACAAGCACCACAGGGCCCTGCAGCTGACCTACAAGAAGATGACCTCTGAGTGGCCAGTAGGCAGTAAACAGTGTGGAGATGCTGTACCAAGTGATGACCACACTAGGTGGATGGAACAGGGTGGCTGGGATGTCAGCAACCTCCTCAGGTGGTGAGCAACTCGGAGCCTGTGAATTGCCGATTCATGGAATCTTCCAGTTAGTGTGCTTGGATCTCAGCTGACCACAGGAACTGAAGCCTTGGCAGTGGAACTGTCACCTGGTAGTCTGGCCAGGAAGTCAGTTCTGTTACCAGCAGCCAAGCCAGGGAGCCTGCCTGGTCACACTGGGCTGCCCACCCACCTGAGAATTAGGCAAATCATGGAAAAGGGGAAAAGGAATTTTATGCAATTTGATCAAACTAGGGAGGGCAGCAAGGTGCTGCTCCCTGGTCCCACAGCAGGAGCCTCAATTTACAGAAACAGAAGCCAGGTGACTTACGTATATAGAATTAGTGAGGTGGTGTGCAGCCACAGAATGGGTCAGTTGTGATTTCCTTGGCCTCCGTCCTCCACATGAGGAGGTTTGAGGCAGTTTAGGAGCTCTCTGCTTCAAAACTGGGGACCATGGGGGATTCTTGTTCCCACACCACAGGAGATGTTGGCAATCAGGAGGCAGCCACAGGAAAAGCTTACTTCCCACAAACATAAAAAGCAGCAGGAAATCACCCTCATTACAAGGTTCCCACATTTGCCCAAGATCAGACCTCACTAGCTCAGCCCACGTCATGGCAAATGGGTTTCCTTCCTTCTGTCCGGGTCCTCTGGAGGCTCTCTTCCCTGTGTCTGGGGCTTCGGATTAGCTCCCAGGAAAAGCCAGCCAAAGTCACTGTTACTTGAAGAGGCACAAGACCTCTTCAAGGTGGAAGGAGCTGAACGTGGGATTAGCGAGGAGGAGGCAGCACAAACTGACTTTCAAGTGCAGATCCCTCAAGGGGCTGCGCCCATCCCTTCTAAACATCAGGCTGCTTGAAATTTGCTGCCCTGAAGTTTCTTTTTTCTTTTCTTTTTTTTTTTTTTAAGAAAAGACAAACAGCTGCTTATCTTGTTATCTTGAAGTCAATGGAGCATTCCTTTTCTGCTTTTGGCACTTTGTAGTAAGAGAAGCCCCTTCAGAGTGATGGCCACAGATAGAGTTCTGAGGACACCTCCGCCTAAAACAAGTTCTCCGTTCTAAGGACAGATAGGGACAGAGAAAGAGTTTGACATCTTTAGGGGAAGAACACGTGCCCCACAGGACATGCTGCTTGGTGCTATTGTTCAAACAGGTCGCAGACCTCTCCCAAGGATGTCTGCCAAGAACTCTTACACAGCCCCCACTGACTGCAGTGGCTTCCAGGGTCCCTTTCTAGGACAGAATGGCACACTGTTCTCTGGCCACTGGAGGCACCAAGAGCCAACTGGCCAAGCAGGAGTCCTTTCCCAAGAGGCCTGGGCTTGAGAAAGAGGTGGGCTTCTCTGCAGGCCACTGGGCTTGCATGGGATCTGCAGGCCAGCGGTCCCCACCCTGTGAGGCTGTGGGGCGGGAGGAGTTGTCACAGGGCAGAGCTGTGGGCGAGGCATGGGGAGAGCGGAGCAGAGCTGAACATGGAGGAGGTGGCAGCTCCTGCGCTCCTGCTCAGTCTCTCCCTGGGAACCACCTGCGTCCTGACATCAGCTTCATGATGCAGTCCCAATCCTGTGACAGACTCCTCTGCTCGTGTAAATTGGCACTCGCTTGTTTATGTTACTTTGAAACAAAATTCCTAATTAGTAGAAGGAGAGCAGGACTCGCTCCCCACTCCACTGTAAGACTTTGAGGCAGAAAACACTTCATTCTCGTTTGTTCATTCAATTAAAATCCAGCAAACACCGAACAGCACCATGAAAAGGCCTCTGAAACGCAGGCCCTGGAGCTGCTGCTGGCCGTGGGTGGCCCTGGAGGACCTCTGCAGAGTGGGTATTCCAGCAGGTACCTGGAGGAGGCGAGGCATCAGACAGATGCGGGCAGAAGCAGTGGATGCTGAGGCTCTGAGGGCATGTGTTTGGTGTCTGAGGAACGGAAGTGGGAGAAGGAGAAGCCAGGCAGGAGTGAAGCTGGAAAGGAAGGCTTGGGCCTAGTCACTGCGGGCCGGGCCTGGGCCTGCACCTGGCCTCCAGTGGGGCTGAAGGCTGGAGGGCCTGCAGGGGTCTAGAGTCCCAGTAACCTTTGGACAGGATCTCGTGGCTGGGGCACAGAGAATGGACTGGAGTGGGGCAGGAGGAGGGCGAGCAAGGTGGAGGAGGAGGCCAGGCTGGCTGCTCTCACAGGAGACAGGCGAGACCACAGGCAGCTGCTCAGCATGACGGCGGCAGAGGAGGAAGTGAGAAGTGGGTGCGAAGGGGACGGGTTCCAAACTCAGCGCTCGCGGGACCTGCCGCGGCTGGCTGTGATATTTGAGAGGAAAAGAAGATTTCAAGAATGAGTCCAAGAATTTGGCCCAAGAAACTGGCAGTGTGCGATTGCCGTTGACAACGTGGGAATGACTTTGAGAGAAGCGATTTGGTGAGGAAAACGTGCAAATTTGAATTTTATATTAGGTCTCTAAGCGGAGGTGTAGAGGAGGCTGTGGGACGTAGAGCCCTGAGGGTGGATTTAGAGCATGTGTTTATGGGCCTGCTGATGGCCCTTGTAAGCACTACACTGAATGAGGTCAGTTTAGACAGGGAAGAGGGGTGACTTCAGAAGGTGGGAAGAGAGAGCGGCCAGCAACAGGAGCCAGAGGCATGAGACTAGAGGAATACACCTCCTTGTGCCACCTACGACAGGTCAAGGGCGTCCTCTGGAGCCCAGAGACCAGGGGTGAGCCTTGGAATCACCAGGTCAGCAGCTGGGATGGAACCCCGATTGGAGGAAGATAAACAGGCCAGGTGGGCGCAAGGACTGTTAACATTCGCCATGGGTGTGACCACAGTGAGTCATTACGAAAGCAAATGGATACAAACTATGAATTTGGGCAGTGTTTCCTGGGTTGAAGGAACCAGGAGGGTTCAGCACACTTGATGTGCCGTGTGGACATGGAAGCTCACATTCCTGTTATTCTTCACATCCTTTTACCTGGAAAAATGTTCTAGACACTCTCTGTACTCCTTCCACACCTTTAAAGTGATTACAGCGTAGAAATGAGTGGACAGGCAGTCGACACAAGCTTGGAGCTATTGTGACCCTAAATTGGTGGCGGTCACCTGCAACTGCGTCACTGCCAGGCTCCACGGGTCACATGCATCATGCCCATTCTTCCGTGAGGATGAGGTACAGCGTGTCCAAAACCAAGGCACAGAAAACTCTTAAAAACTGGGCCCGGAAGAGCAGAGGACGCTGGCATCGGTGATGAAGCCTGGCATGGACGGAAGGCTGACCCACTCCAGGCCTAATAACTCCACTTTGCCTTCTCTGGCTGTTCCTTTCCCAGTTACTGTTCTTTCCCCAGTTTATCTTAAATCCCAGAATCCCAGGTCTGACAAATGCCATATCCCGGAACAGAAATCAAAACTGCCCTCCCCAACAGCAGCAGCTCTTGCCTTGGCGCTGCCAAGACTGCTCAAGCCGCCCCTGGATGGTGATCAGCCAGGACCCCCTGACTGAGATCGCTGGCTGTGGGAACCCCTGACTCCAGCCTTTGTTCCTTCCCTGGAAGCTGTGCTGACATGGAGGTAGCACTTGGGTCTGAGGTCCCAGTGCAGCCGCTGCAGACAGCCTCTTTTCCCACTTGGCCACTGGGCCTTTTGGGGCAGGAGGTCCCCCCAGGTCTGGTGGGTCTCCTCCAGAGCCAGGCCTTCACAGGACTGAACAGGAGAGGTATGACCATGAGGATGGAGACTGTCCCCAGCATGTTCACGTATAGAAGGGACTGGCTGATAGACAGCATGGTGATCTCAGAGCACAGGGATAACTAATGGTCAAGGAGGGAGGGATGGAGCCCATTGCCCACTGCCACCTTAGACCTGAGCAGAGGCCTCCTCTTGCAGGAGGAAGGGCAGGCAACTGCCCAGACATGAGCCCCCGGGGCACTTGGGGAAGTGCACCACTCCTAAGTGGTCCCCAGCTGTGGCTGCACAGAATAAAAGCTGTTAAAAGATGCCTACTGCCTGGGCCCACCTCGCTCCCATAAAACCACAGCCCCCAGGAAGAAGCCTGATGCTATCTAAAAGCTTTCCAGGAAAGTGCAATGTGCCCTGGGGTTGAGGGACAGAGTCCCTGCTCCTGAGGATGATTAGAGGCTTCAAACAGGGAAGTTCCGTGGCAGATCAGAGGGTCCTATTTTGGTGTAGAAAGTCCCCAGCAACCTGGGCCCAGAAATGCTGTTTAGGTAACTGTCTCTGGTTCCGGTTAGGCTCCACCTGGCCTGTCTGTAGGTGCCTATCCTATGCCTGCAACCCATGACGCCTCACTAGCCTTCACGAGCCCTTTATTTGGGCAGCATATTTCACACTGTGGAAGGGAAACGTGGAGTCTTATGTGCACAGGAGGAAAGCAGCTCACTGAAAGGGGAGCGATTTGGGTTCCCTGGGCAGATGGGATGGCCCCTGGCCACACATGCTTGGTTTTCCATTTCTCTCAGACCACTGAACCTAATGCATCTCTTCCCTGTGCTGTCCCTCCAAGGCCCTGTAACATTTGCAGCTTGCAGACTCCTTGGAGACAGCTGATGGACTGCCGTCTTTTGTTTTTTAACTTAAGTCCCAAACACGACATCCAAACAATGGCTAAAGCTGACGGGGAGCTGGAAGAGTCACCCCTTGGTGTAGCCCAGTTGGACCCAGGGCCCAGATCACTGCAGCACTTCCCTCCCAGGGTCTTGGAGAGCGACCAGAGAGCAGTGCTGATGCTCATCCACAGGGGGAGCAAAGCCATCCTGATCTTGGAGAGGGGAACTTCCGACCCAGAGTCCATAAGAACGAAACGAGGTTACAACAGGGGTCAGCAAGGCTGCAACACCCACAGTTTTAATTAGGGGGCTGTACCTCAAAGAGAAGGGAGCACCAAGAGAGAGATCAGGCTGTTACCCCCAAAACGGGGGAGACAAGACTTTTATTGGGTTGCTGAGGTGGGCTGGGGTCTGACCAACCATGGTCTCAGCTCTAATTTTGCCAGGTGGCTCCTGATGGCTTGAGGGGACAACCTCTGTGTGCTCTGCAGGAGGTTTGTCTGTCATACCTGGCATCCTGGAATGGGCCATTCAGTTCCCAAGGATTGACTGCTCCTGCTTTGGGGGGGGGGGCAGCGTCATCATGGGGTGATGTATCTCCGAGGCTCTGCTGTCCTGAAATCCATGTGACTGCAGGTTTAGTCAGTGACTGGAAACTCCTAGGCACTGCTCCAGGGATCTGGAGCAGGACATGGTAAAGCTGGGGGCAGATGAATGTCCCTGCTCTTATCTTGGTGCCTTCAGACTTGAAGGGGGCAGAGAGGTTAGGTAAGTTCAGGGCTAATCAACCTGTGCAGCCAGTTTCTAGATGAGCACTCCTGATGAGCACTCATGATTGACAGGACTGTCTGCAGAGCCAGCAAGTCCGACGCAGGGCTTAAGGCAAAGACGGTGCAGGAAGCTGAGCTCCAGCCCCGACTCTCAAATTGAGGACCCAGATGCCACGGCTGGGCCTTTCTTGGTTCCTCCTGGGCAGCAGCGGGCCCAGGAGAGGAGGCGCTGCTCCCTAGAACAGCTCCTCTGGGTCTCTTGTTAAAAACTGGGGGTGGTTTTGGTGCCACTTAGAGAAAACAGTCTCGAGTTAAGGCCTCGGTGGTGCACCTTTCCCTTGTCCCTGTGTCCCTGCCTCGAAGTGTTTCCTTCAGAAATAAACAGCTGGTGAGTGGCCCCAGCCAGATGGGCTGCCAGGTCCCCAGCCTGGTCCCTTCCACAGCATCGAACTGCCTTCCTCCCGACAGAGCCTCCTTGCCTCAAACCAAATAGTTAAAAGCTCTGAGGAAAATACCAATCTGGGTCTAACTGAGATACTACTAAAGATGTTCCTGGGGCTAGCTTTCAGGAATAATAAAGCTAAAAATAAAATACAGGACTTCCAGTTACATTTAAATTTCAGATACAGAAAAATTAAGTTTTTTAGTCTATATCCCTTGCAGTATTTGGGACATACTGAAGCTTCACAAACTATTCATTGTGTATTCAAACTTCAAATTTAACTATCACCTGGATTTTTATGGGTGGTCCTTCAGGGTCAGATCTGGAGGACACCGCATGCCAATCAACTGCGTGATGGTACAGGTCATTTCAACTGTACTTTTGTTTTCTTGAGTAAGGGAATTAGTAGAAGAAAACTGACAAGCACTGATTAAGATAAACCCAGGACTACCAAGCAGCAGTACCGAACGTAGATCCAGGCTGGGGAAATCGAGTTAACCAAACAACTGAAAAACAAATAAAAAATAATGAACAAATAAAACAGGAAGGAAGTTCTGTAGGAGGGGGTCTGTCCTATTTGTACTAGCAAAGCACTCAGGGATCCCACCAATCCCACAAGTTGAGGGCTGGGCACCTCTCCAGAGAGGAAAAGCAAATTTTAGAATTTGTGGCTTTTTCCAAGATAGGCTCCATTCTACCCACTTACTCTACAACAAACACCCATTTCCTCCAGAGATGGTAACCTGCTCTTGACCTCAGGCTAACCACACTCTGTGGAAGGTTTTCATTTTACCCTGCAATTAAACATTAGGATTGCCTTCTGCCTTTGGAAGGACAAGAGAAAGGAGAAAGCAGTGTATGCAGGAAATTATGGAGAAGGAATAGAAAATTTCTTTGAGTCACTACCTTTGCTTAAATATTTAGCAGAAAGTGTAGGCGTTGCTCAGAGGAACTGGTGAAGTGTCGCAGGGGGCCCTGATGCATGTCAGGCTGGGAGGTGAAGCAAGAGAAGCCTCTGAGCGCCCTGATTAGAAAGCGGCTGGCAGAAGCCACAGACACCCTCAGAGTCTCCTGGATTCCCGCTATGAGGCTGGATTTGCACTGAGCCTCACTGGGCTCCTTCCCAAGTGGCTTTAGAACAGTTTCCCAGCTTTAGGGCATGAGGACACTCTGTGCCTAGAAGTGAGTTCTACTCACTTGCCCGAGGACCACAGACATTTCAGCCCCGAGCTGCGCTCCAGAGCACGCGTAGTGACCCCTGGATCCTGAGGCACTGTGCCTGCAGACGCCTGCTAGAGGGATGGTGCTGATAAATGGCGGGTCCCTGCCAGAGTAGCAGTTTCCAGTGACCTGTCACTCAGCACTGGTCATTCTGTGCTGCTTTTTCTTTGCGGGGGATGGAAGCCAGGGTCTTGAACATTCTGGGGAAGTGCTCTGCTGCTGCGCTGTGTCCAGAACCTCTTCTGTAAACTCACACTGTCTGGATGACCCTTCGGACCTCCTTACACCACAGTCATCAGAAGCAGGGAGTTTGATGCCCCTTACTGAGGGATGCTCAATGAGTGGCAGCTCTCTGGTCCCCTAAGTGAGATTCCACTTCCCCAGAGTGGAGGAATTTAAAAATACGAACTAGATCCTGCACCTACATTTCAGCAAATCCCGATGTGCTAGAAGAAAATATGTATTTGTTTTTAGCTTCTAGAACCCTTGGGATTGTGAGTGATAGGGGTGGCAAGAGCAGCTTTTGTTACTCAAATAAAGTCCTTTGAGCAGTTCCTGGGTTTATGCTAATGAGGCTTTGTGAGATGACCTGGTTGCCAGGGGACCACTCACATGACTAGGCTTGGGAAGCTCCAGCAGCCCCCCAACTCCAGGGAAAGGAGGGTCAGCTGTTGAGGCCCTTGGTCACCCATGCCAGTGATCATGCCAGTGATCTGGTCAGTCATGCCCGAGTGGTGGAGTCCCCGTAAAATGATAATTGGCAGGGTCCAGAGTACATCTGGTTTGGAGAAGCTTGATGTGCACCTGGACATGCTGGGAGGGCACAGTGCCAAGGGAAGGCACAGGGGCTGGCACTGCTGCCTCCCCAGACCTGGCCCTGTGCTTCCTTCCATCTTGCTCTTCCCGAATTGGGTCATCACAGTAAACCAGTGACAGCAAGAAGCGTTTTCTTGGGTTCTGTGGCTGTTCTTGCAACTTAGGGAACCTGAGGGAGAGTCAGGGAGCCTGACTTCCTGCCACATGGGACAGAGGTGTGGGGAGCCTTGCAATGGCCCGAGGTGAGGTTGGTGTTGTGGGGATGAGCCCTTCAACTGGGTGGGGATTCTCAGGTAGTTGAACTGTGGGACAACCTGCTGGCCTTGGGAAACTGCTAGTGTCTGGAAAATACCTCCACACAACTGGTGTGGAGAAGTACTGGGAGTGAAACAGCTCAGACCAGAACATAGAGCTGATCTCACTTTGCAGAAGTACTGAGACGAGAAAAAAAAAAAATCAGTCTCCAAAAATTTATAAGGGATTCATGTCTGGCACATCTAAGAAAGGCATGAAAAGAAACAGGAAAAATATCAGGAAACCAATCCAGTAGAATATTGGCAAAGAATGTGAATTAGCCATTCATAGAAATGAATAGCTAACGAGTATTTAAAGACAAGCTCATATGCACCAGGAATTAAAGATGTAAGAAATAAAGCAACAACACAGGAACATTACACTCAGTGTTTTTAAAGTTAGATGATATCAAGTTCTAGAGACAATTAGAAGATTCGAGACTCTTCCTGGGCAGCTGGAGAAGATGTAAATGGATGTGACCTTCCTGTAAATCAGGAGGTGGGGCTAGAATCCTGCTCTGTCCAGTAGCTCTGTCCTGCAGTACACCTCAGACTCCCTGGCCCACAGCTCCCAGGAGAAAGATGCCCGAGGACATTCCTAGCTGCACTGCCCTTGATGCCACAGAGAACAGGTGCTGACCTTGGCGTCTGTCCTTAGAGGGATGCTGAGTAAAATGTTCCCTGCATGCCATGGGACGTTTTGAAGCAGGCTGAGCAGGCTGAAGACATGAAGGCCCCCTGGATGCCTGGTGAAAACAGAATAGAACAACAACAACAAAAAAGACATGTTCTCATAGTATAATGTGCATTAAATGATATTTAAATGAACATTATAATTAAAATGTAGTTATTTAAGAATTATTTTATTAAATAAGCATTATATATATTAAGAATATATTTAAATGAGAACTAAGGCTATATTCAGCGGCAGTATTTTAAATAGCTAAAAGTAGGTGTGGCATGGATCAGGACACCAGTGGGACTCCTCCTGAGATGCTGTGCCCGGTGAACCAACTGCCTGTCAGCCCAGCACTTAGACAAGTAGACAGGAGAACATGTGCACCATGGGGACGAGTTGCCACAGAACAGAGCAGCTCCCTGATGGCCAGGTAATAAGGAAGAGCAGGCATGCCCTGCCCAGATTGAGGGCCCCAGCTCAGTTCTGCAAGGAAAGGTCCTGAGGACCAGGCGTGGAAGGAGTGGCCGCCCTGGAACCCTGCTGATCTGCACACACATGTGGCTCTTTTACTGCCCAGTGCCAACACCAAGGGCAGAATTGCCTTCAAAAGTAAGTTTTCTGCTCTTCTGGTGCAGAAGCTGCCTGTCTCTGTAACTTTACCTCCCCAACCCTCATTTGTTCCTCAACTGAAAAATTCAGGCAGCCAGCAAACATTTACTGAGCAGCCCCCAGGCCAGGAGCTATTCTTGAGAAACCCCCCTGCTGTGGTCATGGGGCTGGCCTGCCAGCTTTGTGTCTTGCAGCAGCTTTGGGTGACCACTAGGCTGGCTCAGGTGGCTTCATCTTGTGATTAAGACCCAGTGGATGCCTTCCCTTCCTGTGATGGTGAACTCAGATTCCCAGCACTAGCTGCACCCAGAAACAGGCTGGGCATGTCCGCCCCTCCCCAGGGACCTATCTTCTTCTCAGTTTCCTCTTCCGTGGGGAGTCTGCTGCTCTGATATGTCCTAGGGCTCCAGCTGCTTTGGGACAAAGCAGTAAACCTAGCTGCCACCTTCCCACTCTGGGGCTTCAGAGGCCCACAGCACAGCAGCCACCGTACTTCACGAGCAGCCTGTCAGAGGAGTAGACATGGCTTCCAGTGCCGCAGTCTAGCTGGGCACAAATCACTGAGCCGCCACAAAGCACTTGTATCTACAAACAGAAAACTTTATTGCCTGAACTCCAACAGCATTCCACGCACACTCTCTGGGAACTCTCCCAAACGCCCACTGGGCTCCTCCAAGAACCACCAACCGGAAATCTCTCCTCCGGCACTTCCCCGACCAATGGGAACTCTCCAGGAATCCCCGGGAGAACTCCAAATTAGTGGGCCCAGGCTGACAGTAAAGGTCTGATATACAATTGAATCAATCCAGCATCATTTTAATGGCTTGCCTCTCAACCATTACTTCTGGCAAAATGCCAGGGGCCATTCCAACTCGGCTGTGGCTCTCAACATTCCAGGATACGTAATGGGCTCCAGCACTTATGAAAACCAGTCACTGTGCAAATCCAGAGTGTCTATGGACATGGGGAAGCAAGATCTACCTCCGGTTACTGGCCTCCTATGACCTGCCCTCATTGCTAACAGGCCCTGGGGGCAGTGGCCTCTGCCCCACCTTAACAGCTGCTCCCTCATATAGTGGCTTAGGCTACCTTTGGTACTTTCTAGAACTCAGGCACAAGGTCACAGGACACCTGTCCCCCATTTTACAGAGAGGCATGTGGGGCAGGTGACAGCTGGAGTGCCATGGACTGTGCTCCAGTAGAGACAGGTAGCCTGGGTGGTCTCTTGACTGGTGGAATCGGGAGCAGCCTTGTAGGGTAGAGTGAGCCTGGGTGGTTTAGGTACTACGCGCCAGTGTCAGGTGACAGTCACTCAGGTGAGGACTGGAAGCCACCAACTGCTCTGTGCTTTAAGACCCTAGGTTCTTTGTCTCCTAGAAAGTTGAATTCAGAAGTGTCCCTTCCACCTGGTAGCCAGTGGCCTGGCTGTTTATTGCCAGGAGATGCAGAGCCAGCTCTCTAGGTGCTCCTGGAGGGCGTCTGCTGGGCTCTACGGACAGACACACAGTGGGAAATCTACCAGGCTAGAAGACGGTGACCGCTGTGTAGAAACGCACACTTCGGAAGGTGTGGGAGGTGCTACAACATACGGGGAGTGTGCAGTGGTGGGTGCAGTGGTGCTGCATTCTGCCCCACGGCTCTGCTGAAACTGGGTTGCCACGGTAACCAACAGTTTAATCACCAGCAATGACCTGGCTCTTCAGACCGGTTTTCTCTCTGTGGCATTCAACCTGTGGAACATTCCCTACTTCTTTAAATCCCAATAGCTCCCCCAAATTCTATATCTAATTCTATATCCATCCACCTAGATCTATATCCACCCACCCGGATCTATATCCATCCACCTGGATCTATATCCATCCACCCGGATCTATATCCACCCACCTGGATCTATATCCACCCACCTAGATCTATATCCACCCACCTAGATCTATATGCACCCACCTAGATCTATATGCATCCGCCTAGATCTATATCCATCCACCTAGAGGTGTATCCATCCACCTAGATCTATATGCATCTGCCTAGATCTATATCCATCCACCTAGATCTATATCCATCTACCTATATTTTGTTACTGGGGATTGAACCCAAGGGTACTCTATCACTGAGCTAAATCCCCAGCACTTTTTAATTTGTTGTTTTGAGACAGGGTCTTGCTGAGCTCCCCAGGCTAGTTTCAAACTGGTGATCCTCCTACCTTCGCTCCTTATCATTTTTGCTGGATTTTATTTTTTTAGAGCAAGTTTAGATTCATAGTAAAAGTGAGCAGAAGGTAGGGAGATTCTCTATTCAAGCTCTGTCCCCACACGGGCACAGCTTCTCCCAGCACTGACAGCTAGCACCAGAGTGACAATTTGTCATGGTGAGTGCAGCTACACACCACTATCACCCAGAGTTCCCAGTTATTTTGGTGTCCAGCGTTGACGGCATTCGTCCTTAGGGTTTGCAAAAACGTGTACTGACATGGGACCTCCTTGGTGGTTTACAGCCCTAAGACTTCCTGTGTCCTTCCGTCCCAACCTCTGGGACTGCCGAGCCCTCTGTGCCCCATGCTTCACCTTCACCAGATGCTGCACTCTTGGGATCCCACGACCCCAGCCTGTCCAGTACCATGCAGACGCGCTGCCTTCACTCAGTACCATGCGGACGCGCTCCTCCAGGTCTTGTTCTGCCTCGCTGGCTCTTCTCACAGAGCAGCCTCTGTTGTCCGATGGACCATAGTTTGCTTATCCGCTGGTCCCCTGGAGGAAACCTGGGTTGTTTCCAGTCTGTGCAGTTATGAGAGAAACATCTGTGCACAGGGTCCTCAGCCCCCTGGTGAACAGCAAGGTACATGGCTGCTGATCCATGTGTGAGGAATGTTCAAGTTTGTTTCTCTCCAGGAGGCTGTGCCAGCTCATTACCCGCCCCCCCCCCAGCCCATCCTATGTCATTACAATGTCACAATGTCATCGCCATCTAATCAGGCTCCCAAACCAGGGACCCCATGTCATTCTGGGCTCTTATCTCCCTTTATACCAGTTTACAGACTAACATGTATTAGTCAAAAGAGACCCGGGGCCTTGGGTCACAGAGTTCACCAAACTTCCAGACTGTGACAGCCATCATGGGCCCCCTAGTAGAATAAAAACACGTTTCCATGAACAGTAAAATTAGCATTTATGTTGCTGACTTTTCATTGTAATTTACTCCCCCTGTACCTGCTGAGGGTCTTGGGGCAGGTGTGACTGATACCCAGTGTTCCAGAGGTCTTCCCAGGAGATTTGGCTTTCTGCACATGTGTGATCCATTCCAGGATTGTGCTTGTCAGTGAGGGAGTCTGGGGGTCAGAGCTGCACCACGAACTTTGTTCAATACATTCACCCCTGTGTGCGAGGCACATTTAGCACATTCAAAGTCACCTTGAAAGCTACAAATACAGGAAAGAATCTGGGAAGCCCATCACAAGTATACTATTTCCTTACTTATAATTGATCATGTTCCTAAACCAAGAGAAAGAGTGACTATCTAATTGTCTCCTCAATGACCAGAGCCTTGTCAATCAACCTTGAAAACCAAGAGTGTTCTCACTACGATAAGGAAGAAGCTGATCTAGGCCTGTTCTGTATTTAATTTGTACTAAGTTAAAGATAGGCCATGTGGTGGCCCATATGCCTTTTCTACTGAGTTTCAGTTAGAACTTGAAAGACTTCTGTTTACCTGCATCTAATACCTGTTCCTCGGCTCAGATCCAATTTTCTCATGGGGATGAGATAATATTATATCATTTGGTCACTTTTTAATGAATGAATCATGCATTGCAGACCAAAATTTTTAGAAGCATTTTTCTAATCCTCAAAGGAAACCAAAAAAGGAGTAATGATGAGATCAGGAATGTTTTGTTTTCTTCAATATTCCCAAGTCACCAAGCTTTCTTCTAATAGCAAATCAATACTGGCTAATGTGTTCCCTCAGTGAACAGGAAACACGCCCCACTCTGGAGGCATCAGTGAGCAGTGCTGGGACACAGAAGCAAAAAGCTGTCCTTGCTCCACAGCGTCAAGGAGTGTGATAGGGACCCTATTAACTCCTTGCTAGGGAAGTCTGACATCTGGGAGGCCAGGGAGCTCACCAGGGTCATGGCCCCCAAAGCAGCGAGGTATGCGAACTTCCTGGAGGCTAGGAGATCCAAGATGGGGTTTGGATTCCATCACTTGTTCATTTCAGTTTTCCTCCAATCACTTAGTAAATGATTTGTTAAATCAATTGCTTTCCGATTGTTCTTTCATGAGCCAGATGGTCAGATATTAAATCTTGAGCACCAAGGAAAACTTTTGGCTTCATTATTCAAAACCTGGGGTGCTGCAGTGACATAGAAAGGAGATGACACAGACCAGCTATTAAGAAGCCAAACAGCCTCCCAGCTTGCTGTCTCACTGCTGGGGAGGCAGACTGTCAGGACCACTCCTGTGGACAGGTGGATGGGGTGGAACTGCCCTGTACATGCTCATGGTCTGCCCACTGAAATTATTGAGAGGCCACATTGTCGCTGAAGGCACACGGTGCTCTCCTTCAGAGAATATCACACAGAGCAAGCACGGCAGTGGCTCAATAGCTGTCACCACCAATGCCAACCTGCATGGGTGGGCGGGTAGCAGAGGGCTTGGTCCCAGGACCCCAGGACTGGTCAATAACTGACAGTGTCCCTGAGCTTGGGGCCCAAGTCCAGTTTCAGACCAACCAGAGAAGGTCTGCTTGGCTGCTTAAATCTCAGCATGACAGAGACTATGCACAGCCCTAACCAATCACATCGATGCCCCGTGTCTGGGTGGCCTCCTCCAGGAATGGAGCAATGAACTCGCTTTCCATTCCTTGATGAGGTTTCTTGGGGGGAAGAAACCTATTACTTTTAAGAGACTTTTCCAAGTTTCTTGTTTGTTTTGGAGAAGAATTTAGAGCTCTAACTGGCTGTGACCTGCAGCACCGGAGCCTGGGAAATGGCCAGAAACTTGCTGGGTAGTGCTATGCCCCAGCCCCAGCCAGGGATCCATGAACGAAGGTGCAGACACTGCTTCTGGGACTATGTCTCCTGGGGACAGGTGGAGATGTCTGCAGGGGATGTCCTGGATGCCCAGCTGGATGGCCTGCAACATACACTCCAATCACACCTCCTGGAAGCACTTTAGAAAGGGCTTAGCTCTCAGGACCTTGGAAGCCTGTGCTCCTGCATGTTCTGCTTTATACAGATAGGCCTCAGGGCTGCAGCCAGAGCAGTGAAGAATAAAATAGCTGAGTTCCCAAAGCAGTGCAACTTTAGAGAAAGACAGGATTCCATGGCTGCTCTTGACAAGTTATGTCTTGATGTGCAAAGTTCACTGATGTAAAAATGCACAAAGGAACTACTTGCAGAGGACAAGTCATGTACTTCCCAAGTGCTGCTGCCTGACCTCTCCTCTGGTTTCCTCAGATCCCTCCACATTTACATTTCTATGGTGACAAGGGACCATCCCAAACTATCCTCAGCACTCTGGGAAGAAGAGTCAAAATCAAAGGAGTGGGATGCACACACACAAACTGCCTTTCGTGGGTT
Organism: Marmota flaviventris; assembly: GCF_047511675.1. NCBI lineage: Eukaryota > Metazoa > Chordata > Mammalia > Rodentia > Sciuridae > Marmota > Marmota flaviventris. Next base: position 12,170,464 of record NC_092509.1, on the reverse strand, counting down.
GATACTGTATGCAGAGAATCTCTATCTGCAGGGCTTCAGAAAGATCTTAAATAAAGGCTCTTCTTTGGCAGAATAGAAAAGTTAGGTGTGAATTTGTTAATAAGGGTTAAAAACTGTCAATACACAGATAAAGCAGTCATGCTGAGATTCAAGCAGCCAGGCAGAACCCATTTATTTCCTTGGTGAAGAACAAACTGGAAGAAGCTCAGCCTTCACATCCCACTCTGCACCTGAGGCCTATGGGCAGAGGAAGCGATGACATTCCTATTCCTTACCTCCACTGGGAGGGCAGGACATTCAGAAACATCAACCCCAAAACCAAACCCCTTTCCTAGGCATCAGGGAAGGAGGCTCTGCAGGGACTATAGGAAGTGTTGAGGTGGGGTACACAGGGATTAGTCCAGGACCCCAAATTATGGCTGCTGGCCTCTACGTATTTTGTTGGAAATGCTGCTAGAATCAGTAAACATGGCAGCTAGCACTGATTTCAGTGTGCAGGATTATGCCTATGTCTGCAGAAAAGATTGAGAAAGAATTAAATTCAGTCTTCGGGGGGTCCATGAAAGGTGTGATTGTATGTAAGGACTGAGTACCAAGCCCTCACACCTGTGCTCTCTGTTCTCCCCTCCACAGTGTCCCTGTGCATTAGTCTGGTATAACTAACATCTTGCACTAGTCTGGTATATTCTTTCTTTCTTTTTCTTTTTTTGCATTACTGGGGATGGAACCCAGAGTCTCGTACATGCTGGGCAAGTGCTGTACCACTGACATCCCATCCTTTTTTATTTTTATTTTGAGACAGAATCTCACTAAATTACCCTGCTGGCCTTGAATTTGTGATCCTCCTACCTCAGCCTCCCACGTAGCTAGGATTACAGAAGTGTGCCACCATGCCAGGCTCAGAGTGGTACATTTGTCATATTTGACAAATCAATGTGACTAAATCATTAGTACCCAAAGTTGCCAAACTGCATGCGTGTTCTTGACCAAAGTGCCATGACATGTATTTCCCTTTATATTATCAATCCAGAATACTCCTGGAGACCAAAAACCTCCTGTGCTCTGCCTGCTCATCCCTTCTTCCCTGAAAGCCCCTGGCACCCGCTGATGTTCATTTTCCCAACCATTATCTGTAATTAATCAGACTTTCAGAGATCAATATGCTCTCTAGATACCAGATATGCTGTACAGTTTCTTTACTACAATTGCAAGTAAAACAATAATAAATTGTTATTTCTTTTCTTAAATTGGTACCTATTAATTATAAAGAATGGTAGGTTTTATTATGGCATATTTGTGCAAGCACAAAAATATAATCCAATCAATTTTATTCCCCCAACATTTCCCCCATCCTCCCTTGCTCTCTTTGACCCCCTTTTCCACCCTACTGCTCTCCCTTTAAATTTCATAGAGTCCCTTTGGTCATTGTTTCTTCTTTTAGCTTCCACATATGAGAGAAAACATTATACTTTTCTCTCTGAGACTTATTCTGCTCAATATTATGGCCTCCAGTTTTACCCATTTTTCTGCAAATGTCATAATTTCATTCTTCTTTATGGCTGAATGAGCCCCATGGTGTATAGATACCCCATTTTCTTTATCCACTGATCCATTGATAGACACCTACTCTGTTCCACAACTTGGCTGCTGGGAATTGTGCTGTTGTAGACATGGTTTTGCCTGTATGACTGTAGTATGGTGACTGTGGCTCTTTTGTATAATACCAAGGAGTGAGATAGCTGCATCCTGGGGTAGACCTACTTTTAGCTTTCTGAAGAACCTCCATCCTGATTTCCACAGTGGCTGTACTAGTTTACATTCCTTTTTTCCCTGCATCCTCTCCAGTAATTTTTCCCCCCATTTTACAAATGAAGAACTAAGATACTTGGGGAGAAACAGGAATCCTAGATCAAAGACTGAGCAGAGGTTTGAAGACTATTCATAATCAATGGAAAGGTTCAAACAATCACGCCTTGTTTGTCTGCTCTTGTGTGTGTGTCTGGAACCCAGTTATTAAATCCAAGGGAGTCTGAACAAGACAGCAAAGCCCGCTAGACGTCTGAGGGTGTGACCTGCGCCTGGTTTCACTTCTCCCCTGCGGCTGTGTTAGAGAGCTCCACTAATTCAGGCTGCTAAGCCTGTTTTAATGAAGGTATTGTGAGTGCAGTCTTGTTTTCATGGGAATGTGGAGTGACATTCTTTAAGATCTGTTCTCAAAGCTTTCCCATCACAAGCTCACTCCCTTCCTTGGCATCACCCAGTGGAAAGATGACCCTCCGTCAATCTGGCTGAATGATCCCCCCAATTCCAGAGGGGGTATCTCTGCAGTAATGAAGCTTCAGTATGGTTGTAAAGTCAGTGGACTGACATGCTTGCCTCAGTCCCCAGTTGGGGTCTCAGTTCCCCAGCTCTCTGGGCTGCCCCTGGGGCCACCGCAGAGCTCCAGTGAGCATAGGACAGGAGGTGGCTCCCAGAAAGTAGAGACAGGCCCTCCTTAATCAAGAGCCATGGAAGGAGACTCCTGGGGAACATGGCTCACTCTTGAGCTCTTGGGACCCCTGCCTGAGCATCCCAGGCTATGGACTGAGCAATACTTCCATGATTTTCACTATGCATCTGAGATGCAGAGCCCCAGGCAGGAAGCCACCTTCCTCCATACAGAAGCTGTGGTATTTCTCCTTCAGAGCGTCTGCAGTTCCTGCAAGGGGCATGCCCCTCTCCATCCCAGCTCAGTCTCCCTCCATTCCAACCCTGGAGCTTGTCACTCCTGTTCACAAAGATGACTCACGAGCAACCTCTCCCCCCCACCCCAGGCCTCCTCTGGACTCTTCCCTTCCAGGGATGATTAGTGGTGGAAGCTGTTCTGGGGCAGCTGCTTTGGAAAGGGGGAGACCCCAGTCCTGCACTGTAGTATGACCAGCGCCTGGTCCTGAGCATTATCAGCGTCCTTGACATAGATGCTTCTGTCATGGCCCCTTTCAAGGCATGAGGGCGCCCTCCTCCTGACTCCCCACCCAGGCTGGCAGAGCAGAACTGGCAGGCGTACGGTAGGGAGGCTGTGTCCAGAGGAGGGGGTGTTGATTTTGGATTTCTGTGCTTATGATTTTCTCTGGGACTCCCATAACCTATTGGCTCTCAGACTGTGGATGAGTTTAAATTTTCCTCATGAAAATAACTTTTCCAAAATCATAAATGTTGAGAAAGCCCCAGGCGCGTTGGCCTGAGGCAGCCGTCTTTTGCAAGTGGTGTCTCCCTAAGGCTCCTCAGGGCAGGGAAGCAGCTGGGACCTATTATTTTCTGTTCTTCCTGTGGAGACTGCTGGGAGGGACCTCTTGGGAGTGTGAAGGTGAGAATCCTGCCTTCCAACCCCTCATTCCCGAGCCCCTCCCAGCGTCTCTCCATGTGACTGTTGCCTCTCTTGCTCTGCCACTGTGTACCAGGCCCCTTGGAAGACAGCTGGCATGGACTCACACCTGCCAGCAGAATCAGTGCAGCCCCCGGTGCATCCTCCAGCAGACAGGCTTATGGTGATGGTGACAGTGACCAGAGGGTGACAAGGCAGAATAGGAAAGCTGCCCAGCACACACCAGGCCTGTCCCTGGATAAGGTGCCAGCGTGGTGCTCCTAGGCCACTTCTGCTGCAGGGAAGGAAAACTCATCCCACTGTTGTTGCTGGAAAGGGTTTCATCTCCCTGGCAACCAAGTCCCCCACTCAGACCTGGAGCCAGGAAGAACACCCCGTCAATGAAGGTTTGTGTTTGGTACATTCCTCAGCCAGGAAAGGGGTCCTCATGTACCTCAGTTCCCCATTGGTGAGAAGATAGTCTGCCAGGTGAGGGTGACCTCAGGTACTGGGAAAGAGGACACTAAAGGAGAAAGGGGGCATTGCATCTTGACACCTGCTCCTGGGCACCTCGTGTTGACGGAACCCTTGCTCCACTCGTTCCACAGATGTCCACCGAGCACCTGCTCTGCGTGAGACACCAGCAGCAGGCATCTCAGAGGACACTCAGGTTTGGAGAGTGAGAGCTCATGGTTCTGATGTCACCTGGTTACACAAATGGAGGAGCTGAAATCTGCCCCAGGACTGGCGTCCCAGTCTGTCTACCCTCTCAGGCTGCCTCTGTCCTGGAGAGCACATGCACAGCTGCTCTTTTCTTCATGGAGAAACGAAATGAATGTAAGCCTGGAGGTAGGTCCACTCTCCTGGGAGATGAGACCTGGGCGCGGAGATGAGGGGCCTCTGTCCTTTGAACAGCCTGACAAGCATTCAAATTCCAGCTTCACCATTTCACACCTGTGGCCACACACACACACACACACACACACACACACGATTAAGTCAGAGTGCTTTAAGACACTCTTCAAACCACTATCAAGCAGAGTGATGCAGAAGCCCATGTGAGGCACTTACCATTAGGAAGCAAACCAGAATCAACCCTTCCCCATCTGGTCCCTGAAAGGCATCCTGGCTGCCTGCATGGGCTCAGGTGCCATTAACTGGTCCCTTCATGCACAGGCATCTAGTGCTATCAAGTCTTACAACACAACCAGACGAGCCTGAAGACTCCCCCCCTGCAAAAGTGACCTGTTTTGTGTGTGTTGGGGCGGGTGCCAAAAGGTTTAGTGAGATTACTATTGTCACCTCTGCTTGTATAGAAAGCCTTCCACAAACCCGATGGCACTTCCACAGATGTAGGACACCGTGGCTCTGCTTGGGCTCCCTCTCTCCCCATGCCCCCAGCAGGTGAGAAAGCAAGGGCACACTGAGGTGAATGATGGGGAGAGGAGAAGCTAGTGAGCATGATATGGTGGTGACAATGACTAGAACAAGCTCACTGTCGAAGGCCACATGCTGATTTCAGTTCCTCCTGCAGAGGGGCTGAGACCCAGCAGCTCTGGGCCCTTAACAAAGGCTTTCTGGTGAGCTGGTGATATGGCCTGATGGCTTCACTCAACACCAGGATTCTGTTCCTTAGATAGTGACTCTGGCCTTGGAACATGAAGATGATGTTGTCAAGGCAGTGCTCTAACCCTGCCACAGGACATGTGCCCGCGGTTGGCCATCGGTGCCGTGACATGGCTCTGGAAGTCCATTTACAAACCTCTGTTGTCCTAAGAAGAGCATGGTACTCAGTGTGGAGCTAAGTAGTCCCCGAGCGAGGCCGGAGCTCAAAGGGCTGCTGGCCTCTTGATCTGTGGCTGTCCTGCGGGGGCGGGGGGGAGGCGGACAAGGACATGGCAGGCCACATGGGATCTGCAGCCATAGGGTGCACACCCCTGGCCCCGTGCGGACACCCGTGGCCCTGTGCGGAGCTGTGGCGGCGGCTTCTGCGTTCACGCCCGGGGCGCTCTCGTTCCATCTGCTGGGCTGAACGCCGTGCTTCCTCCCGCCGCGCACGTCGCTCAGAAGCCTGCTTTGTAAGCATGTTATGTGCCGCTCCGAAATTCCGGCTCAAGGGGATGAATTAGAATTCTGCATTCCCGTTCATATTACATTCAAATTATAACTTTTATTTTAAAAGGTGAAACAGTTTTTCAAAGAATATTCAAGAAAGTTTAACTTCATTATTATTGAACATTAAATTACAGGGTAGGGTTTCCCCACTATTATCTTTGAAATAAAGGGCCTATGGGACCGCCTCGGTCATTCCTATTGCTCCCTCTGAACGCCGTGTTGTGCTCCTTCAAAGCCACTAGAGGGCGCACGCGTTCACCCGCATGCCGGGCCCTGGAGCTCTGGGAAACACAGCCACATTTGGGAGAATGTAGTGCGCCTGCATCTTGACATCTGTTCTGCCAAAATACTGAGTGAACTGGAAAGAACTAGGTCATGAGTGTGGGAGGGAGTGCTCATTGCCAGAGTGCTCATCGTTCCTGGAAACCCCAGGCACACCAAGAGCAGACAGTAGGCGTTTGGGACTTGATCCTGGTTCAAGGGCTCCAGGGCAAGAACGTCCCGGGCCCCTGGCCCCTGGCCCCTGGCCCCCAGCCCCCCGGGAAGGGCAGGTGGAGAAAGGCGGTGCCTTTCTGATGTGGAGTCCAGACAAGGTCTCCTGGAAAGAGGGGCCGAAGTTGAGGGGAGGGAGGGATGGGGCCTTGGGAGGACACAGGCTACAGAGAAATTCTGTCAGATGTCCCTGTCAGATCAAGAGCCTGGAAACTACTCCTGAGGGGAACCAGCTGGCGGAGCTTTCCAATGAGGGCAGCAGCAAGGGAGACCTTGGTGTTGTTTTTAAACAAGGTACGGGAGGAATACTGTCTGCACTCATTTGGTGAAGTTGCTAAGTCATTTATTTCTCCCAGAAAGACAGTGGAATGTCCAAGTTACATCACATTCTCATCTGTTTTCTAGTGAGGAGGCTCCTTCCTTCTTTAGGCTCAAATTAGACTGCAGAGCACTTGAGAGTGCCCCAGAAGGGCTTTGATGGTTTGGGAAAAGAGCCAAGACAGTCGCCTCCAGGGCAGTATGCGCTGAAGACCCCCCTCCATGAAGCCCCCATGAACTGAGTGCCCGCTACATGCAGTAGGACAAGATGCCCTCTGGGCTTGTGGACAGACCACTCGGTGGTGTAGGGAGCGTTGGCACATGACAGCCACTCAATAATGTTGCTCTCTGAAAGAACAAATGGAGGAATGCCCTGATATGCTAAAGTCCAGAGACTCAAGGGGAAAATGGCCTGGACTGGGGTGCGAGTCAGGGGCATGTGTCTCAGAGAAGTTAAGGCCCAGCATATCTTGAAGTATGGCTGCAAGGCAGGATCAGGGCTGATGGGTGGGGGGAGGTGGCCTGGCATTGTTGGCAAGGAGAAGGGTGTTACTAAAGGTGCTTGTTGGTAAAGATGGCGCCCAGAGTGCTTCTCTTGCGGGAGCTCAGGTCCATGTTGCACTGAATGGAGCACGAACCATCACCTCCAATCCCTGTGAATGGCGTGAACTTTGAATGGCACACCTCCAATCCCTGAAGTGGGGCAAACTCTCGCCAATGAAGAAGTAACAACCCACACACCCTGTTCGTTCTCTCTCCCGCCCCCCCACCCCTTCTCTTCTGCGATTGGCCAAGACAGCCCTGCTAATAAAATCTCGGACAGGTTAACGGTTGTTTTGGCTTGTTGAGTTTATAGAGCTTTTTCCACTGCGTTCCTACAGTGCTGAGATAGGAAAGAGTGAGTGCAGGAGAAATTGCTGATAGCTTAGTATGAAGGACCAGAAAGTCCAGCAAGGTCTCAAGGAAACAATGAATTTATAGTTACTTCTGACATTTGGTCAACATCAATCACAGCAACAGCTGATAGCAGGCCTTGTACGGAAGTCTATGCATATTAACACTTACACCCCCAGCAGCGCAGGTAGGTATTCTTATTTCTTATCACCCCATTCTGCAAGTGAAGAGAATGAGGGGCAGAGAAGTCAAGGAACATGCCCAGAGTCACGTGGATTCAATGAGCTCTTATTGGGTACTTAAGTCAACAACGTGGACAACAACCTGGGAGGTTCTTGTAGCTAAGAGACATTCATGAGCTCTCTCTAAAGGGGCTGAGACTGAGATGAACTGAATACTTATCCACGTTTCCCCTTTAATGGTGTTTACTTGTGAAAAAGCTAAGCAGGTCATCTGAAGCCAAGTTAAGACTCTGCATCTTAGGCTAAGCATTTTCTAGAACTTGAGTCTCAATGGAAGAGGTATAATATTATCCATGACTCAATTTACTCAGTCATTGAGTACTAATAGTCAATCCAAAGATAACCTTGAACATTGAAAGTAGAGAGTTGAGAAAGAGAATTAATAAATATTTGAACCTTGGGCAGCTACTTAAACTTAACTTTTAGGAAAGTATGTACATTTACAAAATAGAAAATTATACCTACAACTCATGAAAATGTAAAAGTTAATGTTAGATAAACTAATATTTAACCACTAAAATGAAACCATGAGAAAAAAGAAGTAAATATGGCATTGCATAATTTGGAGTAAAGAAAGCATAAAGTAAAGATTAATAAAATTCATGAAAAAAGCAGTCAGACTTTAAATGTAGGCAAAACTAAGAACATTTACAACTTACCTGACATTTTTACAAATTAATAAGAAAAAGAAGTTGGAATAGACATGAATAGGACATTTGTTTTTAAAAACACAACAAAGAATACTTTAAGTAATAAATTTAAAATGTTTGAACTCACTAGAAAAAGAAATTCAATTAAAATATAATATTTAGTGATATGGTCATTTTAATAATTTATTGAAAAGACAGCAAATTAGTTTCAGAATTTTTGGGGAAAAGTTTGCATATCTAAATTATTTACAGTTTAATAGAGAAAGATGCAAAGAAAACTAAATATTGATAATGAAAAAGGAAAAGGAAAACCTCTGATGCAGAATTCCTTTAGTCTGCAAAAAGGAAACTGCCTACCAACTGAGGTTTTCCAGTTGTAAAAACTCAGGTTCAAGAACTTTAGGGTCAACATGTGTCTTTGCTATCTGATGGCAGAGAAACTGCAATTGTTTTTGCTTGGGATTAAACCATTCTACCTCAAATACTTCAATCTATGTAAGTGCTATGTAATGTCCCATTAAGTAATAATTTCCCAACTTCTTCTTGCTTTTGACTATTCTGAATTCCAGCCCGATGCTTTGAATGGGCACCTCATAATGCTGTTTCAGACTTCCCCATAAAATATCTGTAATGCCCACAGTCCTGCTGTGCCAGGGCAGTGGGACATGTTGCTGAGAGACAAGGAAGGTACCCAGAGATGGGAGAGGGGGATGAGACAAATGGTTCATTGAAAAATGTTTACAGGGAAGGAACCCGGTGACAAGCTGTTGGGTACTTTGCCAGGAAGTCCATTGGTGACCAGCTGGACAGGCACGCCTCTTGCTCATGATGCCTATGGTGCTTTGCCAGAGAACAGCACCTCCTGTCCTTTACGACGATTTGTCCTGGGGCAGCTGCCCGAGAGGCTCTTCCCTCTCGTGTGCTCTGATCTGCACAGATGCCAGGGAGAGGTTTTAGAGTCAGGCTACAGTAGCAGCGACATCAGCCATTTGCTTGGCTCCTTGTGTGATCAGCATCCCAAGGAGCAGCTTTCTGCAGAAGACACGAACTCACCCTTGTTCTCATCACACAGGAGAGAAAGCCAGAGTCCTTCTAGGTGACACTGACCCAGGGCATTCCAGCTGGGCGGGCTCTCCTAGTTCCTTGGGCTTTTAGTCCTGTGAGCTGGGAGGGCATTTTAGGGCCAGGGCATTCCTGCCCTCCTTTTCTTGAAGGATGAGACAATGGTACTGCCATTTAAATTGTTTATGCTATGCTCTTTGGAAAGTCCTGGAACATTTGCCTAAGAGCAATTTAAAAAATAAAGGCCACATTCCCCCTTGAGTAATAAATCACTCACAGACTAATGTTTCCCTTGTAAATGAGCCTAAATTTAGTACCCAAGTTTCTGGTGCCGCCGTGTGAAAGCTTTCTGCCTCTGTGACATAAACAGATGGTGTTTATAACTTGTACTGAAGTGATCGCTAGAAAAACTCAGATCTCTAGGAAAAACTTAGGATAAACGTGTGTGTGTGTGTGTGTGTGTGTGTATTCCTTCACGCACCCCTCCAACAGAAGATGTGTTCTCACTGAGGTCGATACCCCCCACCAGTGTGTGAAGACTGGTTCTGGGGGTGGAGAGGGTTACACAAAAACTTAGATTTGCAATAGTGTGTGGCCTCCCCGAGTTCGACCCTACCCAACAAAGTCATTCCCCAGAATTAAATTTTTCTCAATCTCATTAAATTTTAATTAAAATAATATTTCTCATTTAAATGTAAATGAATTTAATTAATTAAATTTTGATTTAAAGTTTTAATTTAGTTAATAAAATAAAAATGAAATTTAAGTTTAATTAATTTTTCTCTTTAGTGGTGCAAAACTTTAACAGATAGCATCGCGGAACACTGCAGAAGAAACCAAGGCCAGAGAAACGCAAAGCAGCCCTGTGGAGGTGGCTGCCTGTCATCAGTGGTCACCTGCTTGGGCTGTCCTGCCTGGATGACACTGTACCCACTAATCACAGGGCGTAAGGAACACGGAGCTCGGGCACGCGCCCACGCCTGGCTCCAGATACCTTCTCAGTATGGCAGCTGCCCCTGTGTTCTCTGGAGCCCTCAGCAGATCCTGCAGGTTTATGGGAACACCATTAACTCTCTGGCCGTGCCCTAATGGATGTGCTGCTCCCTACACTGGGCTTACCCACTGTGTCCTCAACTTTGTTCTCTGTCCCTTTGTTGTTCTGACACATTGTCCTCTCTCTTGTCACTTCCTGGTGCAATTCTATCCAGTCTTCAGGATTCTGTCAGATGATGCTTCCCTCAGGAGTCCCACTCTCTGCCCCTATGCCCCTCAGCCCTGCAACAGGCCAGCACAGCCTGCCCATCGCAGGCTGCCTCAGAACATCTTCCTCTCGGGAGGACAGGTCTTGTGGATGGTACTGACCTGAGTTTCTACTTCGGAGCCCAGGACTGGAGAGACATTCACCAACTCCATCCACCACCGCACTTAGAAAAAAGAACTCACAAATGCTTTCAAGATTTTTAGAAAAGGTCGTCTCAGAAAAAAATTTTAAAAGTTTTTAAAAAATGTTTAAAGTTGACAAAAGAGTCACTATAGCTTTTAGTGTTGTTCCTTTGGAACTTTAAATGAGTTATTTGACATGTGCTTTTCTGTAATTTCCATTTGAGCATGGAACTGTATTTTTTTTAAGTTCAAAATTGATACAATTTTGTATTGCTTACAAAATGAGGTTGGTAGGTTTTACACTTGAGTAGAAAACTCCTGGTTGGAAACTAGGAACTTTTTCCTCCCATAAGGAGTATGGAGAGGCTCAATTTCCTGGAAAAGCAGACGCAGTTGATAAAGGTAGCATACCTGTTTGTTAGGTCAAGGATGTCCACCAAGGCCCTTAGGGAATGAGAGCTGGTGATGACCACCAGGGGACATGAAGACTGTGGCCAGTATGCTCAGCAAGAGTTTGAGGGACTAAGTGTGTGGCTGCCTTGGAGCCTGGAAGCTGCATTTTTCCTGAGCACCCAGGTGAGCTCCCAGGATGATGGTCTGTCTTGATGGACACCTTTCTGAAAATCTAACTTACCTTTGGCATGTGAGTGGGCTCATACTAGAGGATCAGGGACCCCTAGATTTGAGCAGGTGTGGAGTCTGCCTTTCTCCAATTCCTCCTCCTCCCACAACGCTCTGAGTGTTCACTGGTGGATTTGTGTGTGCAAACTGCTGAGGGCACCATGAAGACCACTTTGTCTCACATGCAAATAAGGGCTGCTCCTTGTGAGCTCTGAGCACCCCCAAAAAAGACAGCAGTGTGAAAGCAGAGCAGTACTGCGCCCTGAGCTGGAATTTCTATCAGCTCTGAAGAGGAAACTTCCATGCTCAGCTGGTTCTGGAATCTGAACTTTCTGGTTGTGGGATGGGGAGGACACACAGTTTCTATCAAGCTCACTGTCTCAAAGGGGTTCAATATTGGATCTGGGAGAAACAGTTTTGGAGAACATTGTTATTCTACCTCTAAATCAAATCAAATGGTCCTTTCTCTAGATAATAAAGTAAATGAAACAAACAGCAACTACAGCAGGAACGTAGGGCTGTGTTCCTAGGTTCCTCGTCCGGGGGCTGTGTTCCCAGGCTTTGTCTGTTACTAAGTGGCTGCATGCTTTGTCTCTTTGAACTTCCTGTCTACATCCACAGCACCATCTCCTCTGTTCACTAATTGGGGGCCAGGTGAGGTGATGGCTCTAGAGTCCAAGTGGACATGTGGAACCTTCTTTTACATCCTCCTTAAGAGCAGCTCCATCAAAGCAACATCTGTGGGGTCTCCCCAGAGTCTGCCATGCTAAGTGCTAGAGGATGTTCTGAGAGGTCAAGGCTGCCATGGGGTGGGGGAGGTAATCCTGGCCAGAGGCAACCTCCAGTACTGGGAGGAGAAGGTGTGATTCTTCCACCAGCTTCTGTGCTGACTCAGACCAGGAGCACTGGGAGGAGGGAGACAGGAAACACACCCTGGAGAGGCCCATGCTGCAGTCTGGCTGGGCACAAATCACGAGCCCCTGAAGCAGGAACAAACTTTATTTCTGAACTCCACCAGCACACTCCACACTCGCTCCTGGGAAATCTGCCGACCCCCACGCAGCTCCTCCAGGAACCAGCAACCGGAAATCCCTCCTCCGGCACTTCCCCAACCAGTGTGAACTCTTCAGGAATCCCTGTGAGAGCTCAACCAGAACTCAACGGGAACTCCGCGAGAACTCGCTGGCATCACCTCTCAACCACTACTTCTGGCAAAAGTGCCATGCGTCATCCCGACTCGGCTGTGGCCCTCAACATCTCCCCCCTTCTGTTTAATTAAACAACAAGCAATGTGGCTTAGGGACTGTGCCTGTTAGGCTGTCCAATACTACATGCTGCAGTCTGGCTGGGCAGAATTCAGGAGCCACTTGTCAAAAGAAACAAACTTTATTTTTAGAACACACACGCCACACCACACGAGCTCTTCAGGAAAACCTTAAGAGCCCAACTGCCACCACCAGCTTCCCACAAGCCTCTCAACCTCCCCCACTCCTCCTGCTCTTGAGGCCGATTGGCTGGGTCGTGTGGGCGGAGCCAAAAAAAGTCCCCCAATGAGCAGCTCCGCGGTCTGAAAGGGCGGGGAAACAACCCAATGAGCATCACCGCAGAGGAGCCAATCAGTTGGCAGCTGGAAGTTTGCTGGGGCCCCTTCAGCTGTGGCTCTCAACATCTCCCCCTCTCAGTTTAAACAACAAGCATGTGGCTTAGGGACCGTGCCTGCCTTAGGTTGTCCAATACTACATATGGTCCTTACCCGTCATCGGATGAGCTGACCTCAAGGCATCAGCCTCCTGTCTTAGGTTGGTACCATTGTAATTGGATCTTACCCGTCATTGACTACCGGTCCAGCATACAGCCACACCTGTGGATAGATCTTTGTCCCAGCGGGGGGGGTGAGGTTCTTTGCCTCACCTCTGCTGGCCCCCAAATTTTAGCTGAATGACCATCAAAAGCAGAAGGGAGGAAGATACATCAAGCCAACTGACGGCTCCTTTTGGAAAAATTGTACCATTGATGACACCATCACCAAAAATACCCCAACACTACCACAAGTCGCTGCACCAACAGATAGTTCACAATGCATACAAGTGAGTTCACAATGCATACAAGTGATACATAGTCCAGGCAAGTTCTGCAAGCAGTTCAGTGATGGCTCCTTTTGGAAAAATTGTACCACAGATGACACCATCAGCAAAAATACCCCAACACTACCACAAGTCGCTGCACCAACAGATACTTCACAATGCATACAAGTGATACATAGTCCAGGCAAGTTCTGCAAGCAGTTCAGTGATGGCTCTTGCAGAAGCTGTAGATTGGTTTTATCTTTGTCTTCACCAGCACTGGGATGAAGATAGGAATTCTGGCAATAATGGCTAAAGAAAAAATTATGTAACATTCCAGAAGGCACTAAAAGAAAACAATTTTCTTAACAATTTACATTATCTTGAACAGAATTATTAAATATAATGAAAAGGAAAGGTGAAAGTAAACAAACAGGTCTGTTAACCTCCTTTTTTTTCACATATTAAAACAATCCTCAACAGCTGTTTACCCAATTTAAATTAAACCATTTAAATCACGTGAATAAAAAAAAAATATTTGGATCCATTTTTTTCATGAGCATTCATCATATATGATATATGGACATACGTACATACAAACATACAACACAAAACACAAGTGTGCACACATAATATAATCATACAACGCATAACATAATAGTAAAGGCCTTATGACTTTTTGCAGGTGAAATCTCCATTGCAATGTTTAAAAACTCTATAGTCAAAAAATAGAACTGATCAGCAAAACATTAACCTAGGTCTGTATGAGCTCAAAAAAAAAAAAAATAGAACTTCATGATGTGGGAAAGGGTAATAATAAAATAGATATTGAGAAAAGCATCCTGGTTCTGTTGCAGATGTAAGAATAGCCAAACTGGAGTTTTGGATATCAGTTGTTATGGATTTGAGCCAAATCATCTTTCTTTTGGTCTGTAGAAATCGCTTTAGTTAATCTCTCTGGAATCCAAATCGGCTGCTGTTCTCCCTGTGGAAACACACAAACAGGCCCCTGACTCCAGACAATTACTGGGTCAGGACCTTTCCATTGTCCTGTTAGAATATTCTTCCAAAGTACCTTGGGCTTTTGTACATTTTTTGGACACATATGCCTTTCCGCAGCACTAAGTCCTGATGAATCCAAACTTAAAAAGTTTAGAGTAAAGAGTGTTATTTTAAGTTTATCTTTGGGGAATATATACCCCTTCCCCATTCCCTCTTTTTGCTTTAATAAGTACATTTTAATAGTTTGATGAGCTATTTCAACTATGCCTTGTCCCTGTGGATTGTATGGGATTCCTGTTTTATGAGTAATGCCAAATGATGAGCAAAATTGTTTAAAAGAGGTAGAAGTATAACCAGGGGAATTATCTGTTTTTAACTGTTTTGGAATGCCCACGGTGGCAAAATTTTGTAAGCAATGAGCTATAATATCGTTAGTTTTTTCTCCGGCATAAAGGGAGCCCATCAAAAATCCGGAAGAAGTATCAACTGTAACATGCAAATATTTTAATTTTCCAAATTCTGGCAAGTGTGTGAGGTCCATCTTCCAAACATGGTTAGGTATCAGTCCTCTAGGATTGACTCCAAGATTAACTTATGGTAAAAAGGTTACACAATTTTGACATTGTTTTATTATTTGTCTAGCTTGATCCTTAGTTATTTTAAAATGCTTTTGTAAAGTATTAGCATTGACTTGGAACCTTTTATGAAAATTTGTAGCTTCTTCTAGTGTAGAAAAAATATGTATGTCATGTGTAGTTTTATCTGCTAAATCATTGCCCAAACTAAGGGCTCCAGGCAATCCTGTATGTGCCCTGATATATCCTATAAAGAATGGATCTTTTCTGTCCCAGATTAGACTTTGTAAAGTGGAAAACAAAGAGAAAACAGTAGAGGAAGGGGAAATTCTACCAGCATCTTCAAGGGATACTATAGCATTAACTATATACTGACTATCAGAAAATAAATTAAATACAGAATCTTTAAACATCACAAAAGCTTGTAATACTGCATTAAGCTCTACCTTTTGAGTTGATTGTTTGGGTACTAAAAATGTAAAAGTTTGATCAGGGGTAACTACTGCTGCTGTACCATTATTTGACCCATCAGTGAATATATTTGGAGCATTCATGATAGGTGTTTTTCTTGTCATTTTTGGAAAAAATACAGGATGCGAGGACCAAAAAGACAACAAAGGATTAGATGGTAAGTGATTATCAAATGAAACATTAGATTTACGCATGATTATTGCCCAAGTATTTAACTCATTAGCTAACTCATCAATTGGATCCATAGTATATGGAGTAATAATTTTATTGGGAGAAATTCCAAACACTCCCTTTGCTGCTTTTATTCCTTTGAGTATTAATTGTCCTACAGCCTCAGGATACCTAGTAAGAATAGTGTTAGGAGAATAAGATAAATGTATCCACAATAATGGACCTTCTTGCCAAAATACTCCTGTAGGAATATTTTTTGTTGGTATTACAAAATAATAAAGGCAAACCTATATCAATTCTATCCAAATGCATATTTTCCATATATGTTTCAATAATTTTTAATGCCTTTCTTGCTTCAGGCGTTAACATGTGGGGTGAATTTGGATCTGATGGACCTTTTAGGATATCAAATAAAGGTCCCATCTCTCCTGTTGGTATGCCTAGATAAGGCCTTATCCAATTTATATCTCCTAATAACCTTTGAAAGTCGTTAAGTGATTTGAATTAATCTACTCGTATTTGAATTTTTGGTGGACAGACCATGGTTGAGGATATTAGAACTCCTAAATAATTAATTGGAAAATTTAATTGTAATTTATCTATTGCTATCTCTAGATTATAATTTTTAAATAAATTTGTAAGTGTGGCATAACATTCTAGCAATGTGGTTTTATCTTTATGTTCTAATAATACATAATCCATATAGTGAAATATTTGTAGTTCAGGATAAGGATCATATGGACATGCTATTCATCATGTCATCGGGCAAATGCAGTTAAAGCAATGAGATACAAACCTATTAGAATTGCCAGAACCTAGAATATGGTCAATATCACATGCTGGCCAGGATATGGAGCAGCAGAAGCTCTCATTGGTTGCTGGTGGAAAGGCAAAGAGTGCATCCATTTTGCAAAACAGCTGGGAGGGTGCTTGCAAATCCAAATACAGTTTACCATGCAATGTGCTATCATTCTCCTTGGCATTTACCCAGAGGGTTGAAAACTTGGGTCCACAGGAAAACCTGCCCACAGATGTTGATAACTGCTTTATCCGTATACACCAAGACTTGGGAGCAACTAAGATGTCCTTGAGCAAATGAGAGCATAGGTCACTGGTACATAAGACTCAGAATCCTCAGTGCTCTTACACAGACCAAGACTTACTGTTACTGCCTTTGGGCCCCAATGTGTGAAATACGTATTCAACAGCATTCACCAAATTAAATATAATCAAATTATAAATTTTTTTCTTGTTTGACAATTTTGTTGGGAACGCGTATAGTGAGAGGGTGTTATGTTCCTTTGAAGGTGAAAGAGAGCAACATCTTTTCCCTTAATGCTCAGGACACCCTGAGAGGGCATTTTAAGGGACCATTACCAGCAACCCCATCTTTTCTCTGGATTCATTCCATTTTAAAACAATTTTTCTGGTATTACTCACTGAATTTTTGAGGATACTGCCTTAGTCCCTTTGCTGCTTTTATTCTTTTGAGTATTAATTGTCCTACAGCCTCAGGATACCTAGTAAGAATAGTGTTAGGAGAATAAGATAAATGTATCCACAATAATGGACCTTCTTGCCAAAATACTCCTGTAGGAATATTTTTTGTTGGTATTACAAAATAATAAAGGCAAACCTATATCAATTCTATCCAAATGCATATTTTCCATATATGTTTCAATAATTTTTAATGCCTTTCTTGCTTAAGGCATTAACATGCGGGGTGAATTTGGATCTGATGGACCTTTTAGGATGTCAAATAAAGGTCCCAACTCTCCTTTTGGTATGCCTAGATAAGGCCTTATCCAATTTATGTCTCCTAATAACTTTTGAAAGTCATTAAGTGATTTGAGTTGATCTACTCGTATTTGAATTTTTGGTGGACAGACTATGGTTGAGGATAATAGAATTCCTAAATAATTAATTGGAAAATTTAATTGTACTTTATCTATTGCTATCTCTAGATTATATTTTTTTAATTTTAAGTTTGTAAGTGTGGCATAACATTCCAGCAATGTGTTTTTATCCTTGTGTGCCAACAATACATCATCCATATAGTGAAACATTTGTAGTTCAGGATTTTGATTTCTAAGTGGCTGGATTGCTTTGATAACATAAATTTGACACATAGTTGGGCTGTTAGCCATCCCTTGAGGGAGTACTTTCCATTCATATCTCTGATCAGGACCTTCATGATTCAGTGCAGGGATAGTAAATGCAAAACGTGGACTATCCTCAGGATGAATTGGAATTGAAAAAAAAAAAAACAATCTTTAATATCTATAGCTAAAACGTACCAGGTTTTTGGCAAAGCAGACAATTGAGGAATCCCTGATTGAGTAGGTCCCATAATAACCATCTCATTATTAATGGCTCTTAAATCTTGCAATAATATCCATTTACCAGATTCTTTTTAATGACAAAAATGGGAGTATTATAGGGAGATATGGAAAGTTGTATATGTCCCTCCACTAATTGTTGTTTGACCAGGTCATGGGCTCCTTGTATCTTTTTTTTTAGTCAGGGGCCACTGAGGAACCCATACTGGTCTTTCTGATTTCCAATAATTTTTATTGCCTCAGTGACCCCTTCTGAAAACCCAATCCATATCTACTTATTCCTTGATCTATTTGAATTGGTGCTGCTATTCATTGTTCTTGTTCTCCTAATCTTTTTTCTTTCCTGAAACATTGTCTAGCCCTAATAGTGGGTGCATTTTGATTGATGTTATTTGTTAATGTCAAACCTAATTGATCTAGGACATCTCATCCCCCTAAATTTATGGGAAGATGATCCAATACATATGGCTGTATAGTTCCTTCACATCCTTCAGGATCCTTCCAATCTTATACCATTGCACTTCTATGGGGATTAGTCGCCACTCATAGGGCTCGAAGCATTTGAGTGGCTTCTTGTATTGGCCAATGTTTTGGCCATTCTTGATGAGATATGATGCTAAGGTCTGCACCTGTATCCAGTATCCCATTAAATTCATGTCCTTGAATATTTAGTTTGAACATGGGGCGAGAATCTAAATTTAAAGAAAGCATAGCCCAATCTACACCTGTGGAGCCTAATCCCTTGGAACCTCTTTCTACAGTACGACCGGAAAATTTATCATGTAGGCTGGGTATTATTAATAACTGTGCTATTCTATCTCCTGGTGAAATTACTGATATACCTCTTGGAGAACTAGCTATAATTTTTATTTCACCTTCATAATTGGGATCAATTACCCCAGGACTTATCATAAGTCCTTTTAGAGTAGAAGAACTGTGTCCCAATAATAAGCCTACTGTTCCTTGGGGAAGAGGTCCTTTTACTCCTGTGGGAATGATTTGAACTCCCATCTCTGGAGTTAGTATTGCTCTGGTGGAGGCACAGTTGTCCAACCCTGTGCTCCCTCTAGTTTGTCTAGTGAGGGATTTAATGGACAATGTGTCCTGGGCACTACCCTGATGGTGTTTCTGGGTTCCTCCAGTGCCCCGTATATTTGTGGTCGTGGGCCCCGGAGCATTGGGCCGTTTTTTGGCAATGGAGCCCGATGCTTTTCTCCACAATATCGTGGGTAAACACCTGGTCCTTGTCTATTTTTTGATAACGGAGTACCCTCTATGTTGGTTTGAGAACAGCATTCATTATCCCAATGTCTCCCTCTACGGCGTCATGGGCAAATACCCGGTATTCTACTCCTTTGATACCTAGTTTTGTTAAACCCTCCTCCTATGGGGCAATTCCTTTTAAAATGTCCTGTTTGTTCACAATTGTAACATGTTTTTGGCCTGGCATCTAAAGCCTGTTGTACTGCAGCTGCCAAAACTTGCCCTTGTTCATTAATGTCTCTACATAATTTAATATATGTGTTTAAATCTCCATGTTTCCATGGTCTAATGACCTCTCTGCACCAATGATTTGCTTGCTCATAAGCCAGTTGTTTAATTAATGGCATTGCTTGTTCTGTATCCCCAAAAACTCTGGTAGCTGTTTGAATATGCCTATCTACAAATTCAGCATAAGGTTCATTAGCTCCCTGTATTACCTTAGATAATTTACCTTGTAAATCTCCATGTCCTTGTAAAGTCTTCCATGCCCTAACTGCGTCTGCAGCAATTTGTGCATATATAGCAGGATCATATTCAATTTGTTGCCGTTGACCCTCATAAGGTCCTTTTCCTAACAACATATCTAGATTTCTTTGAGGGTAACCGGCTGCTGCATTTCGCCTAGCCGTCTCTGTGCAAAATTCCTCATTGGCAACCTTTTATAACAAATATTGCTCTGCATTTAGCACAGATTTACACATGCTAGCCCAGTCTGCTGGCGTCATGTCCAAGTTGGTAATGGATTAAACCATGCTTACAGTGAAGGGTGCTTGAGGGCCATAGGTTGTTACAGCCTCCTTTAAGTGATTCACTGTTTTGAAATCTAGAGCATGGTGAATTCGCTGCCCTCCTGCCTGCTCAAGTACAGGGCATGCTAATCTTTGTGGTCCTGTCTCAGGATCCCATCTATCAGCTACGGGGGTTGAGAGCCACTCAGCTGTCTCCATAGGTGGAGCTTTTGGTTGAATTACACCCTCTGGTGATAGAACGATGTTAGTAGCATCCTCCTGTTGTAGCTTTTTTCCTAATAGCTGCTTCTCCTCTAAGCTTTCTTCCTTTAAATTTTCTTCCTCTATCTGACTAGCTCAAGAGACCTTCTCTTTTACTTGATCTAAAATGTCTTTCTCCATGGTCTGAACCTCTAACAATTTACTTAACACTCTTTCAGTTTGTTTTTTACTAATTTCTAATCTACTATAAAGATAACGCAACCCAATAAGATAACACAAAACAAAACCGAAACAGAATGAAACAAAAACGGAAAAAAAAATCGTTGTATCAATTTTCCTATTTTCTTGACATGTGCATTTGTGGTCAATTTCTGTCTCTTCCTCAGGGGCGAACAACTTCAAACCTTGAGCCAACCATTTTTCCCAGTTTGCCTGAGAAAGTTCTAGGGATAGGCAGCTTGAAACAAAAACAAAACAAATCAAAACAAGAACACATTGTTTTTTGAAATGGTCACCCATTCTCTCACCTTCCCTTAGGGGCGAGCAATTTCACTTACCCCCGAGCTTCAGGCGTTCCCCGAACGGGGCCGCCAAATGCCGCAGTCTGGCTGGGCACAAATCACGAGCCAGTGAAGCAGGAACAAACTTTATTTCTGAACTCCACCAGCACGCTCCACACATGCTCCCGGGAACTCCTCCCGAATGCTCCGCGGCTCATCCAGGAATCAGCAGCCAGAAATATCCTCCAGAAATCCCTCTCCTGCACTTCCCCAACCAATGGGAACTCTCCGGGAATCCCCGGGAATCCCCACAAGAACTCCAAAGTAGCAGCCTAGGCGGATAGTAATGCCTCGCCTGTCAATCAATATTATTGGCAAAATGCCAGGGGCCATTCCGACTCAGCTGTGGCTCTCAGCAGTATTACTCACTGAATTTTTGAGGATACTGCCTTAGTACATTTTGTGATGCTGTAACAGAATACCCGAGACTGGGTAGTTTGTAAAAAGTAAATTTACTTTGCACAGTTCTGAAAGGCTGGGAAGTTTCTTCTTCAGATTGAATTCTCAGGTGATAATATACAATTCAATTACTTTATATAGTGATGCAGTATTAAGCAACAGTGTTAGTTATTTTATTTAGTCTAATAATTTACCTATAAATGCCTTCATATTTTATGTGAAAAGTTGTTTTATCTGTGAATAGTGGTAACTGTCTTTCAGTTCTAATTATTTTACTGCTACAATTTCTTGTCTTACTGTATTACCTACCACTTCTAATGCAGTGTAGAAAACAGTGGTGATAATTGGAATTTTTGTCTAATTTGCAATAATTCATAGTTCAAGTGAACAGAAATTTGGCAAGGATACAGAAGGTCTGAACATCACCATCAGCCTCCTTGATCTAATTGGCAATTAGACTCTGATTGCTTCCATCTAATTGACAATGACACTCCATCCAAGTATAATGCGCGGGACACTTGCTTTTCTGAAGTGCACCTGGAACCCTCAAAAAATAGGTCAGATTCTAGGCAACAAACAAATGTTAATAAATGTAAAATAGTTGAAATCATATAAAGTAAGTTTCCTGGCCATAATGAAATTAAACTCAAAATTACTGACAGAGACTGTACTCTCTAAATACTTGAAAGTCAAATTTAAAATCTCCTAAATAGCCCGAGGTCAAAGAAAAATTGCTCAGGAAGATCAGAAAAGATTTTGATCTGAAAGAAAATTAAAACAGGGCATAAGAATTTGTGGAATGCAGTCCAGACTGCATCATCGTGGACTCTACCTTCTGCTGTGCTAGCAATTGTCCATGTACCTCCCAGCTTTAGTTCATCTCCTTAGAAGGAAGGCTAAGAAAAGGTTATAGAAATTTGGTGTTACATTAATTAAAGAGCAAAAATCAATAAAATTAAAAGCAGAAAAACATTGCCACTGAAAGCTCTTTCTTTGAGAAGACCAATACAATTTACAGCCAGAATGGTACAAATTTATCAATATCAGGAAAGAAAAGAAAGTTAGCACTAGAGACCCTACAGGCTCATTCTACTGAGGTGATGCCAGGGACAGCCACATGCTTGTAATTCAAAAACTTAGATGAGGTGGCTGGTCAACCAACTTGGTACACTATGCTAATTATGCTGTCAGAGATATACATTTATACCTTGTTAGAGGGTATAAATTTTGCTTTTTATCATATCCCTGTTCAGGTTTTTGTTAACTATGTAAAGAAGTTGAAAAAAAATGAGTCCTTTTTACAGTTTAGTCAGTGTAATTCCAGGAAAGACATAGAGTTAGAAATAAATATGAGTTATAGGGAAATGTCAGGATGGGGATGCTTGAGACCATTTTCCCTTCCCTGCTAGTTCTCAGCGGGGGTGGGGGGTGTCAGGGTGTGGCCAGTGCATGGCTGACAGCAGGGGCTGCTCCAGCACTGGCCTGGGACCACCTGCTGTAGGCCCTTCCCTAGAAGGCTAACCCAGTGGGTCAGGCTCCACCCTCTCGCTGACACATGCCAGCATTCACACCCATCATAGCTGGGCTCTGCTTTGCCTTATATTTTCTCAGACAGACCTCATTGAGTGTCCGCCTTCTATGCAATTCCCAAAATGGTTTATGGGGGCAAAAAAGGGCAAATTTCAGTAGAGATTCATAACATGGAAAATGATTAAGGTTTCACTCTGTAATAATTAGTTCTTTCCTCTGCTTTGACCAGAAAGTGCAGTTGGAAATTAAAATGTGATTTAATCAGTTCTCCCTGGCGTTTAGTCAGCATTACTCTTCTTGAGTTACAAATGGACAAATTGAGGTGCAGCCTGCATGCTAAGGGTGTTTTGGCAATCTAATGATCATTCATGTGCAAAGCACTATTATGTTAGTATTTTATTCCAGCAAGTAAACTCTCAGAGGAACGGTGGTTCATGTGCCCTGATTAATAATGCTAGTGACATACTCATTAACAGAAAATCCAACCCGATACAAGGAGGACAAATTTAGAGTTTAGATATTTTTCCAAAGATGTCCAAATGTATATTATAAAAGTTCATAACAGGAAAGCGCTAGGTAAGCTCATGCACCTTGATTGGAGGACTGCATCATATCACAATTCGTCTTGAATTTCCTGGCTGAACTTTTGCATAATTGCTTTTGATTTCTCCTAATCAAATTTTGGAAATAGAAACTCATATTGAGAAATCCAAAAAGTAAAATCCCTAAAACCGAATACCTGGCAATTCAATCCGTTTGGTTGTCCATTTTCCACAAAGATAATCAGGATGGATTGAAAACTGGAGACGAGGACAAGGGTTCCATGGCGACAGACAGGCAGCAGGGCTTGGGGAGCTAGCAGTGAGTTCCCAAGCTAGGGCCCCCAAGACCACAGACGACCTTCTGAGACCTCTGCAGTCATCTTCAGCCCCTTCTTTCTATGTGAGCAAGTCTGACTTTCATCAAACTCACGTGATGTATACTGTCCTGGACACAGATCAATAATTACTGCCCACAGTGGTTACTTTGGGGTACAGATGAAGACTGAGGGACTGTAGGGACAGAGGTCTAGCTCACCCCCTGGCCAGTGCTGGTTCTTAACAGCTGACAATGTAGCTACTGTCCCTATCTCTGCTCTGCCCACTGCTCAGGATGCCATTTCCATCCACTTCATCCAACTTTCAGTTGTCAGGCTGCAGTCTGTGGGCTCCCTTCTGGAGGCCCGGGGGCAGCTCTGCGCCTGCATGGAAAGCTCTCAGTGTTTGGGGGGATGTCCCCTGGGTGCAGCCCCTGGAGCAGCCATCCTTGGGAGCTGCACACAAACACTCCAGCTTCCTGCCCCTCCATGGAATCATTCTGAACTGTATGTTTTATGCCACTTCCCAGAGTCCCCAGGATTAAGCCCCAAAGCCCTGGCTGCTGGTTACCAACGCACTTTGAGGGTAACCAATCTTCCTGTCTCTCTATCACTTCTCCAGCCCCCTGCTATCTGTCTCTGCACTTCCCAACAAACTATTTGCACTTGAACTCTTGCCTGGGAGTCCACTTGTCGGGAAACAGGACTAAGGCCAGCTAGCTCTGGGCTCACCCACGGGCTCCAGCCATCTCTAACATTGTCTCAGGGAATGAGTTTGCCACTGGAATTTCCAAAGGTTTCAATGGGTAGAGTGGCATGAAGAGGCACCATATGCTTTCCTAGTGGCCTTCAGCTCAAGCCCCTGGGGATCCAGTCCCTAGGGAGGGCAGGCATGTCCAGGTGGCCTGATGAGGCACGCGACTGGCCCCAGGGATGTCGGAAGTGCTCATGTCTGCAGGTCTCTGGGCTACCTGTATCCAGAACAACGTGTAAGCGCTCTCACCTGGAATATTGTTAGGTTGACACCAGAATTTTTTTTAACATAAGTTTATATAGTTACAAAGGCCATAATTTCTCAAGTGTTGTCATCTTAAAGCACAATTATTACATTTTCTAATATCCTTTTCTAAATACAAAACAGTTTCATAGTATCATCCAAGTTCCTCCAAACATACAGAGAAGTCAAAATGATATTACATTGAATATTCATATATTCACCCCCCAGATTCAACAATCAAAATTCCTGTACTTGGTTTATCATATACCTCATATCTCTGACACCCTATCATCAAACCCTCCTACTTTTGAAGTGTTTTAGAGTAAGCTACAGACATCAGACAATTGTCAAGGAAAAAAAAAAAGAGCTCCAGCACAGGAATCACTACGTGGAATTCAATATTGGCTCATAGATGATTTCCTTTCAAGTGACTATCTCAGGTATCAACAGAAACCTCTTAAGTGTATCGCTTGGATCTCAAACCCCTGTCCGAGTGCCTGTCTTCACCTCAGGAGGGGCTCTCCACCGTCCCTCAAGGTTCCTGGCTCTTCTGTACCACGCATTCCTTCTGCCTGTGCAGGACTGTGGAAGTGGAGGTGGCAGCAGAGGTTCTTGGAAGAAGCACCATGTTCCTGACACCCCTCTGCGTGGCCGCGTCCCCATCCTGCATCCAGGGCCATGTTCCCCGGCCCCACAGCAGCTCCCCTGGTGGAGGCTGGAGCTGTTTCTGGTCTGGGGCTCTGAGGAGCGAGACGGTCACCCACTGTCTTCTGTTTTCCCTTCTCTTTCACAGATAAGTTACCATCTAGAGTGTGCAGAGCACCCAGAGAGTTTGCACCACTCTTCACTCCCACAGAAACAAGAGAGTGTTTTAAATTTTGCTGTGTGTGTGTGTGTGTGTTTTAGTTGTAGATGGACATGATACCTTTATTTTATTTGTTTGTTTTTATGTGGTGCTTGGGGTCAAACCTAGTGCCTCACGCGTGCTAGGCAAGCGCTCTGCCTCTGAGCCACAACGCTGGCCCTGATTTGTGGTTTTGATTGGGGCTAAGGTTGTGGCTCAGTGGTAGAACACTCACCTAGCACGTGCAAGGCCCTGGGTTCGATTCTCAGCACCACATAATTAAAAAAAAAAAAAACCCTGCACACGTATCCCGTGCTGTTTCGAGGCAGGTACACGTTGTGTATTGTTCCGTTCAGGCCAGACGTACCTGTCTCCTCGGGCCTTTGTCACTCCTTTGTGATGAACACATTCAACACCCATCCCAGCGCTGCTTTGCTCTCTCTAGTCACTCTGGCACCCACTGCACTTTCCACTTCTGCGTGGTCAGCCTCTTTCCGTTCCTCGTGTGAGTGGGGTCACACTTCCTTGAATGCCTGTCTGACTTCAGTGAGCATGGCCTCCCTTATTTCCATCCAGGCTGCTGGAAAGGCCAAGATCCACCTTTGCACAACTGAGTGGTATTTCAAGTGCACACCTGCTGCCTTTTCTCTGTCCATCCTTCAGCTGATGGGCACCTAGGTTTTCCCATTTCTTGACTTTGTGGCTAGTGCTGCAATGCATGTAGGAGACCAGTCTTCTCTCCAATGCATGGTCCATTACTCTGGACATGCGCTCAGTGGTGGGATGGCTGCGTCACGTGGTAGCTCTATTTTTAATCTTTGAGGAACCCCTGCTATTTTCTGTCATGGCTGCCCTTGATTGACATGCTCACCGACAGTACACAGGAGCCCTCTTCTCACCTTTGCACTTATACTTGGTCTTTTTGACAATGTCCATTTTAACTGGAGTGAGATGGTGTCATTTGGTTTTGATTTGCATTTCCCTGATAATCGATGATGCTGAATATTTTTTTTTATATCCCTGACAACTACCTTTGAGAAATGTCCATTTAAGACTTGTATCATTCTCAAAGAAAAGGAGGCTGGTGACACCATGTCCATGAATGTCCCTTTCTGTTCCCCAAAGCCTAGCCAATGAAAGTGGGTCTGGGCTGGAATATCCAGGTGCACATTCTCCTGAAAGACCCTGGCTGTCTCCGTAGATGTCAGAATCAGGAAAAGGTTGTGCTATTTGTAAAAGATAGTTTCTTACAAACTATGGATGATGATGTCATTGCTCCTGTGACCTACCCTCTAAAACCCCCTCCCTGGGCTAACTAGTGCTAACAGAGGACAGTGGAGAGGAAAGTGCTCATCCAGGCGGCTCTCCCAGGGCAAAGCCTACAGAAGAAGGGAAGCTGCTACTTTCTGGCCAGGTCCTGGAGTGCCTGCCTGCAGCAGAGGTTTTCCTAGGCGGGCATGGCCACTGAGCTTCTGTGAGGTCCTGGAGGCCCTGCATGTGCTGCTGAGGTGCACCTGTGCAGCCCATCATCCCTGCGCCTTCTGGAGAAGCACTTGTCTTGCCCACCACCCCTGGATCTCCCCTAAGGGCATTTCTCTGTGAGCCCTGTATCTCATGTCCTGTCTCTGGGTGTTTGCCCTGGTCTCGTGGTACCCAGTCCCACAGCCCTAACACAATTGGGTGGTACAAGACAGGTCTTTAGGACCCACTCTTTTGTCTGGGAGTACTGGGGATTGAAGCCAATGGTACTCCACCTCTGAGCTACATCCCCAGCCCTTTTTTATTTTAAGATAGGGTCTCGCTAAGTTGTGAGGCTGGCCTCCAACTTGCGATCCCCCTTCCTCAGCCTCCCAAGTAGCTGGGATTACAGGCATGGCCACTGTGTGCAGCTAGCTCATTTGCAGTTGGAGTTTTTTCTGCTGAGTTGAGTTCTTCATATATTCTGCAGATTAGCCCTTGTCAGATGCATAATTTGCAGGTATTTTTTCCCACTTGTACTCTGTGGTTGATTTACTGGGCAGAAGTTCTTGGTTTGTTGTGATTCCATTTGTCTATTTCTGCTTTTGTTTCCTGTGTTTGGGGGTATTATCTAAAAATCCTTGCCCATCTCAACGTCCTGAAGCCTTTCCTCTATGTTTTCTTCTTACATTCAAGTATTAATTTTGAATGGATCTGTGCACATATATAGGAGATGGGGGCATATGGATATTCCACTCTCCCAGCACCAGTTTTGAAGTCTGTCCTTTCCTCAGCACATGCTCTTAGCACCACTGCAGAAGATGGGTTGTCCCTTGATGTGCAAGTTAACCCGAGGCTTCTCTCCTGTCCCCTTGGTGTATGAATCTGTTTCCCTGCCAAAACCATGCTGTCTGATTTCTACAGCTTTGTAGTCCACATTGGAGTCAGGTGGTGTAATGCTTCCTGCTTTGTTCTTCTTGCTCAAGATGGCTTTGGATGATTTTATGATCCCATACAGATTTGGGGTTGTTTTTTTCTAGTGCTGTGAAGAACGTCATTGCTACTTGACAGGGATTGCACTGGATTGTTGTTAGCGTGGACCATTCTGGTGGGTGTACATTGCTGTCTTGTCGTTTTCATTCGCACCTCTCTGCTGAGGATGCCGTGCATGCCGTCTGAATGCTAGGACCTGACAGTAAGGCTTGGAATCAGGTACTACGACCCTGCTGGGTGTTCTCCTTCAAAATTGCAATCGAATTTGTGGAGCACCTAAATCATGAAAAGATATTAAACTTTGCTAATTATTTTCACTGTATCTATTGAAGTAATCATGTGATTTTTCTTGTTTATTCTACTAACATGGTGAATTCCATCGATTAAAATTTGAATTTAAATCCATCTACAAGTCCTCAGGTAACTTTATGTGGTCATGATATGTACTATCTTGTTTATGTTCTTGCTAAGTTTTTCCTGAGAGGATTTTGATTTCTGTTCATCAGGTTGGATTTTTCTCTTCTACTTTTCTTTTTTGATGTTTTTGTCAAATTTGGGCCTTTTCATTATCTTGGTCTCATAAAATGAGTAGAACAATGCTACTTCCTCTATTTACTTAAGACATTTTAAAACATTGATCTTATTTCCTCCTTAAGTGTTGGAACTTAGTAGTTAAAGGCTCTTAGAGTTTTCCTTGGGGTAAGATTTTTAATAATTAGAATTATCCAGTAGACATAGTGCTATTTAGACTTCTAATTTTAATAAATTTTAGTTTGCGAAGAATTTGTTCATTTCATTTAATCAAACTATGAACTTCAAGTTGTTTTTAATGCTCCTTTATCTGTCTTTTAAGGTTTGCAGGGTCTGTAGTGATGATTCCTTTTTCATCCTGATGTTGATGATTTGTTCTCTCACTCTGTCCCTCCCCGTCAACCCCAGCCTTGCTTAGGTCTTAACGGTTTTGTCGACCTTTGGAAAAAAAGAGAAATCCTTGAATCTTGAGATGATCTTGACATGCAGAGCACTTACTTCCATATTACCATCAAACAAAAAAAAATTGTTTTCCAACTTGATGGTAGTCTCCCTTTAACAGTCACAAGGAAGTAAGGAAGAATTTGTTAAATGAAACTTTTCCATCCATGCTTAACCTATAGCATAAATTGCTATGCACATGAACAAAGTGGAATTGGGTCTCTTTGATTTAAAATATTATATATGTACATATATACACATATATACATAAACAAAGAAGATGACAATAAATGAGGATATGAAAATAGCCCTCTCATTCACTCATTTACTCAACAGCTGTTTGTTGGCCAGGTATTTGATACAATGTATTCTTTAAAGTCTATCAAGATAGGGGCTAAATTTTCAGAGTCTTAAAATCTGATTGTGGGCATGAATTTGGAGAGCGAGGGTATTGGAAAAAACATTTGCAACAGCAAATAAAGATTTCATGAAGGCTTTGTGGGGGGCCTTCAGGGCTGAGCTGAGGGAAATATTGGATAAATTATAAGTTGGCAAACACACGTTCAAGATATAAAGAAAAACTACTGCTTTCTTCTAGCCCCCTCTAAAGATGCTAGATGCTAGCTTGTGTTTGTGATTTGATAGAAGTAAACTTTGCCACGTAATAGCTAAAGCTAGTTCTGCCATACCCATAAGGAACCCCACATGCTCTCTGCAGAGCACATCATTTAAGATAACTGAGCACCGACTGTGTGTTTAAATAATAATGAACTCAAATTCCAGAAGTGGGGTGATGACTGTACTGACTCTTCTGGGTAATTAGAGAGCTTCTTCCCTCTGGTCAGCTGACTTTATTTGCTGGCATTGTGGATAAAACATCATAATAATACTCACCACTTATTGATGGCCTTCATGTGCATGAACATTAACTTTACAACAGTTTGATGCAGTCCAAGTTATATTCCTAATGTAAAAGTGAGGAGTCTGAAGTCCAGAGGACTCAGCTGGCTTTTCTGAGGCTTAACAACTGTGTGGAGAAGGAACACTCTGCTGCAAGGCAGCCCCACTAAGGGCTTGGCCACACTTGGGCTGATTTCTGGCATCGTAGGGAGTTCAGAGATCTAAGCAGGCGCTGCTACTCAGTACTGCCATCAAACACCTGGGACCCATCAATACAAGCAGCCATTCCAAATTAGCTTTTAGCCTGTGTTGTCTTTGTTAAAATATAAATCTGCAACTCCGGGTATTGAATTCAAGCTACAGTCAGAGAGAAGGAAGGGAGAAGGGCAAAGGAGGGCATTGATTCACGTGGCTGCACTTTTCTCTTGTAAAGAGGGGCCACACCCAGGGAGTCTAGTCTTCGTACCATTGGCCCTCAAAGGTCTCAGAGTCCACTACTGACTCTCAAGCACTTACTGCTTTGCATCGGAATTATCTGTCAGTGCATCTGTCTTCTCTGCCTTTGGTGAGTAGAGCCGAAGCTCCAGGCATTTTGGCATCCCAAGGAACTCTCAAAGTGCCTCTGACATCGTGATAAATCATAAATGTGCTGTTGCAATGAATGTTTTATGAAGAAATCATATTGTATTGACAAGATATTTTGGGAATCCCAAGGAGAAATGACTGAAGGAAAATAACCGCTTTGACTTATTTGCTGCAGTGGCAATAAAATGATTGTACATCCTGTGAGTAGATATGCCTTCCACTCCTAAATTACAGTGTGTTCCTAGCTCTACTACACTAGAGACAGAGGAATGGGTTGGTGCAGGAACATACCTAAATAAAATAGCATGCCGAGGCAGAGGCAGAAACTACGCGTCTGTTTGTCACTTGGCCATGTTGTGTGATGGAACAGGAGGCCCTCACCAGAACTTTCAGCTTGATCTTGGACTTTTAGCCTCTAGTTTTTTTGGGCAGTAAATTTCTGTTCTTCACAAATTACCTAGTCTCAGGCATTCTGTTATAGCAACACAAAACCGACTAAGGTAGTTTGCAAATTATATCCCAATAAAGCTGTTAAAAATTAAGATAGTATTGTCTAATAATATGACATCATACATTTAACTTGTATTTATTCCTGTTATGACAAACTATTTGGGACAAATCTGTGCCAAACATTCCATGTGCAACAACAGCAGACAGGCTCCATTGGAATCAGAGCAGGTGTGGGAACACAAGTATGTTCTATAATGTGAACTATATTGTGTGGAGTGGCTATGAGTTATCTAGGAATATCAAAAGAAGAATATTTAAAATAATGACCCTGAGCTACATTTCTCCACAGGGCTTTTTTTTTGTGATTTTTAAGTCCATTTTAATGGATTTTGCTCAGGCACACTGATTCTCTAGTTTTGCCTTGGCTCTTAGTTATTATTTCATAGAATCAGAGACATTACAATTTTCTGCTTTGGGAAAATCTGCCCTTCCTACAGGCACAGAGCTATAATCAGATGCCTGCTGCTATTTCTTCTAATTCTGAAAACTATTGCAGTGTGATCTACATTTTATTTTCATCTCTTCTCCACTTGGACTAGATGCAAAATGGAAGCAATTTAAAAGCAGTCAGTAAAAACAGGCCAGCAGGGAGCCTGGCTTTTGCTGCTTCTTGCTTGGAAGCTGATGCAGGTTCATTCTTAAAGCCCTGCCAGGGGCTGGGCCCTGGGAAATGGCCAATCTGATTCGGATAAGTAAGGAATGAAGTATTTGGGTCCCTAACAGATGGCAGTCAACAGTGCCCAAGGAAAGAATCAGAGTGCCTGATTGAGATGGACAGTGTGTCTCCCTGAGCAATGCTCTTTCAGGGAAGGTCTTCATTCTCTGCCTGTCTTTCAGAGAGTTGGTGCACATGCACCAGACAGCACGACTGTCACTCAGCACCTGCCTGCTGTGACCATTCTTGGAGCTGTTGTGGGATAGAGTCTTAGATACACAGTTTGGGTCACACTTTATGAAATTGTTGGGTCAGTTTTTTTTTTCCTTTTTCTTTTCTGGATTGTAGAGATAAATGTCAATTTTTAAAAAGGAAACCTCAAGGAAGAGCTAATAAAAAGCTTAGAGAGTAATCCGGGTTTTGTTTTCAGAAGAGCTAGGCAGCCCTTGCTGTTAGGTAAGTCAGTTTCAGAGGACCTCCTGTTAGAGCAAAGCCCTGTAGCACAGGTTCCACAGCATCCTTCTAAACCAGGGCTGCCGATCTAGAAAAGGAAACATGAGACCAAACACTGCATGGGACATCCCTCTACCAAGCCGTTACCCAGGGGCCTCCCCTGAGCCTGGGCATCCCGCACTGCACCTGGCACTTTGTGCTACTCAAGTGGGACAGTCAGAAGGGAAAGACCCAGGTCTGCAAGCAGCACCTGGCACAGAAAATGAAAATAACACATCAGTGAGAGGCACCAGCCTGACTCTGCAAAATATCATCAGAAAAGGGGACTGTCCTGAAAACAATTGAGTTTTATGGATTGGATATTGGAAAGACAGACATTGGTGGTAGCTTTTCTACTATTAATTTTCTATGACTCAGGAAAATTAAGATTTCTAGACATTAAGATACTGGCACACAATTTTAATAAAAGACAGTGGTGAAGACCCAAATGAGTCTAGTTCATAAGCTGTAGACCGCTGCTTCACACAGATAAGTGATTACATGAACTTGGGTTTACACCATGTTGCACATTTTCCCAATACCTAGTATACTGTATCGGTTTTACATCTTCCTCACAAAGAACCTGTGAGAAGTGAGCTGCATCTACTGACCTTTGTTATTAGTGCTAAGGTCGCCATGGGGTTTGCTTGAAAGTCCTAGTGTAGGTAGTGAGGGGTCCCCTCCTCAGATGCAGCGGCCCTGAGTCCATCTGATCTCACGGTGACCACAGGAGAGGCTCTGGCATGTGGCTTCTCCCACTTGTTTATGTGGCAAACCCCACACTGCATGTTGGTCATTGCTGGCGCTGCAGGGGTGAGAGATTGGATCACCCTTCCGCTCTCCTCCCCCAAATGTCCATGTTGCATGTAAAGAGACATGCAACATGGACATTTGGTCAACAGTGGCCCACGTGCCATCATGGTCCCTCAAGATCACACACGTGACACTGGGCTGCTTTAGTTTGTGTGAGCATGTGGGGCACCACTTTTACAACCCACACCAGACAGAGGCGTAGCTCTCAGAGGATCCCCGACGTTGAGCCATGAGCCACAGTCACTGGTCAGGGCAGTCTGCTTCTCCTGCTTTGCAAGGCGTTTCATGTTGGTTTCTAGGTAGACACGACTTGCACACAACCCCATTAGTATGTGTTGCATCTGGCTGGATTTGGAACTTGCTATTACTAGTGTGGTAATACATCACTATTTCAAGTTGAGTTCAAAATTTAAAAAAAAAAAAAAAAGTGCTTGCCTGGAGATAAAAAGTCAACTTTCTCGATTCTGCAGTGAGGTAGAAGAATTCAAAGACATCACCTCGATTCCATTTTAAAAAAATAAATGAGGCAGTAAAAATAAGGCGGTGCCTTTACTTTGGCACATTGTTTACAAACTGTCAGCTTTGAAGTTTTCTGAGATGGTCTTTAAAGAGAGAGCACATTAGGTATGCCTCCGACTGAAAAAGCCACCTTAGGTTTTAAGGGGAAATCTCCATGAAAGAAGTGATTGAACTGTCTACATTATTAATAAGAACTCTTTGGCAAATATATATCCAATATCTTTTATCTCAAGTACAATATACTGGAATAGGAGTTAGTCAGTGTGACCTTAATCAACCAGATTCACATTCTGGAATTTAGACACAAAGGCAACCAGTTTCCCCAGTGGAAACTGTAACTGACATTTATGAAACATCAGAGCCAGGTGATATTCCAAGAGCTTGACATGCATTCATTTACTTTATCCTCACAGAAATTTTATGACTTGGAAACTATTGCCTCTGCATTTTGCAGATGAGAGCATGAGAACACAGGAAGCCTGGCCATGGTCCCAGGGCCACATGCAGCAGGGCCAGGTGCACTCCCAGATGGTCAAGACCCCAGGTGTTGATTCCGTGCTTGTGTTAGCTTTCCATTGCTGTGACAAAATACCCCAGAAAAAGCAACTTAGAGGAGGAAAGGTTGATTTTGACTGATGGTTTCAGTTCATGGTTGGCAGTCGCATTGCTTCGGGCCTTTGGTGAGGTGGAACATCGTGGTGAAGGGGATGAGAAAACCCTTCCAGGGTGTGACCCAGTGACCCACTTCCTCTAACTAAGCCCCACTGCCTTCATTTCCATCCCTCCCAATAGTCCACCAATTGTGAACTCATCAATAGATCAATCTGCTGACGAGGCCAGAGCCCTCATGATCCAGTCTCTTCCCCAAGGCCCCACCTCTGGACACTGATGCACTGGGGACCAGGCCTTCAGCACAGGAGCCTTGGGGGACACTCCAGATCAAACCACGACAGCATTTCGTCTTCCCTCCAAGTTAAATCCCAGGCTCTGCCTTTCGTGAGCAGTGGAATCCCTCTGACTAAACAGAAATTTAAAGCACCAGGTGAAACACTGAAACCCTGCAGGGAGACTCTGACAAGTGGGCAGGTGACAAGTGCCAAGAGGGCAGGTGACAGCAGGGGTGTGTTGCCAAGAGCAACTGTGGTGTCTCAGGGGCGCGGCTACTTAGCTCTCCCAGGCCCACGCCAGGTCTGCCCATCCTGTAATAGACAGAGCCCACGCAGAAAGACCACTCGCCGTGGTACTGAGGAGTCAGGAGATGGAAATTGATGGAGAAAAGCTGGAATAAAAAGAAAGCCTACAGAAAGGGGAGCCCCAACTGCTTGGCTGGGGCCTGCACTGCACATCGGGGGCAGATTAAGAATGTGCCCTGAAAGACTGGGGTAGCAGAACAGAGATCTCTGGAGACTGAGTTTGGGTGTGTGTGCAGCTCAGCTAGAAAGACTTGGAAAACATGTTTTGCTCTTCATTGGATGCCAGAGGGTCCTGCCTTAGGGGTAGAGATCACATCTCCAGACAGACGCTTGTCCTGCCCTAGCAGGAATGGCAAAGAGAGAGACGTGCTCTAATAAAATTCTAAACCAAACCTTCACAACAAGGTCGGCCCAGAGACCAGGTGGGACAAGAGAGACCTGGAGTGGGTACAGAAGATGTGGAGAGCAATTGTGAAAATCAGGAGTGCATCAGTCAGCGTACGCAGCTGTAACAAGTATCTGAGATAATCTGCTTACAAAGAGAAGCGGATTGCTTGGCTCATGGTTGTAGAGCTGTAGAAGCCCCTGATGGATGGGCTGCTGCTTTCAGACCTGTGTGAGCAGCTCCTCATGTCAGAGACACATGGTGCAGGATGTGGCAGAGACACATGGTACAGGATGTGGCAGAGCCTGGGCCTCCCTTCTTCGTGGCCAGGGAGTGAATGAGAAGAGGGTGGGTCCCACCATCCCCTCAGGGACCCACCCCCTGTGACCTGAAGACTCCCCTAGGCCCTGCCTTGGAAAGGCCCCCCCTCAGTACCACCCTGGGGAACAAGCCTCCCAGGAACAGTCCAGATCCCAACTGTAGCAAAGGGTTTTCACAGTTCAAGCAGGAGGGCCTGGAGGATGGTGCTGAGGTGACCCCTGGACTTCATCCAGGAGCAGGTGGAAACAGAGTGGAACTTACAGAGAGGCCAACCCTAATCTGACTGGGTTTAAAGCCTGGATCTGCTGAGAACTCCCCAAGAGGAAATGGACTTCTAAACAAAGAAGCCAAATGTCCTTGAACAGGTGGGATTAAGTGGGACTTCAGAGCTAAATAAAGGTCTCTTCTGAGAAGAGAGTCACATGCCCACCTATCTAAGAATCCACATAGTAACTCAGTAGCAGAACTGGAGCTTACAGGGACCTCAGCTCACCTTGCCCTCCCCAACAGAAGGCCCTGTGGATGACGGGGTACAACTGCCCCAAACATCAGCCGAGGGCACTCTCCTATTTAAGCACCTCGCTTCAGATAAGCAAAGCTTACTCTGCACTGCAAACCTCTCCGCTCATGAAGCAGTTGATATTGGATGCATTGTGACCACCAAGCACCCCATTCTTTCCCAAGGCTCTGATTCCTTGAAAAAGTAGATAATTAAGTTTAAAATATTAGTCTCGCATAATGGAATGTGACTATTTTCCTCCCATGATTTTTTGAGTTCTAGACCTTCTTTTAACCTCGGAGAAGAAGCTTTGTAACCACAGGCCCAGGGGTGAAGATGCAAGAGAGACAGAAGGCAGAACCACAGAGGCAGGAGCTGGTTCCTGGGCACAGCAGGACAAGGTGTCTCTACGTGGCTTCTTATTTACCATGCCAAGGAAGAGGATGAGAATCGGATCCATGCTCCCATGCACCAGGCCTTGGTGGGTGAGAAGGAACTCGGCCAGAAGTTTCCCTCCCGAGACAGACTTCCCTGGTGCCCCTTGGGCCAGCTGAAGGCCCTCCTCCCTCTGGTGACCCTGTATTAAGGTGGCCCATCTGCTGCTTTCCTAGCCACTGAAGGGGTGAACTCTTAAGACAGAAACTTTTAGTTTAAAAACCTTTGGGAAGAATCCAGGTGCCTTGCACACTGCAAAAAATAAATAAAAATAAATAAAAATTTAAAAAATGGAGTAAGAGCTTAATAAATGAGAACTGAAGAGCAGGAATTCAGGGAGTGGAGGTGGGAGGCAGAGAGGAGGCAGCGAGGGCACAGGATGGACAAGCAGAACAGCAGAGGACGAAGGGCACCCTGACATGGAATTCTCTTAACAGCCCGAGCTGGGCCTCTGCACAGTAACTTTGCTAAATTTCGCTCCTGCCTCTACCCTTCACCAAACCTCCAATAAACAGTGTTCCTTCTTTTCAGTCTCCCCAACAGCACATTTTTAGCAGGGAAGCTGCTCTGGGTTCTGGATGGTGGAGGTCAGTGCCTGCCCATCTGTGACCTTGCAGGGGAAGGGGGCTTTCTCAGGTGACGCCGGCCTGCAGCAGAGTGGAGCCGCAGGCAATCTGGCCGGCTAAATATAGAGTGACACTTTCAAAAACGCAACCTGGCTGAAAAGCCCGGCTGGTCACCGGCAAGGGCGAACAGTCCTCTGTCTCTCTACGAGTGAGGGTGCGAGGACCTGCAGGGAACGAAACGCGCGCTTGTAGCAGAACGTGGAAAATCACCACCGCTAATGACGTGCAGGTGGCCTCTGGCAGGACCCACGCAGGTGCTGTGTAAACACACTGCTGTGTCACAGAGCAGCCCTGAAAGCACAGTAGGCAACCTGGTTGTACAAACAAGGATACTTGCTCCAAGGTCTGGGGGCCGGCGCCAATGCTGGGCAGCACTGTCATCATGGAGAGGATGTCACATGAATGAAGGACTCTGACCCAGAACCATAGAGATGGTGAAGAAAGGGTCAACCGCTCCTGACACACTGAGTCCCCGGAAACCAGAAGAGCAGATCCTGACTTGCGAGTCCGCTCTGGTCTGTGAAGCACCTCGGCCTGGTGTAAGGAACAGCTGAAGTGGAGATTGATGGGAGTCATTTCTCCACATTTGACAGCTCCCACCTCTTGGTCTGTCCCTCCCAAAGCAGCATAAAATTGGTTGCTGAGTCAGACAAGGGGCTGAACCTCCTCCGATTTCCATAGTGCGCAGGTCCCGTGATGAGGAGACAGCCTGGCGGGGAGTTGTACTGTTATACCAGCATCTTCACCAGCTCTTTGTTGCCTTGATCAGAATACCTGACATCAATGACAAGGAGGGGAGACGTGTCCTGCTCTTGGTTCCAGGGGTTCCAGTCCACGCTCAGCTGACTCGATGGCTTTTAAGGCCGCAGCAGGCAGTGACACCGTGGCAGGAAGGCACAGCCGAGGAAGCCATCCCCCCACAGCAGCTGGGAGGCAGAGAGAGAGAGAGAGAAAAGGGGCTGGGAGCGAGATATCATCCCCATGGATATTGTCCCTGTGGGCCCACCCCAGGACCCACACCCCTCAACTGTACCTCCTATTATCTCCACCACCTCCCACTCAAATCATGAATCCTCGATGGATTAAACCATGGGCAAGAGCAGAGCCTCTGATCCAGTCACTGCCCCAACACCCCACCTTTCAGCATCACCACGCGAGAGACCGAGCCCTGAGCCCATGAGCCTTTGGGAGACAACCCATATCCACACTCTGACACCAAGACAGCTGATGTTGCTGATCTTCAGACTGGAAACATACACTACCTGCTTCTACGCTGTGTCACAGCACAGAAATGTGTATGACATCTGCACAGACATATTCTTGCTAAGATAAGCGCGTCAGACAAGAGATATGACAGGCAGGATTTCACCTGCGGTGCAAGTTCTGGTACATAAGCATTGAGACTCAAGTCCATCTCTGGCCTTCATGATCCAGGTGACAATGGGCACAGCACCTAGTTTTTATGGCTCACTTGAAAGGGGGAGGTAATGCTAACTATGCTCATCCCTAGGGTCATGCTCAGGATTTGGAAAGTTGATAAATGCTAGGGAGCACACTGGCACTTGGTCAATGGGGAACAAACAGCTCTTGCTCTGGATGCAGAACACAGAGGACGATTTATAGACCTTCTTTGTGAAGAGTTGTACAGATAGGACAGATGCAGAGAGCAATAGCATTTCCTGCATTCACCCATGACCAGGGGCCAGGGCCAGCTTTCCAGGTATTAAGGGGCTTAATGAATGTCCAGAAGGGACAAGGATAGGAACCTGTGGGCTTCAGGCAAGAGAAGCTGCACGTTCACCCTTAGCTCTGAGCCTTCCAGAACCAAGATCGGATCAAATGAGGGTGTTAACCATCTCTCCCAGCTAATGCTCTCTCCCAGCAAGAGGCTCCTTTTACTGTTGAAACAGTGTCTGCAGAGCCAGGATAAGGAGCGCAGCCTTGGGACCCAACAGGATTACAAACCCAAGGACCTCATTCATTCACTCAGCAGATGCTTGTTCAGGGCTGACTGCTGGAGGCGCTGCTGTGGGTGCTCAGGTGGTTCAGGTTTTCTCTGGCCAGACATTGAGCATCTAAAAACAGTCTCAAAGGCACAGCCAGAAGCAGGCAGTTCTGCAGAGACTCCTCTTTACTAGAGAAGGACACTGCACGGTCCATGGTGATGGTGTCTCTGGGGAAGGGCTTCTTGGAAGGAGTTCTTTGGCACACAGAATTTCCATTTCACAGGCCAATTTGCTTAGAAACAGCTATGTGCCCTGCAGCCAGCAGGCGTCCCAGCCAGCATCCCCTGACCCACTGAGCGCTCACTCTGAGCCAGTGATTCTGTTCCCCTGCCACATCGCTCCAGTCTGCTCACATTGTCCTTCAGAAAGGACCAGAGAAAAGAGGGGAGGGTCATCAATGGTGTTCAAGAGCAGAATTAAAATCTCATGTCTCTTAAAGCATACTGATAAGAAAATGGAAAAAATATACTGGGGTATTTATAAAACACATTTAAAAAAAGACTCAAACCCAGAATCAATGATATGATGTCATGTCATATAATATGATGTCATGTAAATTGATGTGATAAATATTTTTAAGACTCTTTCAACAATAAGAATTTCTGAATGGAAAAGTAGACGCATTACCAAAGAAGACTCACAGATAACCAAGAAGCACATGTAGTGAGGTTGATGCCTCTCAGGAGCATCATTCTAAGAGAAAGAGGCCAGACAGTCCATTATATGAGATTCTGAAAAAGGAAAAATAATAGCAACAGAGAAATAGATTGGTCAGGGCACAGACTATAAGGGTATGAGTGAATGCTCTATTTTAATTGAGATGGTGATTATAATTGTATTTTGGTCAAAAATCATCAAATTGTACACTTGAAAATGATGAGTTTTATTGTACGTTACCCCTCACATAGCAAAATTGATAAATGAAGGCATCATGGACATGTATAAATGTTGTGAGTACCACATGTTCAGCATTTCACAACATGGTATGTAAGATATAAATCCCACTAATGATTGATTATCTGATATCTATAGCTTCTCTGCATTCTTTAGAATTGTGACAGTGATTATCTTGTTTAGGCTGCTGTAACAATATATCATAGATGAGGTGACTTATAATAGCATGCATTTCTTGTTTTCTGCATTTTTATTGATGTGTTACACATATTTGGGATTTGTTGTAACATTTTCATAAATGCACATAATGTAACTATATGATTTGGCCAATATCACTCCCCAGCCATTTCCCCTCCCTCCTCCTCTCCTTCCCCTTTCCTCTTCTGATCGCCCTTTGATTTCCATAAGAGCCACCCTTTCTAGCTTCTGCATACGAGAGAAAACATACAATCCTTAACCTTCTGAGTTTGACTTATTTCACTTAAACACGATGGTCTCTAATTCCATCCATTTTCCTGAAATACCATCATTTATTTCATTTTTCTTTATGGCTGAATAAAACTCCATTGTGTATATACACCACATTTTCTTTATCCATCCATTTGTTGATGGACACCTGGGCTGATTCCATGGTTTGGCTATTGTGGATCATGCTGCTGTAATAAACATGGGTCTGCATGTGTCACTGTAGTAAATGACTTCAATTCTTCAGAGTTAATATGGAGGCATGGTACAGCTGGGCATATGGATGTTCGTGTGGAACAGCTTCAGCCTATATAAAATCCTTCACAAATCAAGGGTGATTTCAAAAGATAACATTCACAAAGGTTTTTTAGAGTTTATTTTGCTGTTAGCATATGGAATTACTTACTAAACAGATAATAGAATTTCTTTTCAGTGCCTTTCATTGCATGAAAATAACAGAATAACCTTTACAGAGGAATTCAGAAATAGTAGAAGATAGTTACCTATTGTGAAATTTATGCAATGAATTATAAATGAATGCAATCAAGATAATTTGGATGCTTTGAGAGAAAGGTATTCAATAATCAAAATGGATAATAGCACTCTTTAAAGCAAAGCTTCTTAAAAAATGAGCTTCCAAGTGCTTGAGCAAAATAAAATGGCAATGTTCTTGAAAATAATGTATTATTTGGTTACCAGAATTCTACTCCAGTGGTCTGATTCTGGGGGTGCAGCAAATCAGGTCTGACCACTCACCTCCCAAAAATCCAGATGGACAAGTAACATCAGGAGAGGGCCTTTAATCAATGTAGCTGTGCTGGGAAGATGAGGGGACTTGTGACCTTAGCCCTGTCTTTGCTGGGCTGACAGTGACTTTGAGGCTTATAGAAAGGGGAATGAGGCAGGGTTTGCACAGCAGAAGGGACTTCACAGTTGCTGAAGCAAGTGATCCTGGCCAGGTGAGGTCCTTCCACCGAATCTCAGGATTGCCCAGGCGTGGTCTGACCATCATAAGAAAGTTGCTGTTGTCCTGATATATTTCTGAATCTTGTCAAAACATGGTTACCCGTCAGACCTGTTGTTCCTGGAACCAAGGTGACTGCAGAGGAGAACAGAGAAGAAGGGAAGGAAAGCAAGTCAGACAGGTACAATGGAGTAAAAATGGAGCTGGGTCAGCCACCAGGCACTGCTCCACTCACTGGGAAGATTATGGAAAGGGAGAACCTCGGGACAGAATGATTGACAACCAGCCGCTTTGTTCTGTCTTTGAGCATTTCACAGGAGCATAGACGAGACTAAAGGCAAGGAGCAAGGAGACCAAGGACAAAGGCTCTGTGGCAGGCAGGCTGGTGCCGACCTCACTGGATTTCCCTGGGAAGTAGACTTCTTTTTTTTTTTTTTTTAAAGAGAGAGAGAGAATTTTTTAATATTTATTTTTTTTAGTTCTCAACGGACACAACATCTTTGTTTGTATGTGGTGCTGAGGATCGAACCTGGGACGCACGCATGCCAGGCGAGCGCGCTACCACATCCCCAGCCCGGAAGTAGACTTCTTACGTCGCTAAAATTTATTTTTCTCATCTGTAAAATGAGAAAATAAGAGTGTCCATTTTCCTGGCCTGTTGTGAAATAGGAGTTAAGATAAAATTTATTGAAGAAATCCCATAACAAAATGCCTAGCATGGAGCAAGTGCTCACTAACCTTAGTGACACATAAATTCAGAAGGAAATTAATATGGAGAACAGAGTTCCAGTGTCCAGAACTCAGCGGAGCCCGCATGAGCTAACTTCAGGCACTGCTCACATTGTGTTCTTCAGTCTCACTGAATAGATGCCCTTTTTATGAATGAGGAAGCCACAGCCCAGGCAGGACCAGTGACTCGCCACCCCCACGCTTGTCACCAGGTGAGGCCTAGAATCTGGTTTGCTGATTCCATTGTACCTATCACCAGAAAGCATAATTTCCTGTAGGTAGTCACATAAGGCCATGCCCTTGCAGGTTCGGTAGAGCACCCACAGGTAGTGCCCAGCTACAGGGTGGAGCTTGTGTGCGCTGGGCCTCTGCTGGGGTGTCCCTAGGTATCTGCCTGTTTCTCGAGTTCTCATGGGGCTTCATTGTCCAGCAGGACTGAAGACATCCTGGAAGAGGACTGAACCTATTCTGCATCCTGACCCTGACCCTGGAGGGGTTCCATTGATTTCGTTAGCCTTCCTGATGACCAATGGCACCATCCAAGCTGTCTAGTGGCCACCAGGAGACAGCATTGCAAAGCTGCTTCCCACCTAGGGAGGCCACACCTTTCTGGCTCCTGTTGGAGCCACACCCCCCAGGACACCCGTCAATCCAGGGCATTGCTCCTCTGGGCATCTCCCACTCCAAAGCAGACCCCACATATTGTGGGCCATTCCATGACTGACTAAGCCAGGAGAAGCCTCAGCTGCGTGGCAGGGCCTCTAGAGCATCTCTGGCTTCTATCACTTGCAGTGGCTGTGTGCTCTTCAGGAGGGCCCGGAGATGGGCTCTGTGGAGTTCTCTCTCCCAGGCAGCACCATTGGTCCCAGGGCCACTTTCCCCTCTGCAGCCCTGTCTGCCAGCCAGTGTCATTGATTCTTCATGCTTGCTTGCATTTTCCAAATTTTCAACAATAAAAATAGTGAATATTATAAAGAGAAAAAAAATCTATAAAAAAGAATAATAGCCAATCTTATGGTTCATCCATGCAATGACCTTATAGCAGTTTTGAAGAATGCAAAGAAGTCCAAAAATATGGTTTTAGATGGAGACTTCAAAGCTAATAATTAACTTTAAAATATATATCAGCTGGGTGTGGTGGCGCATGCCTGTAATGCCAGTGGATCAGGAGGCTGAGACAGGAGGATCACAAGTTCAAATCCAGCCTCAGCAAAAGCGAGGTGCTAAGCAACTCAGTGAGACCCTATCTCTAAATAAAATACAAAATAGGGCTGGAGATGGGGCTCAGTGGTCGAGTGCCTTTGAATTCAATCCCTGGTCCCCCCCCCCAAATATACACACACATACATATATATCCTATATACACACATATAAATATACCAATTCATATATATGTATCCATAAACATAAATGAAATCTATTCTTACATACATATGTATATGCTCATAAATATCTATCTGATCCTTCTATGTTACACCTAATACATACATATTTCTATATCTAAAGCCATGTACGGCAGGACACACCTACAGTACCAGCTGGAGACTGAGGCAGGAGGATTACTTTAGCCTAGGAGTTCAGAGCCAGCCTGGATAACATAGAAAGGCCGCATGTCCAAAAAAAAAAAAGTTAAATAAATAGACCTGCAAGGAGCTAGGGCTGTGACTCAGTAGTAGAGTGTGTGCTTGGCATGCCCAAAGCACTGGGTTCAATCCCTAGCACCGCCTCCCAAATATATGCTCATACATTTGTATATGATACACTTATACAATACAAATACTCATATTCACGTGTAAGAACATATGAATACATGTAGCACACACACATACAGCTTTGGTACGTAAAGTTAA
Organism: Marmota flaviventris; assembly: GCF_047511675.1. Classification (NCBI taxonomy): domain Eukaryota; kingdom Metazoa; phylum Chordata; class Mammalia; order Rodentia; family Sciuridae; genus Marmota; species Marmota flaviventris. Next base: position 12,127,060 of record NC_092509.1, on the reverse strand, counting down.
TGTTTTTTTTCGGGTGAGCGCTGTCAGGAGAGTGGGGCGGGAAGGACTTGTTTTCCTTGTATACCCTTCTGCAGCCAATTATGCAAATGTGTTTATCACCAGGTCTTCTCTTGGTCAGTGGCAGCGGCAGGCAAAATTATGAAGTGGAAAATAGTCACCTTGTTTTAGTTTGTGGACCTTAAAGGGGCTTAGGAAAGAGAGAGAGCAGGTGCTGAACCCTTTTATTGGGGAGAAGCCATTCAAATGAGGCAAGGGGTCAGGTTTCAGGGGCTGAGTCTAGCTTCGCTCCTCACCTCCGTTTCTGTAGCCACTTCCCTTTCTCTGTCCCTGAATGTTATCCAGCCAGGTGACAGCCCTGAAGTCTCCCTACCCGTCCTGGTTCTAGGGCTGCCTGATTTGAGAATTGCTCTTAGCTCAGTTAAACTTCATTTGTCTAACGTCTTTATTTCAATCATAGGAAAGGAAAAAAGAAGAGCAAGAAGGAGAGAGTGGGCAGAGGAGGGGTGCGGGAGAGGGAAGGGGGCAGGGGGCAGCAGGCTCCAGGACTCGGGAAGCAGCCAGCTGGGCTGTTGTCCCTGGCAGTTTGCAGGGATCAATAAGCTGATTTTTGCCACAACTATTCCTGCAATAGGAGATTAGCACCACGGGTCCTGTAGTCAGGGAAACCAAGAAGCTGGTAATAATTGTACAATACACTGTCCTCCCCTCTGTGTCCTTTCTAATGTCTTTAAATCCATTTGCGTGGTAACATGGATTTAATCACAATGGGACGAGGAGCCTGGGGTTGCAGAATGAATAGTGGCTTTATGTTGCCTTCTGGGCAGGTAATTTCATCTTGATTAAAAGTGATTTAGGGCTATTTTTAAAGTTATAAGGTCATTTATAATGAGACTTATTTTCAAAGAGCTTTAGAACAAATGAATGTCCTCTTAAAGAAGAAAAGCAGTGAGTCAGGAGGGACAGGACGGGGTGGGGCCTGCGAGGAGGCTCATCTGTCCTGACTCAACCTCAGACTGACCAGAGATTGAGGAGTTTCCAGGACAAGGAGAGTGTCCTCACCAGCTGGAGGCAGGACCCCTGGAGGGGCACAGCAGGCTGACAGGGCCAGGGGACTCCAGACAGCACACCCGAGGCAGCAAGGCAGGGGAGTCCTGATGTGGTGCTCAGCTCCACCAGGGCGTGGCATACCCCAGAGGCCAGCCCTGGTCTGGGGAGCAGGGATGGTAGAGTGCTCTTAGCTGCACGTCCTTCTGTCTGACCTTGGCTGTCTGTTTGGGCTGGACACATCTTCACGGCTCTCTCAAGGACAAGACTCCTCCCTGTCTGACATCTGACTTCTTCACTCTTCCGATCTTAAAGCCTGTCTTAAAGCAAAACAGAAACTAGCAGGAGGCGAGGATGGCCAGCCAACAGGAAGCAGGGCCTCTCCTGCCCTGAACTCAGGCACCTGGTGGTGAAGGGTGACTGTGGCCGGCAGCTGTGAGGCAGCTGGTCAATGGCCCTGCAAGTCTCTAGGGCATATGCCTCGGTCAGCGGGGTACTAGGTCCCATGGACACACTGCTGGGGCTGGGAGCGCAGAAGACTGTGCCCCTCACTAGCAGATCCTTCCTTGGTCCTTAAACCAAGACCCCTCAGCGCTTTGTGGAGTGGTGTGTAGGAATGGCTCCTTCAGATAGGGCTGAGTGTGAACCCCAAGGGTGTGCTTGATGGACATGCCAGCAGCCTCATCCCAGCCAGGGGTTCCCTGGCCTCCCCCAGGGCATAGCATCCCAGGGGTGCTGTGATGTGTATCTGTGATGTGCTGAGTCACCAGCTTCTGGGAACCCTGAGCCATGGCTTTGGGAGCAGGAGGCTGCAGTTCATCTCCTTTGCCCCAGTCCCTGTCACTGAAGGATCTTGCTGCAGTCCTAAGACTCATAGCAGTGCTGGCTCCGCAGGCAAAACATCAGTCAGAAAGCCCAGTCCAGTGGGACCAGGGCCTCCCAAGCACCAAGCACCAAGCGGCTCTGAGCTTCCCCTCAGAAGATCCTTCATTCCCTTTTATAACAGGGCACAGTCCCAGGAACCAGAGCTGACAGCAGTTGCTACCCCACAGCCCACTGTAGTGTGGGGCTTTTGGTCAACACGACTGCTTCGGATTTCCATTCTGGGACTCAGTTTGGCTTACACGAGACTGCTTCGGATTTCCATTCTGGGACTCAGTTTGGCTTGACAGCAGGCTGAAATGTCAGAGGGAAACAGCTGAGTGGAAGACTGAATCACAACAGCTCCTGGAGTGAGAAAAAATTTTATCACCTATGAAAAAAATCAACACAGACTGGCCGTGCTTGCTCTGCCTCCAGAGAGCTGGCCGCCATGTGGTTTGTCAGGAATCCATTCGAGAGCCAGAGCCACCAGGCAGCAGGAAGCAGCGTTTCTCAGTGCAGGCCTCCTGGGTTGCAGGACACGGACACGGATGGCCACGCGTCCTGCCCATAGCACCCCCATGCTCTTCCTTCTGTTTGTCCTGCCACCTCTCAGGAGTCTCAGGGCATTTTCATTTCCAGCCTGAGGTTTGTTCACATGGCACAGGATTCAGGAGTGACTCAGAGAACAGGCCACCCAGGGGAGGAAGGAGGCCAGGGCCATCCCCTGTGGAGCAGCCACCAGTACCTGGGAGGCCCCAGTGCTCCCAGCAGTCACCTGGCTGGTTGGAAAGAGCCCCTGCTGCAGGTGGAGACTGACAGCTGCCTCTACTCCTGGTAACACTCCCAAACCCTGAGTGTCTACCCAGGAGCATCAGGGAATGGCTCCTTGCAGCATGTCTTCTAAGGGACCTAGAAACCGAATTTGAGAGGAGGAATTGTCATGCACCTTATAAGGACCCACCTACCAAGTCACCTGCACATTCCTGTGCCCAGAGAAGCATGGGAATGGTGGCAGCTGGCTGGTTTATGAGAGGGGCCCAGCTTCCCTCTACAGACACAGCAAGGGACAACACTCCCCCTCTCTGCTCCCCTGGCCTCGCAGACTTGTGGCAGCTCATTTGCTGTCTGCTCTGCTCCCAGCTTCTAGCCCCAGCTTCACCGTGTAGCTGGACCCCTGTGATCTCAGTGGGTTGGGAGAGGAGGGTATGAGAGGGCAACTCCTGGGAACTAAACCCAAACCCTGAGTGTCCACTCATTTCTATATCAGTCACCTCCAAGAAACCAAAAAGAGTAGTTTGCACATTTTGGACACCTTACTTTCATCAGATTTGTGTGTGTGTGTGTGTGCGCGCGTGCGCGCGTGTGCTGAAGATTGAGCCCTGGTGCGCTTTGCCACTGAGCCACATCCTCAGTTCTTTTTATTTAGAGACAGGATCTCATTCAGTTGCTTAGGGCCTTGCTAGGCTGCTGAGGCTGGCTTTGAACTTGTGGTTCTCCTGCCTCAGCCTCCCCATCATGGGATTACAGGCATGGCCATCTCAACTAGCTCTTTCATCAGATTTATAAAATCAAAAAAGTTCAAGTAATTTACCATGAAAGAAGAGGAAATCTATTCGCATCCATCACTACTCAAGTAACAGAAGTGACACTCTCTGTCCCAACAGAGGACTTTAAGATAGAGAAATTTCCCGTAGTAAGCCTTCTCCCCTCCTCTAAATGCCTTCCCTGAGGGATTTGATCATGGCCTGTACACAATGCTGGAAACCCTGCCTCTTCTTAGGTGGGGAGACTGAAACGGCCATTGTGTGTGGTAGAGGAGGCACTGGAACCAGCAGAACTGGTGGAATGAGCTGCCCAGTTTGTGGGAGAAAGGTCCTTGCCTTTCAAGTCTCCTAACCAATGCTCACGGGTCACACCCTGGCTGGTGGCACACCTGAGAAGAACCCCTGTTCGGCAGAGGAGGCAGATGACAAGTGAGCGACTCCATAAAGGGAGTACCCAGCAGGATGAGGTGGGGAAGAGGACTTCAGGTCAGGCAGAGCCAGCATCTCACTGAGCCCACAGTGAGCGCTGAGCTGCACGGGGAAGGCCGGCACTGGGCAGCGCAGGAAGCAGGCTGCCATTTTGGTTCTGTTGTGTTTTTCCATTGGATTTAAGACACCGCTATTGTACTTCTAAGAAAGGAAAACACACACACCGTGGTTATGGTGAGAAACCAGCCTCCACCTCAGAGCAAAGCCTGTCCAAGGAAGGGACATGACCTTAGTCCTTGGAAAAACCCACAGAGCACTCCTAGGCACATTCCCACCCTGCTGAGTTGTTTATCTACAAATAACAGGAGAGATCTGCTGCACCAGGTGTCCCTGACTCAGCCAGGCTAGGTGGGGACCCATAGCAGCCCCCTAGCAGCCACCAATCAGCATGAGACAGGGAAATACCTGGGATGCCAGATGACCCTCCCAGTAGTTTATGGTGTTGGGAAACCATGTAGTTCAGCACGTACACCCCTCTTGGCTTAAACCAATCAGTTCAAACGAATACCCCTTTTGTACTGACCAATCACCCCTACCCAACTTGTTCCCGCCAGTGAATGTGCTAATCATGTTTTAGAGTTGTTATTTGATTTTCCCCGAGGTGTGTGATGATTTGCTAAGGGATGCTATGATGTATGTGAAGTCCCTGCCTTCTCCAAAGAATGTATAAAACTGCTGCAAACCCTGGGCTCGGGCCTCTCAGCGTCACCAGTTGCTGTGTGTGTTCGCGGAGGCCCGAGCTAGCTCGCAATAAACACCTCTTTGCTGCTTACATGGATCTTGGGTCTCTGGTGGTCTTTGGGGGTCCTGAATTCGAGCATAACAATGGTCCCGATGGCCATTGATTTTTAAAACATTTTAATTACAAGAAGATTAGAATGTGTTAAAAATACATGCGTTAGCATCAATGTAACATGGCACTTTAGAACCCTAGAAGTAAAACAAGATGTAGGAGGAAGGGAAGGGGGGAGGAGGAGAACAAGGAAAAGAAGGGGCTTGTCTTGTGAGTACCTGAAAAGAATCTGCTTGTGGGGAGTGAAGGGAGGGGGCAAGGGTGCGGTTTTAAGAGGTAAAAGGATAAATTTGGGGGTTCTGATTTAAGCCAAAAGGGGTGATGCTGCCATCTACTGAGATAGGAGAGACTTTGGAGTGGTCAAGACATCAGTTTGGGACATGTTTTATAAACCATTCGTAGATGACCTGCTTCTGGGTCGGGATTAAGAGAAGGTGAGTTGAGAGGATGTTTGGGGTCCTGGGAAACTCAAGGCTAGTGAAAAGCTTGTTCCCATCTATTGGGGAACCAGTGGTTCCTAGAACTGAGGGCTGCAGAAGCCGAACAAGGTAACTGTGTTGACTGACACACATTTTTAAGTCACTTGCATTCTGTGTCACCATCATCAGAAAACTGGATGTCCAAGTGCCAGAAACTGTGTCCTTTTCATTCAGATAGAAGTAGAGGGATTGGCTTGTCCACAGGGAAGCCAGATTCCCCAAGATTTGCAGCCTAATTACACAGACAAACCATTTAGGGTGATAACTTTTCATTGAGGGCCTTGTCCAGCACATAGCCAGGTCCAGATGGTGTTTATACCAAATGCCGCTGTGTCCTCTATGCCACTTTAATGTCCTGAACCTCTCCTGGCTGTGAGGGTAAGAACTAGTACCCACAGCAGTGAAGCCAGATTTAAAGATAGGTAGTTAGTGTAGTTAGGTACCTTGGTCGAGTAAAAGGAAGATGGAGCCCATCCCAAGGAAATGTTAATGAAGCAGCTCCCAGCAAACCAGGAGATGCTAATCCAAAAGCCCTCCCTGCCCAGATTACTCCTTGGGCCCACCTGTCCCCCACCCTTTGGGCCTTCCCACTTACATTTCATCACTGCAAGATAACAGAACAAAGGATAAGAATGCGACAAGAATGCAGGAAAGCTGAAAGTAGACCTTAGCTATAAAAGAGGGAAGACCTTCCCCTTCCATGGATTCTACCTCTTGGGTCCCCTTCTTCCTCTGGGGAGAAGTCTTTTCTACTGTTGTTATGCTCAAATTCAGGACCCCCCAAAGAACACCGGCGACCAAGATCTTTGTAAGCAGCAAAGAGGTGTTTATTGTGAGCTAGCTCAGTCCTCCACGTGCACAGAGCAACTGGTGACGCTGAGAGGCCCGAGCCCAGGGTTTGCAGCAGTTTTATACATTCTTTGGGGAAGGCAGGGACTTCACATACATCATAGCATCTCTTAGCAAATCATCACACACTGCGGGAAAATCATAAAACAACTCTAAAACATGATTAGCACATTCATTGGCGGGAACAAGTTGGGTAAGGGTGATTCGTTTGAACTGATTGGTATAAGCCAAGAGGGGGTGTTTGTGCTAAACTACATGATTTTTCAACATGTTATTAACCACTATAAACTACCGGGAGGGTCATCTGGCATCCCAGATATTTCCCTGTCTCATGCTGATTGGTGGCTGCTAGGGGGTTGCTATGGATTCCCACCTAGCCTAACTGAGTCAAGGACACCTGGCAGCAGATCTCACATAATTATTTGTAGATAAACAACTCAGCAGGGTGGGAATATGCCTAGGAGTGCTCTGTGGGTCTTTCCAAGGACAAAGGTCATGCCCCTTCCTTGGACAGGCTTTGCTCTGAGGTAGAGGCTGGTTTTTCACTGTCTTTTAATAAATTTTCTACTTTCCACTCTGCACTTGCCTTGGCGTGCTTCTCTGGTGTTATACTTCAGCATTGGGGAAGCAAGGACTCCTCACCGGTAAACAGCCATAACAGCAGCACAGACCACAGAGCTCATGCCCGTCTCCTGGTGGCTGGCAGGCAGCAGCAGCCCTCCACAGTGGCAGCCTGGTCCCTCACCCCTGCAGCTCAGGCCCTTGGCTCTCTCCTTTCCCCTGTGACCCACCCAGGCTCCACGTGTGCTGCTGCAGTGAAAGCAGGATCCGCCCAGCCTGGGCTGCCCAGCACAAACACGCCAGGAATAAGCTCAAGGTCAGCAGAGCTCAAGGTCAGCATGAGAAACCAGCCTCTACCTCAGAGCAAAGCCTGTTCAAGGAAGGGGGCATGACCCTTGTCATTGGAAAGACCCACAGAGCATTCCTAGGCACATACCAACCCTGCTGACAAACAACAAGAGAGATCTGCAGCACCAGGTGTCCCTGACTCAGTCAGGCCAGGTGAGGACCCATAGCAATCCCCTAGCAACCACCATTCAGCATGAGACAGGGAAAATACCTGGGATGCCAGATGACCCCCCAGTAGTTCATGGTGGTTGATAACAAGTTGGGAAACCATGTAGTTCAGCACGTACTCCCCTCATGGCTTAAACCAATTAGTTCAAATGAATCCCCCTCTTGTACTAACCAATCATCCTTACCCAACTTGTTCCCGCCAGTGAATGTGCTAATCATGTTTTATGATTTTCCCGCAGTGTGTGATGATTTGCTAAGAGATGCTATGATGTATGTGAAGTCCCTGTCTTCCCCAAAGAGTGTATAAAACTGCTGCAAACCTTGGGCTTGGAGCCTCTCAGCATCACCAGTTGCTCTGTGCATGTGGAGGACCGAGCTAGCTCACAATAAACACCTCTTTGCTGCTTACATCAATCTTGGTCTCTGGTGGACTTTTGGGGGTCCCAAATTTGAACATAACAAGCAGAGCTCACGGTCAGCAGCAGGGCCTCTTTCAGGTTGTCACTGTGTTTTGGAATGGCTCAGTCTTGGTCTTTGCTGTTTTGCAAAGGTTAACTAGACCTGCTCCCCATCAGGAACTCGGGCCTGGGCAATGTTGTTTTCATCTCAGGAAGGGCTGGGGTGTACACCATCTGGAAAGACGGAAATGGCACTTTCCCACTGATATCCCTAGCCGACTTCTTTGGAGGCATTTTAAATAATAGAGGTTTCTGTGCTTGTATTATATTGAACTATCCATATTTATGAAATTGGAATCTTCAGGGGTCTGGGGAAAGGAGAAATCTGATTTCCCTCAGCTCCTGCTGATTCTGATGAATGCCCATTGGGCCCAGCGGCTTTGAATGGACCTGGGCTGACTGCGGCTATTCTCTGCAGAAGCCACACACCCCTCCCCATTTCTCATCCCCACAGAGATGACTCACAATAAAATTGGCCAGTCCTCCTCATGCACTCTCTTTCCTCCTCACTGGTTCCTTACCAAGCATTTAACTTGTTCGAGAACCTTCCATTCTTAAATCTGCCAGAAACCTTTCCTCAACCCCCAGCCTGGGTCAACGAAGGCCTAGTTTGGGTGGAGCCTGCCTTTGCCTAGCCTCCCTTCCTAGGGTGGGCTCTGCGCTCCTGACTCCTCCAAGGCCAGTCACTGTCCTTTGCTGGCAGCCACGAGCTTGCTTCTGGATGCCTACCTGCCCATTTCTTGGCAATGGGGACATATTCGTGCACACTCACGATTTGGTCAGTTTTGTTGTCCAGCATCTCCTTTCCCTTCCCTCCACCTCTTCCTCTACCCTACTGGTCTCCCTTCTATTATCATGAGGTCTCTTTTCCCCTTTTTTCTCTCTAGCTTCCATGTGTGAAAGAAAGCATCTGGCCTTGACTTTCTGCATCTGGCCTACTTCCCTTAACATGATGCTCTCCAGTTCCATATGTTTTCCTACAAATGACATAATTTTGTTCTTACATATAGTTGAATAAAACTCTATTGCATATCTATACTGCATTTCCTTTAAAAAAGAGCTAATGCCACTGCTCCTTAAATTATTCCATGATATAGAAGAGAAGAGACCCTCCCAAGCTCATTCCATAGAGTCAGTGTCACCCTGATACCAAAACCAGATAAGGTCACAGCACAGGAAAGAAAACTGTAGACCGTGTCCCTGAAGAACATAGACACTAGACCCTTGATAAGATATCAGTGAGTTGCATTCCATACCTGTGACCCTGAACTTCCACTTTTGGGGAACAGTATTGGCTTGCCTGAGACGGTGACTCTCCAGTTCTTTTCCATTTTCTGAACATGGCCTCTCAGAGAATTAAATTCTCTCTTTTCTATCTGACCCTCAAAATCATGTTTCTGTCTCTCTTTTTCATCTCTTTGATTTTTATTTTGGAGATTTGCCAGCATGCATAAAAGTACAGAGGACAATATAATGAATTAGATGTCTCATGACCCCAGCTTAGCAATCATCGATATCCAACCACATTATATTTTTTTCTAGACATCATTCATTTCTTCCCTACCTGAGATTGCTTTGAAGCAAATCCCAGATGTTACTTATTCTTCAAATATTTCATAAAATATGAATAATTATTTCCAAGAAAACATAATGACAAGATAGTGATTTCAACAATAATTGCTACAATTCCTTAATATCCATCCCGTTTTATAATTCCCTCCTGCAGTTTTGTTTAAATTATTTTTTGAATTGATATCTAAGTAAGATACAGAGTCCTGGATGTGTCCCTTCCATTCTGGACCTAAGGGTCTCCTCAGATCTTCTACCCACCTCCCTTGTCTTTGTGCTGGGTGGTCGGTCCTGCAAAGGGCCCAAGGTCTGTGGTCTGGTGACTGCATTCCTGTGGCACTGTGGAGCCTGCTCCTCTGCTCCTGGAAACTCGTGGCTATGTACAGGGCTTGGTTAGATTCCTGTGGGTCTTGGAAAGGTGGTGGGAGGTGGCATTAGAAGATACACAGCCAGTCTTCTCTCCTATAGCCACTGGGCTTGGGGGACTCTGTATTTCTTTTCTGGAAGTATTTTTAAAAAGAGAAGTTTCTTTCACCCTGTGCTTGGTCATTCTGAGTTTTGAATGTACAGAAAAACAGGAGAGCTCCTTTATTCCTCAGCCCAGTGTTCAAAAAGCAGAGACCCTCGTGTCCTCTGAAGACTCAAAGTGGGTTTAAGGGAATCATTAGTAATAACAGCTGAAGGACTGGGCAGAGCTGACTCACCTCAGCCATTTGCTGGATCTCAGCTGGCGACCACGTGGCCTCCCAGTCACATTCAGGCAACTCTCTGGGGTCTTTTACTTCTGATGTGACAGAATGTTCCTAATTCCTGCCCCAAGCTGAGTCAGTCAGGTCTGAAGCACTCGGGGATCAGTGAGGAGGAGGGAACGGGATCCAGCCTTCCAGGGCAGGGGGCTCACCACAACCCGCCCCCCTCAGCCTATCTCCGACTTCTTTAGCACTGCCAGAATTTCTCTGTCAACGACACCATCAGAACCACTCACTTGGTGCCCCACCAGACACATCCCACCAAGTCCCAGGAAAGCAGAAGCACGTGCACCATTGAAACATCTGAAACACAGACCTGCTGTCTTCTTTTAAAGTGCTTATTTCTGTAGAATATTCTAGCAGGTAAAACAATAAAGGTTTAACAGTCTCTTGGAGCGGTTCTTAAGCAGTTATGACCCAACTAGACACACAGTAATAATTTGCTTTTTCTGACCTTTGTTATAGCTATTAAATGGGGTTTTGTAAAGGAAGCCCTCGGCCTCCCTGAATCAGGGTCTCCAGAGCTCATGTAGACCTGGCTTCTTGCCACACTGTCACTTGGGTGAGATCCTGGGAGTCTGAACCTCTAATGCGCATTCTAGGTCAGGTCTTCGCAGTGTGAGTGTCAGAAATGAATTAAGCAAGATATAGGTGGCCTTGGCCCTCCAGTGGCTGGTGGCAAAGGAAGGCGCAGGTCCTGGAAGATTTTCCCCCTGCATGAACAGCCTCTTTCACTTAGCACAGTTGCCTCAGAGCAGGTCATTTCTATGGGTGCCATGAGCCTGGGAAGCCTTATCTTAGGCAACTCCCAGGGCCAAGATTTGCTAGATCTTGTGCCTGAGATCCACAACCGCATTCCCAATTGTCCTTGGCCTTCAGCTCTTCTGGGTTCTAAAAGCCCTGCCAAACCAACACTCATTAAGCCCAGAAAGGGAGCCCTGTGCACCAGGGCCATGTCCTTCAGCTCCATCCTTGGTCACTGCCTCTCGTGGTAACAGTTGGGATGAAGCTATCTCCCCACTTGATGGTCTAGTTACACATGGCAAGAAGTTCATTTCCTGCAATTTTAATATTTGCCAATGCTGCTGTACTACATTTTAAATAAGAGATGCTCAAAAACCTGTAACTTCCACCTGAATCCATTCCTGAGCTGACAGAAGGAAGAAGATTGGAGTGAGTTTAATTCATTTCTAACACTTCTTAGCTACATGAGTTTATTCCACTACTATTATGATAAGTACCTATGTGATTTTAGGTAACTTATTCTACTATTCTTATAATTAGGGTTTTCTCCTGGAAATTAAGACAAATTATTTCATCAGGCAGGTAAGGAAAAGATTTTAAAACACCAGTCAAAAATGCCAGGCACCCAGTAGGTGCTCAATAATTATTAGCATCCTCCTGATATTGACCTTGGGAGGCGGACATTAACCATCTGTTAGAGATAAGACAACAAAGATCCAAACAGGGAAAAAAAGAAAAAAGCCCCCAATTCCATTTGGGAATAGCAAGGGCTTCATGGGGTCTGCGGAAGGATTAAATGAGACAGCATGCGGAATTCACCCAGACTGGGCCTGGCATAGAGTAAGAAGGCCCTCAGGCATAAACTGCATAGACACAGGATTTTTGTCTCTTCTGTTCATTTCTATGTCACAAACATCTAGAACTGTGTCTGCTGCGTTATAAGAATTCGATGTGTGTTGTCCATAAAATAGTCATTTCCTATCCCCATTCCGATGTCCCGTTCATTGTGAATCTGATCCTAACACATTTCTACTGCTCATGTGTCTTCTTCTATCTTGGGTGGACATCCAGCTCACTCTCACCAGATAAAATAAGCGAGGCTTATTGATGGTTCTCAAACGCAAAGGGGCCTGCAAAACTGTTCAATAGCAACATGCAAGATCCATCCAGACGGAAGAGAAAAACACCGCATGAGGCAGCCCAGCCCCGCGGGGGAAGGAGTTGGGGAAACATGGGGATTGAACAGCATTATCAAAGGGAGCAGCTTTAAACAACAGCAGAAGAATTCAGAAATGGATGTCAAGTTGGTACAGAGCAGGTGGTGAGGCAGAAAGGAGGGGAAGGAAGAGAAAATCAGAAACAGCAGGGATGAAGCCGTGACTGGCACCAGCACAGGCTGAGGTGGGAGCTGGCCCCGGCCCAAGATGAGGCTTTCAGGGCACCTGCTGATCTTGAGCTTGGTCAGGACAAATGGGGATGGAGATGGTGCCAACGTTGGCAGAAAATAGAGGAGAATGCAGAGGGAACCTGAGGAGGTGGTAAATTTAGTCAGTCAGATGGGTGGGGAGCCCGAGGCCCGGCCATCCACATACACTCTGCGTTCTGGCTCGGTAGTCACATGGGGTCCTGGCCATGGGGCAGCACCGTCATGGAACCCGCTCGGTTGGTAAGATGTGGTGGAAGGCTGCGTGTGGAGGTTCTTCCCACTTCCATGGCCTGCTGCATTTCCCCTAAATACCTTGAAAGAATAAGCAATAGAAGACCTTGCAGAATATGATCCTTCCCAGACGTCAGACACTAAGCAGTTTCTAAAGGGACACAGGACCCTGGAGAGGTCGACTCGCCCCTCGAGGTGTGGATTTGTTGAGTGGTTGAGTCAGAGATGAGTGTGCAGATGCCCCAGGAAACAGTGAGGAGCCAGACTCCAGTCAGCACATGACCTGTGGGAACTGCCAACTGGTAGAGACTTTGATCACTCACCTTTAACATTGAGAGAAAATATAAATCATGACATTGCTGTCAGAAGAAAGACTTGCCTCACAGAACCTGTACGGTAAGTTTCACCGGCTACATCGACACATTAACCAGACAAGAAATGTGAGGCTCCTGGACCAAACAGCGCACTGCTCCTGAAGCAGCTCAGCAGCACTGGACCTCAGGCCCCGGTTCCCCAAGGGATGACCCGATGAGGCCAGAGGATCACGTATGCAGGGGTACTCAGAAGGGGAACCCGTTGGGAGACTCTGAGCTCACACAGGTGGCTGGCCCAGCTGCCTTCCCTGTCTCTGGGGCCTGAGGGCAGGGAGAAGGAGAGGAACTCTGGAGAGACTAGAGGAATGTCCCTCGCAGAAGGCTCCAGGGGATGAGATTTCAAATGCCTCCAGAGAAGTGCCCAATCTCTAACTTCCAAGGCTCGCTTGCAGTGGCTCTTCCCCCTGTGCCCAAAATGCCAGACCATAACAATGAAGAGGAGGAAAGGGTTAGTGTGGCTCAGTGTCAGAGATTTCAGTCCATGGCGGCCTGGCTCCACGGCACTGGGCCCTGGGTGAGGCAGGACATCATGGCGGAAGGGTGTGGCAGAGGACAGCTGCTCAGCTCGTGACAATGGGACCCTGAGAGAGAAAAGGGGAGGTCAGGGGGAAGACAACCCCTTCCAGGGCATGCACCCAGTGACCTACTTCCTCCAGTTAGGTGCCACCTCCCAGGAGTCCACTCAGCGTCGATGGGTTGATTCACGTGAGGCCAGAGCCCTCATGATGCAGTTATTTCCTAAAAGCCCCGCATGTGAGCTTGGGGAACTTTCCGGATCTGAACCACAGCAGCCACTCAGTGACACTTTAACTCAGGCTGCCAGGAATTGTGCTCCCTGGGGTCTGCAGATGTGCCTGGAGGAGTATTCCCCACTCTGCAGAACTGATGTGAGTTATAGTGGAACCAGCCTGTCACTTCCCTAGGACCACGCCCATCTTGAAATATCTCTTCTTCTGTGGTACTTGGGCAATCCTCCCTCTGCCCACACAATTTACCTCTCTCCACACTCCACGTGGTTTTCGCCTGTTCTTCCTAGGGTCTTCGAACTCCTAGAGTCTCCTCCTGGAACTCCAGGGCCAGCTGGTGTACAGTAAGCAGAGGGTTCCTTTCCTGAAACCCCACACTTATTTCCAGGATCCAAACACCCGCCCACAATGCCTGCTCTCTTTACGCACAGGGATTCCACTTTTCCTTACAAGGTTTTAGGTGAAGGAAAAGAAGCTGTTTTGCAGAGTCTTCCAAGAGCAAAAATTTTCATTTTGATGGAATCCAGTTTATCAATTCTTCCCTTTTTTGGCTCATGCTTTTGATGTGGAGCTTAAGAACTCTTTTCCTGGTCCTAGATCATAAGAATTTTTTTTCTAAATTATTGTAACTCAAGGTTACACCCCAAAGTCCAGGATCCATGTGTAGTTAATTTCTTTGTAACACGTAAAACCAAGATCAAGGTCAAGGCTTGGTTCTTGTCTGTGGGTGCCAATTGCTCAGCATTGTGTGTTAAAAAGGCCATCTCTCTCCCTCGAACCATTTCTACACTTTACGGCTGGGTTCATTGCTCTGTCCTGCACCTCAGTGTGTCTATCTTTTTACCAATACATACTATCTTGATTGGCTCTACGATTAATCTTGCCATATGGTAGACTGATTCCTTTCTGTTGATTCTCCTTCAAAAAACTAAAGCCATTCTAGTTCATTTCCATTCACCTGAAGCTAATCCTACCTATGTTTACAAAATATTTTGCTGTGTTTTGAAAGATTTGTTTTAACCTTGTGTATCCATTTGGGGGAGAGGTGACATCTTCACCATGCTGATTTCCCAGTTCACAAACAGGGCAAACTCTCCGTTTATTTTTATTGACTTGTTTACTTCAACAGCTTTTTTTTTTTTTTTTACTTTTCAGCATACAAATCCTGCCCATGTTTTGTTAGATTTATACCTCGTATTGCATATTGCATTTTTATTTTGAAAAACTGCATGCCATTTTTTAAATTTTAACTTACTTGTTACTTGCTAACACATAGAATACAGGTGATTTTTATGTGTTTATCTTGTGACCTGTGACTTTGCTGAGCTCACTCAGTAGTTGTAGAAGACATTTTTGTGGTGATAAGATACATATGGCATAAACCTCATCATTTTAGCAATGGGACAGACAGCATGCTCACTTCATGGCTCCGAGGCTCCCACAAGCATTTGGAACTCTGTTGCACAGAGAAGGCTTGTGCTCATCTTGCTGCCCAGTGGAATGTCCCCCAAAGGCACAAGTGTTAAGGACTGGGATGGCACCATTGGAGGGAGGTGGAGCATGAGGGCCTAGAGAGAGGTCTTTAGGTCACTGGGGTGTGCCCTCAAAGGGGACTGTGGGGCCCTGCTCTCTTCGCTCTCTTTGCCCCCTGGCCCATGAAGCCGCAGGAGTGGCTCTACCCATCCACTCCTGCCACGATGTGCTGTCCTGCCGAGGGTCGAAGCAATGGGGCCAGCAGGTAATGACTGGAACCTCTAAGGCTGTGGATGGATGAAGTCCCTCAAGAAGTGGAGAAGGTTGTATTTGTTCTAATCCAAGGAAGATGAGCCTAACATGCTGAAGAGGTGAGAGCCTGTCTGGCATCGCCCAGCACACAGAGCTGGACTTGCTGAGAGCACAGGTGGACGCCTCTGGGCTTCTTGGTGCATGTATGGATGGAAACAATTGTCCTCCGGCTAGGGACATCCCCCCAGAAGGACAGCCCCAAAAAGAGCCACACACCATGGTTCTGAAGCATTCTCAAGCACCTTGAAGGAATGTTCTCCTTAGCACAGTTTGCACTATGATTTTAGGTAGACAAAATTGGGAAATGCTGTGTGAATTTCGTAGAGTAACTAAGTCTGCTCATTATGAAAGAACTCGTGTGTGGTGAGGTCCATGCAGAACCACGGCCCACTGGATATGATTCATCCTTCTTTGATGAGTCACAGGGCACTCAGGCCTCCTGCTCAGCCCCCTGGGATGCTGTGGACACTAATTATCACTGAGCAGCAGGGGCCAGCAAAAGTCAATTCCTCGTTTATGGCTCATTTGTCATTACCTGGATATGTGTGGATGTTAAGGGACAGCATTTAAATAGTGACGAAACAAAAGAAGGTGTTGGCTTAGCACTCTGCAGGCCAAGAATCTCCCACGGCAAGTGATTGAAAATGAGCTTCACTCTGATCAGGTCCTGCCCCAGACGGAGGAGGCTGCTCTCCCTGCAGGCTCGGGGGCCACCGCCTGAAGCCTGGGATTGCAGCAAGGCCAGCCAACCTCACGTCAGTGTGCAGGGTGGTTTGGATGGACAGACATTTTTAGACATAGACACATTTGGCAAGTAACTTCTCCAGTTAAATGAGATAGAATAAATATAATAAACATCCAAAAGCAGAATTGGCTCTGCAATCAGCCAAAAACGTTCACCAAATTACCCTTCTGAAACTAAGACCCTGACCACATAATCATGTGGTAGAATGGCATTAGGGGTGTGTGTGTGTGTGTGTGTGTGTGTGTGCACGCGCGCGCGCACACAGCCCTGGATTTCAGTCAGGATGCAAATATATTCAGATTATGGCCAAATCTGTCAGAAGGTCAAGGAGACCGATGTCTTTTGCACCTGATGTTCAGTCACACTGCTGGGGCATCTGCCAGGCCCCTCTGCTCCAAGCACTAAGGTTCCTTGGTTCGGTGCCCACCCTGGCAGCCTCTCCTGGTCTCCCCATTCAGGTTGGGTGTTCACTGAGCACAAGGTCCTCTCAGAGTGGGATTCAAGGTCCTTTTCATCAGCCCTGTGAATACTTTTCTTCCGATCGTCAGGCTCTGTGTGAGGTGCTTTGTCCACGTGATCTCCTTCCATCTTTGTGAAGTCTTCATTATGCCAACACAGCAAAGCACATTTGCCATAACTTCTCGGTCGTCCCAACAAATGTTTTTTTTTTTTTTTTTCACTACTATATTGACACTCTATTGGTACTTTGGTTGCCAATATTATCATTACTGAATGCGTAAATGCTCTAATTTCTACACTCAGAGTGGTTTTTACACAAGCCTGGCAGCTGGATTTTGTTATGATGCGTGCGGAGCCAGGGTCTGTGCTAATTGCTTTTCTGCATATCACTAAGACCTGCACCCAGGGGATCATGGGGAAGAGGAAGCAGAGAAGCTTGACAGAGGCCCCACAACCAGAGCAAAGCCCGGGCATCAGACCCAGGTCCCCGCTCTGCCGGTGCCCAGCTGTGGCCTTCACCTTGGCCTGTGCTGGTCTCCTTCTGCCCATTGTGGTTTGGGTCTCAGATGCCCCCAAAGGCTCACGTCCTGAGGGCTTGGTCCCCAGTGCAGCAGGTCGAGGTGGGGCTCTGAAGCCACTGGACCCTGGGGCTCTGGCCTGGACAAGGGCTAACCTGGGTGGATTGATAACCTGATGGTGTTATTGAGAGCTGCAGTAGGTGGGGCCTAGTCGGAGGCTGTAGGTCACTGGGGCCTTCTCTGCTGGGGTAGATCTCACCCAGCCCCTTCCCCTCTCTCCCTCTCCCTCTCTCTCCCTCTCCCTCTCTCTCCCTCTCCCTCTATCCCTCCCTCCCTCTCTCTCCTTCTCTCTCTCCCTCCCTCTCCCTCTCTCTCTCTCTCTCTCCCTCTCTCTCCCTCTATCCCTCCCTCTCTCTCTCTCTCTCCCTCCCCACCCTCTCTCTCTATCTTTCTCTCCCATCAGCTGCCAGGAAGTGAGCAGTTTTCTTCCCACAGCACGAACCAGCCCACCACAAACTGAAACTACGAACCAAAATAAATCTTCCTGCTCTGTTCATGTCAGGTATTCAGGTCACAGTGACAGAAAGCTGACATGACCTCCAAGGATCAGCTGCCCCACAAACCTTTCCTCTCCATCCCAACATTGAAGGCCCTCGTCTTCTTGTGAAGTCGTCCTTGTTTTGCTGACACTGCAGGACAAGGTCAGCCCTGGAATTGACTGACCTTGTGCTGCTAATTGGGTCGGATTTATTCTCCTTGACAGCAGCTGGTGGAGGGGATGTGTCTGCCCAGCCCAGTCTCCTCAGATTTCTCTGCATTTCTCATCTCATCTACTGACTTGGGAAGTCCCTCTTCTTGTCACACCTGACCTCTGACACATGCAGTGGGCTTGGGTCTCACAAGAACTAAACCCTTTGATAGTTGACTGGTTCGGACTTTGAAGCACAGGCTGCAGCTTCTGAGGCGACCCTTCACCACCCCTGCCTGCTGATGGGGTCCTGTGTATGATCCAGGAGGCTTGGGGTCATGGAGGTACCCAAAGGAACTGGGAGGGACAGGTCAAAACTTAAGTGTGCACACGATGTGGGATTTGATCTTCTCCCCACCTGTTCACCTAAAAAGGCAGCGGTTCTCCCGAGCCAGGCACTGCTTAGAATGAAGACAGTTAGGGAGGCTGAGGCTTTGAGAGGAGTTTGGAGGCTGAGATGGGATCTGTTTTCTTTTCCGCAGATGGAGCATCACCTCCCCAGGGGCCTCTGTCCTCTTCCCCCACCAGTGACACCTCTGTCTTCAGCTCACGCATGGAGCAGTCAGGAAAAGCATGTGCACGTCCAGCACTTCCCAGGGTCTGAGTGGCTCTGGGTGGCCTGTAGTGACCCTGAGCTCTCGGGTGTCCCGTTCTAGGGGAAACGAGCAGACGGGGTCCGACCTCTGGCAATGGGGGAGCCACTCTGCCCTCTGTGGCTGGGTACTTGGCAGCTCACACAGCCACTTGCTTCTCCCTTCCTGGGGCATCGTCAAGGACGCCCGAGGTCATTGACGAGGTGCAGGTCACCTGGGAGTGAGAAAACGGGCCGAGGTTGTTAGGCTCTTGTCTTTGAGTGAGTCCCTCCACCGACATCTGGCGGTGCAGCTGCATTCCCACAGGCCAGCTGCCAGCTTGTCCTTGAAGCCAGTGCCCTTCTCAGAGAGTCAGTCACTGCTGGGGCCACAGGTGTCAATATCTGGCACTGCCACAGCGCTGCACTTCACCTGTTCCTCGGTGGGGCATGCAAACCCAGGACAGCACACCCCGCACCCAGGGGACCCGCCATCTGTGGTTCCAGGCATCTACCACTGCAGAAAGCCACCCGTGAATTACATGAGGGTCTCTTCTCTGTATGGAGGCCAGGAAGATTCAGGGTTGGCACTGTGGACTCTCCGTGGCAACAGATTGCCCATGCATGTGACCTGTATCTCCCCTCTGCTAGAAGATCCCTCCAAGTAGCTCTGGAGACGGGAGTGCACTAGGAACTGGACAGCCCACCATTAGCCCTTTTGGGTGAACAACATTCAGTGGAAGGCCTTGATGTTCTGGGTATAAATAAAGCAGGTGAGGGCTCCATTTTGCCAGAGTCCAGAAGCTAGAGTCGCCTGGTCGGCTTGCCCGTGCCTCCCCCACTTTTGAAACTACTTTCTGCATCCTGTGGTTTTTGTCATTGTTCTGTTTTTCCTGGCTTTTATTTCTCAGCCATCCCATGCCACCAAGGAGAACCCCATTTCCACGGCCCGCAAGGGAGGTGGGAGAGACACTGGGGTCTTGGAATGTATCCCTCAAATCTTTTCTTACAATATCTCCTTAAGCAGAGGACATTAGGCAGTTTAACTTGTTATGGAAACTATGGAAATAACACTAAAATAAATGTGCTGCCCTCAGGCTAGCCTCTTTAATGCCTGGTTCTGCCCTGTCAGGTTTCTGTATGTGTGAGTCAGCTTTGTGTGGCTGTGACAAAATGCCTGAGGTAAATAATTTAAAAGAGTAAATATTTACTTTGGATCACTGTCTCAGAGGTTTCAGCTCATGATTACTGGGATGTTTTAGATCAAACCATAAGGCTGTCCTTCCTGTAGGCATCAGAAGTGATTGCTCAGCCCATGTGCAGCAGAGGGGTCCATTCCTGCCACAGGTGAGCATTCCCATGCACATCTCAGGCTGACCTGAGAGGCCTGAGGCCACGCCCCCTGCTTACAGGTAGCCATTTCCCTTCCGCTTCTCAACCTCATCATGATGCAGATAAGAGGCCCTGTGCTAGGACTCCAGCCCTGCACTCTTTGGACCTTCCAGGAAAATAATTGTGAAACAAGTAAATTTTTTTCTTATATATAACTGAGACTCAGGTGTTTTGTTACAGCAACACAAAATGGATTGAGACACAGCAGCTCATAAACAGAGTGGTATAGGCCAAGCTTCATCTGCTCACAGGCTGCGGGCCTGGTCAATCTTTCTTACCAGATTCTTGCAGAGACTGCGTGCATCCCTTGGTCTATCCCAACTTGTGGGTTTCTGGTAGGCTGAGGTCACACACGCTGAGATACTCTGTTCTCTTCCACATGCGGTGCTTGTGCAACTTCAAAATTTGCGTCCCTGCAACATGCATGGCCTCCTGATGCATGTGGAGCAGCATCCCGCTCAGGACAGTGGATTTGCCGCATTTCCATACTGAGGCACTGGTGGGATCCTGGTCACTCCATCTGGACACTGGCACTCTGCAGGGGACCCTGAATCCAGCTTATGCTCAGAGTCCAGAAAGCTCCCATGCTGACATCACCTCCCTCTGCTCACCCTCACCTGTGGCTAGAGGGAGGCACTGCACTGCCACCACCCAACCCTCCCGCACCCCAGCAGCCTGGTTTCTGTTCTGTGAGAAGCTGATGATGCTCCTCCTGCTGACCCAGCTCACTTCTCCCTGGGGACCAAGGTCAGTACCTGTCCAGCTGGGCAGATGCCCTCCCAGCATTTCTCCACCCTGGGGTGGAGCCTGCTTCAACCTTGCGGCTCACTCTTCACATCAGGAGCAAGCCGCTGAAGGACACCAAGGTTCCACGCATTCTCTGCACGTTCATGCCAGAAGGGCCCCAGACTCACCGACCAACGGCACCTGGACCCTGAAGTCACCCTGCCTGTCTTCCTCATTCTCTGAACTTTGGCCTCCCTTCTGCCTTAAAGCTGGGCAGCTGCAGCGAACTAGCCATTTCCTCCCGCACTGCCCAATGCAGGACGCCCTCCACGGTCACCCAGGGCCCCTGTGCGGCACTGTGCAGACCTCAGGGCTGCCTCTGCACCACCCT
Organism: Marmota flaviventris; assembly: GCF_047511675.1. Lineage (NCBI taxonomy): Eukaryota > Metazoa > Chordata > Mammalia > Rodentia > Sciuridae > Marmota > Marmota flaviventris. The sequence continues at coordinate 12,106,289 of NC_092509.1, read as the reverse complement.
TGCCCTCTCAGGCCCAGCCAGGCCACCACTCCTGCTTCTGTTCTCCCAGGAGGCACCCGGCTCTCCTCCACTCCCATCTGCCCTGAGACCCCTTCCCCATGGAGTCATGGCCGGGACGGAAGAGAAGTGCCCACGAGGCAGCACGACCCAGATCCGCAGCACAGGGAAGTCCTGCTGATGACATGGAGTGGCACTGGGGCTGTGGGGTGGAGGTGACTGCTGTTACCCCAAACAGGGCTCTGCTGGGAGTCGGGAACACCCCCGGAGGATGACACACAACGGTTTGCTCGCGGAGGCACACAGTGCAGAGGGTGGTCACTGAGGAGCAGAAGGCATGATTGCTCATCAGCAGGGCCTAGGAACACCTCTGGGGCAGCAAGCAGGACCCTGAGGACTCACTTAGCGGGCACTGGACATTTGTTATCATGCAGGGCTTCCTAATCGTCCCTTCTGTGACTTTTCATAGTGTCCCGGGTACCTCATTTACCAGCCACCTCTATGGATTCTGTAGAGAAGCATACACTCGCACTCACACATGCACACTCACACATGCACACTCACACACATGCACTCACTCGCACTCACACACGCACTCACACATGCCCTCACCTGCACACAAACTCACACACACATCCTCACATGCGCCCTCACACACACGCACTCACACAGACACACTCACACACACACACTCACACACATGCACTCACACACACACTCATCCACACATACTCACACATGCCCTAACACAACACACTCACACACACTCTCACACACACACACACACACCCTCACACATATGCACTCACACACATATATATTATATACACAAAAGGAAGTATTGGATATATTAATGCACAGGATTGCGAACAGCAGAGATTTTTATTTATTTTAGCTTTTAAATGTAAAATCCTCAGATTAGTGTGACATAAGTGAGTATCTGGGATCTTCATGTCCAAGTTCTGTGCTTTAGACCTGGTGGCTGTGAATCACAACGGGCCCTCAAAACAAAACCTCTCAGCCTTTTGATGAATCCTGCTTTTTCTTGCTGGATCTCGTCCACAGAAGTGTTGACAAACCTCCTGGACATTTGAGGTCACACTCCTACGAAAGCAGCACATTCAGGGTGACAGGTGCTACGGGCATTCACTCTTATACTTACTATCCCCCTCATCTTATTGCGGCAATTCTGGATTCTTTAGTATAAAGAGAATCAAGAGCAAAACTATCTACATTCTGGGGTTAAGAAGTCCAGTGGGACCTGGTGACCTAACTGTATATACAAGATATAAATCTATTTGTACTTTCGCTGTACATAGTTAATGGTAACCTAGTCATTATAAATAGTAAGTTTAACTTAGATACTATAAAAATAATCATTTTGGATGGGCACATGCAAACTGGTACACTTAAACCTATTTATAAAAGGCATTTTTTTTGTTTTAAATATAAATGTTGCTATTTAGCCATCAACTCAATGATTTAAATGCAAACCCCAAAGTTCCCAGTTAAAAGTATAAAATCTGCTTCTACCCAATGCGGCACACGGCTTCGAGTATTCTTCTCCTGTTACTCAGGTCTAGATGGTTTTGTGGTATGTGAAATACAGGTGTATGCTCGGTCTCCCTAGATATCAGACACCCCTCCAGAGTCAAAGCTACTTTTGCTCCACATTTTTAAAATATTGCAAACTGTAGGTGCCCTTAAGAAGGCCTCATCTTGACTTTCCATTTTCCTGGAAGTGGACACACCCGGCCTGCTGCTGCAGGAGGACCCACCCAGCCCAAGCTCAGTGGCCTGCAGAGCCATCTGCACAGGCAGACGGAGTGGCCACAAAGGGCTCATTTTGCTTCTGATCCTCCTTCAAGCCGGCTGCCTGGTCTGTGATGGAGGAGAAAGACAGCTGGTCATGCTCCATAATGTGCACCTGATCTTCATCCTTGTCTTTCTTCACGTAGAACATTTTTCTGAATTTCTTCAGCTCGTGGAGCTCACAGAAGGTTTCCAGAACCACCAACATGGCAATGAGGCCCAGCAGCAGGTAGCCTGCGTGAGAAGGACAGCATCTCAGTGCAACCCAGTCACAGGCGAGCCCCGAACTCGTGCTGACCTGCCTCCCATCCCTGCCACAGAAAAGCTACAGAATGGGATGATTTGTTTCTAGGAAAGTTTGAAGACCATGGCTCAAAGAGGAACTGCACAGAAAAGGAGGTGAAGAGGGGTTTACCCTTCTAACAGCTGGAATTATTCAAATCACAGGCTGCAATTTTTGAGGGAAAAAAATATTGGCGCTAATGGGGCCCCTCCAAGTGTGTCCTCCCACCGGGAGGGCTCCACCTCTGCCCTAACTCAGGATCACAAAGCCTGTGGCATGTTAGGAATGCTTGCAATTTACCATGGGCACCTTTTTAAAGCATGCAATATCCTTATCATTATTTCCACTACAGAATAAGAAGTTTAGTAACAGCAATTACTTCTTAAGCTAAATTAAGATTCCATAAACTAGGTAGACTACCTAAAAAACACGTCCACATTGTAACAAGAGATAAATGTTATGCAAGGATTTGGTACTACGTGAAAAACGGAAGAAGAGAAACTGTTGGACAAACTGAGAAGACAATTCATCCAAGAAAAGAGTGTAGCTGGTAAGTATAATCAGAAATATTATACTTCCCTAAGTCATGAAAATAAAAGATAATTATCTGTTACATGAAAAAAAGTTAAGATAATGTTTATTTTGCTATCAAATTCACTTACAGAAAAAACAGCACTATAACTCTACTGGCCACGGCCGCCCCAAAAGGACTGAAACCATTGGGCTCAGATAGAGCCGGTGACTGTGTGGACCCATAACACCATTCGGAGAGCCCGGAACAATATGTTCTGAGCCACAGAAAAGCATATTCCTGTTGGGCCAGCAATGCCACTTCTTGGAAATACATGAAAGTTCAAAAAGTATTTTAAAAAGTGTCTTCTGTAATGTTATCTATAACACTCCCAAATTAGAAGCCACCTAAATAGTCAACAACAGAGACATGGAGAGATGATGGCGTGGCCCCGTGGTGGATCACAGATGCCACAAACAACACTTAGGAGATGGGGAAACATGGGTCCGCGCCTGCTGAGCTGCATGTGACCTGGCACTGCTGGAAGCTCTGCAGACTCTTGAGTGACATCCCTGTTCTTGGTGAGCCCACAGTTTAATGTAATGGTTAATACAGACACAGTTCAACTAAGCATTTGTGGCACTGAGATGACAGGACAGGCACACATGAGTGCCGGAGTTTCCACTCTGATCTCCTAGAGGACATGGGCTGAGCGAGTCACAAATGGGAAGATCCTGGAGGGGGCAGAAATGGGAACCGCGTGTCCATCACGACTGCACAAGTGTGCATCCTGGGAGACACGGAAGGCCGCACAGCAAGCAGCTTCTCCAAGTGGGTGACTGCATTTTCCCAGATATTACATAAAATTTAAAACTGAAATTATTTAAAAAGTTATGAGTCACTGGCCATTTGAATTTTCATGCCTATTTTATTTTCTCCATATAATATTCTGGAAACATTCAACATCCAATAATTTCTTCAAAAAGAACCAGATGGACAAAGGAGATAAATGACCATTTTAAGAAATTCCTGGTAAACAGTGGTGGGCTCTACCCAAGGCCTCACTCCCTTGTGCTCACTTAACAGAGTAGAGCAACTTGCTTCATTAAAAGTTGGGCATCAAGCATGTCCTGTGTGGCTTGTTTTAGTACAGCACTGTCTAAGGCCTAAACATTATTGATCAGTAGTTGTAAGGTGCCGGGGGAAAATAAATAGGTAATAAGTGTTCTGCAGAAAGAATTTTTATGGGAATCATGAAAGAAAATATCATGGGAAGATGGCAAAAGTGGAAGACCAGCTAACCCACGAGGAAGCACCCCGAGCGCTTCTGGGTGACTACTGGGGGGTGGAGTGCAGGTGGTAAGACAGACCTGAGGGGCAGCCTGGGTGTGATACTCACAGGTGATCCCGATCTTGTAGAGCTCTCTGAATTTCTGGTTGTAGCCCTCTCCAGGAACGTAGTCCCCGAGGCCAATGGTGCTCAGGGAGATGAAACAAAAATAGAAAGATTCCAGGAAGTTCCAGTCGTCCTCCAGGACGGAGAAGACCGCAGCCGGGATGAAGAAGAAGCAGGACACAGTGATGAACCCGAGGAGGACAGCGTGGACGATAGCCACCACCTGCTTGGAGAAGCCCCAGCGGATGTGGAAGTAGAGGACAGGTCTGCGGGTGACATGCACGGTGACACGCTGGACCACGGCCGTCAGGAACAGGAGGGTGAACGGGATGCCTATGACGGAGTAGATGATGCAGAAGGCCTTGCCCCCATCAGACAGGGGCACGGTGTGGCCATAACCTGCAAGGGGAAAGAAAGGGGGACAGGTGAGCTGAAGCCGGGGAGCGGGAAATGGGTTGTGCTTTGGGTTTTGGTGCTGAGGATGGAACCCAGGGCCTTGCACATGCTCTTCCATTGAGCGACTTCCAGGCCCAGAAGATAAAATGTTTTTAAGTGACATGTGTCTACTGTCCCCCTCATCCCTCAAACAGAAGAGAATCGAGAGACTCTAGGTCTGGTGCCGTTAGGTCAGTAGGCTCCATCCGTGGAGGCCAGACTCCTGGAAGGCCCACCACTCTGTAACCTGACCAGATCGTCCCACAACCTGCCCCTGTCTGGCTGAACAGAAAGAGCGTGCTGAGCTGCAAAGCAGGAGGAAAGCTCAGCGTGGGACCCCTTTGCCCAGCATGACACAACCTCTGCTCCCAAGGACACTCATAGTATCACACCCAGTCCACCCACTTCCAAAACACATGACTCACCGGACATTGTGACCAGAATGAGTGACAAATAAAGGTGTGTGTGGAGAAGCGGCCCTCAGGAGGCAGTGGGAGGGGTGGACTCCACTAAGATAGGGAATGGGAGGGCAGAAATGAGGCCAAAGCTTGTGGTCATGGGCCAGCATTGCTTCTAAAGTGTCCCGCCCTGTCACCTGGCCCCAGGGAACACTCAGACACCTGCCCCTTCCCCCTTGTCACTTCCACACATTCATAGATGCCGTCAATTCCCAAAGAAGCATCAAGACAATTCCATCAGGGGCAGTGGTCACAACGGATGCCTGTTTCACTTCTGGACAATCTCAATCATTCCCACATGGCCACACAAGCGACTCTTCATCCAACCAAAGCCAGCAGGAGGGAACCTGGCCAGCCCGAGGCTCCCAGGGTTCTAGGAGCTCAAGGGCACTTCATGGGAAAGCCCCAACCTGTCCAACAAGGCAGCTCAGGACACTTTGCCAACTAAGTGCATATTTTAAAAAATGAAATTGGATTCTGAAAAAACTGATCTGTGAATATAATTGAAAAGTGGTTTCAAAATTGAATCTTGAAAATGTGTTTTGCTCAACTACATGTGCAAATTCTTTGCTTCATGCCTGATATGAAGCAAAGGTCTAGGTAATTATTCTTTGATTATCATTATTATCGTTGGGTCCTAGGGACTGATACCAGGGATGCTTTACCACTTACACCCCTAGTCTTTTTTATTTTACATTTTGAAACAGAGGTAAGTTGCCCTGGCTGGCTTCAAACCTGTGATCCTCTTGTCTTGGTCCACCAGGGTTCTAGATGTGGAACACCATGCCCACCCAGCCGCTTCCCGGATTATTCTTCATACGCTGCCCCCAGGCACAGTTTGTGAGTGAACTACAGCAGGTCCTCCTGTCCACTGGAATCATATGCAAACACGTTCATCCTCCAACTTGAGCATTTTTGTGTGGAGATTCCAGAGCTTAGATTCTCAAAGGAGGACCGTGTCCCTCAGGGGTCAGGAACCACTGCTCCGAGCCTCAGTGTCTGAAGCCATCTTGTCCACACACGCCCAGCAGCGCCAGGGATGCCCTGGCTAACTTCATGCCTGGCATTCAGAGAGGGAAAGAGGCTGGAGCAGTGAGTTAGCATGCTTTTGCCTCTCTGTGACCACAAGGACAGCTCAGCGGAGGAAAGGTTTAGTTGGAGCTCACAGTTTCAGAGATCTCAATCTACAGATGGCCAGCTCCGTGGCTCTGGGCCCGAGGTGGGGCAGCACATCATGGGGGAAGGGCCTGGGGCAGGAGAGCTACCCAGCTCATGGCAGGGTCAGGAAGTAGAGAGAGAGGAAGTGCAAAGGAACCCAGGATGGGTACACCCTTCCTGGGCAGCCCCAGGGGCCCACCTCCTCCAGCCACCCCCCACCTGTCTTCAGTTTCCACCCAGCCATTCAAACGAGGGTGGCCTGATTAGGTCACAGCTCACAGTCCAATCACCTCACCTCTGAGCACACCTGCATCAGTGGGAGCTTTCGGGGCACACCTCACATCCAAACCCTGGCAGCACACACAGAATCACATGCATGATGGTGACACACAGAATCACATGAGTGATGGTGACAGTCTGCTAAATAACATACATGCAGCAGCATCAGGAAGCAGGAAAATGTGAATGTTTAGTTTTGCAAAAAAAAAAGAAGGAGAGTTGTTATAAGCAAAACCACCCACGTCACAGAAGTTATGGTTCCAGTTGGGCATGGAGGAAGGATATTCTGATGATCAGAGATGCATGGAAATAACTCTAAAATGGAATTCTATCTAACCAGCACCTAAGCCAGTGGGAAGGCAATTCACCCGTTTGTTCCAAGCCTGAGACCCAAAGCAGGAGGAGGTCATGGTCTCTGACAACTAGAGGGTGGCAGGCAGCAAGGAGGAACTTGGCTTGGCAGGGATTTTGTGGAGGAAGCACAAGAGTCGCTGAGTCTGTTGGCAAAAGGCTTTAAGACCGTGATTCGATTCCATTTTTCTTTGGCAGCATTTTTTGAAAATTAGCTTTCCTAAAAGTGTAACACACCTATGCCACACAGCCCACCTCTTCCTACCATCTGTCCCAATAAATGACATGATCCCAGCAGGGGATAAAAAGTAAGGGTATGATTTACTCTCAAAATTTGAGAGATCATTTTATGAGAATGTTAACTAAATCTCATTGACTCAAATACTGTCTCTGAGAAGCAAAGATAATCACGACAGGACTCCAGGCTCTCTGCATGATGACATTTTTATACCCGTGATAGAGTCCTGCTAGGAGACTAACCATGGCCAGGGTGCAGACCTTCACTGAGGCTGTTTCTCTCCTCCTGATGTTTACATAAATCATGTTTGTTAAAGGAAAGTAAATGTAAAAGGCACCTCTCCTCTGAGTTGCCCACACTTCGAGTGCAGGCCACACTGGGAAAACATCCTTTGGCCTGCCCACACAGCAACTGGTTTTCAACAGACCCCTCAGTGTCCCCGCTGGAAGCTCTCAGCCTACTGGACACTCATGAGCTCACTCAAGCTCAGCTAGTGGAACATCCAAATAAATCATGAAGCAAAGCTCATAGCTTTAAAATCTTATAATCATACTAAAATCCATTACAAATGATGAAAAATTTAGCAAGATTTAATAAACTTGGCATATTGGGGTTCATTCAATTTTTCTAAGGCTAGTCACATAATTTGGGGCCCAAAAACTGTGTATAACAAAGTTGGCTGAAACTTATTTCAAGACCTCAATTAGGTCCTGGGGTGAAACTCCCACAAAGTCCATGTTCTCGTGATTTCACCTCCTGCTCCCCAGCTGCTACACCCCTGGGGGCCACGTAGGAGGGCTGTATGGGGTGGGTGTGTGGACGGCCCTCTCCTGTGCAATGTGGCTCTAAACCCAGAAGCTGACACTCTGCTCCCTAACACTGATCTACAACCCAATTAGGCCACACCAGGTACGGGCCTTCTGGTTGTTCTGGTACCAAGTCCTGAGGAGGTCCAAGGCAGAGGACCTCTGTGGCTCCTCTGGTGCATCAGAGCAAGTCACCGATCTGCAGTTTCTTCACCGGTATCAGATGCTTTTGAGACGTGCAGTTGACCATGGCCTATGACCTTCGCCATATAATACTCTCATTGTCTTGCATTAATTATGATGTGGAACCCTGAATATATTCTTCATTAAGTTAGTTTTATACAGGCTATATAAAAACAACAAACAAATAAAAAACGAGAGAAGAGTCTCGGCCTCTGAAGTCCACCCTGATGGGATCAGGCACAATACTCTTGTCTCTGAACCGACTTGGCTTTGCCAAGGGGACATCAGTGGTCTTCCTGGAGGGAGACCAGGTGCTCCTCCACTTCAAAGCTCCTAGGGTTCCATTCTACAGCGAGCAGTGACCCTGGTGCTGTGGGCCTTGGAGTCCACAGACCTGAGAGCCACGAGCACCCACACTGGAGGGAGGAGAAGGCTCACGGTCCAGCTCCACAAAGATGTGGAACTTGCCTAAGCCAGACAGGCACCCACCTGTCTCTTCAATTCACCTTGAAAGGTAAGTTGACTGAGTATGCGAGAGGGGCACTGCAGGCTCTCCAGGGTCCCCATCATCAGACCACCTCTGAGTGCCAGGAGGCAGACCAACTCTTCCAGCTCCCACCTGCAGCCCTATCAGCCAACAAAGCTTTGAAACAGGGATGAAGGTCAAGGCCACCCTTCTGAAAATGCCCCTCCTCTGTCCCTTCTGAGAATACACCTTGGGCTCGCTCCTGGTGTGTCCTGAATCGCAATTTTTACTCGAGGATAAACGTGTCCTTTGCTCATGGCATAGCTTGGTGGATTGGGCTATTGACTACACACAGCTCTTGGTTTCTGCTGCAGGTGAGGTCCTCGACCCGGCCTCTGGCATCAGCAACTGCTGTCAGTGGCACCTCAGCCCACCCCGGGGTCTGTGGGCACATGGCAATGCCCATGGTCCCACCGTGTATCTGTCACCCAGAGAGCCACTTTCTACCCTGGGACATGGGGAGAAAGAGTTAGAACCTGCCGCTAAGCCTGATTATTGCAGAAGACAGCACGGCTGAGGAAGAATTGCATTTTATTCTATTTTGCCCTTTTTATTCTTTAAAAAGTATTTTCCCTCTCACTCCTTCTTGACCACGCAAAAATTTTAGGAACAAGATAAGAATGAAGCAATGTTGAAGAAGTCAACAGACAAAAGATCTAGTTTTCCTAAAGCCCCATATCTTGAAATAGGCCTCCTGACCTACTAAGCAAAGCAGCGGTTTCCTCCATCTGCTGCCAAGCACCCTCCAGGTTTGCCTTCAGGTTTGACTCATTATGCAGCTATCAGGACCCTAAGGTTTAAAAGCTATTCTATGGTAAAGTCTTCCCAGAGGTGCTTTAAGAGTAGGGTTTTACTTGAAGTAGGCATTTCCCCCAGGCATGGAGGCCACAGGCATTTCCCCAGGCACAGAGGCAGCCGGCATTTCCCAGACATGGAGAAACTGACAACTCAGGGTTGAAACTTCTCTTCCCCTGGGAACATGAGCAGCTCCAAAGTCAATAGCAAATGTGGAAGACATGAAGGCATCACGTACTATTTGCTAAATTTCCACTGCGCCGTTCCCACTCATCTCCTGCCAAACCTGCAAATAGCTGACACGGTTCTTGTGATGACCGCAAGGCTAACTTTAGACCAGAAAGCTAAGCATCCTCAATTCTCATGTCACGTAAAGGTGTGATGGTGACAATGGCTACTCCATTTGTTTTATGCCACCATGTAGAAGATGAGCTTCACTTTGCAAAATTGCCCCTTGTAAAGTTTTTCTGTTTTATTCCTTTGCCCAGTGATTCAACTTCTAAGAAAACCCACTTTTAATGCTCGAAATGTTAAGAGTCAGTTATTCCAGGAAAAGGAGACAAAGAGGAAAAACATTTGTCCCCAGACCTCCTAATCAGTAATCTTTCATTTTTCAGAAACTGGAACACCTGGTGGTCTCCAAGTAACATGAAGTGTGGGCCAAGGACCTGCTAATACTGTTCTCTCATTAAAAGAAGAATAGCGCTTAACTTGCATGAAAATAATGTGTGTATTGAAGGATTGCAACCTGTGCAGGAGACGAAAGTCATCACTAATCACAGGAACCAGGAACCTTCTGATGGAAAAGCAGGGAAAACATCCCCTGGGTGACACACTATAGCGCGGCTGGATTCCCAGCTCAGCCAGCATACATCTTTCCTGTCCATCCACCTCCACCCTCCTCTCCTCCTCAGAAACCCTTCTGCACACCTGAATTCTTTTGAAGTGGTCATTAGGACAAAACTCTGGCCATCTTGGCATCAGCTGACTTGCAGTGGAACCCCATTCCCTCCCACCAGCTCTCCTCTCCACACACGGGCTGCTGTGTGGGCCAGAGCCCAGCCTTGACAAAAGCTGTCAGTTGCCCCAGGACTCAGAGGGAAGCTGTATGCCTCTGCCCACAGGGAATCAGGCTCCTGGGAGGAAACACGTCAGCAGCACCTACACCTCCACACCTTTCGGAGGCAGAGGCTCCTGGAACAAAGGACATGTAAGGCTGCACATGGAGGAAACGGGATGATGAGAAAAGACAAACCATGCACGTTTACGTTTTGAAGTGCTGGTTTGAGCTTCCAGTGGTTCACTGGGGCAGCACCACTCAGCGAGTGGCCCGCTCTCCTCCAGAGGGCGAGGGGGGCGTCTATGAAGGGTTTGTAGCAGCAGGACAGGAAACACTTCTGACTGGTCAGAGAAGCAGGTTACTAGTTGGCGGACAGTCTATTCCTGGCTAGTCTGTTATCCAAGAGGGCACTTAAAGTGCAGAGCCGCCCCAGCCCAGTGGCCTCCCAGGAGAACCACATTTCCTAAACTTGAGTCTGGACTCTGCCTCTTACTAGCTGTGTGGCCCGAGGATCATCCTGGGGAACATGACTGGAACAGCAGGCACAGCGTCCCATTGTGTCTTAGACACCCCATCTGAGGTTAGTCGGCTTTGGAAGTCGCCCCTGATGACATTACCCCTTCTCTTCCTTCCATTGTTGTGAATTTCAAAAAAAACTACCTTGGGACGACTGGTACACTGACTGCTGGAGCCAAATATTGCAGGAAGAGAAACAAGAGAAACACTGAGCCCAAGCCCCCTCATCACTAATCCTTCTTCAGGTTTTCAGAGCCCAGAGCAGATGACATTCTTCAGATAACATCCAAGTGTGAGCCAAGGACTTGCTAATCTTGCTTTCTAATTAAAAATAAAATGATGTTGAACTTGTAGGGGAATAAAATGCTTATCTAGAGAATTAGAGGGATTGGCCAGGCTCTGATGACCCCATTCAGCACACAGCCTCCTGCCCATCATTCCCTGCATCTTCTTTCCTCCCAGGAAAGCCCTTGGGTACCTGAGGCAGTCTTTGTTTGAGGGATGGCAGCCCCTCTTCTCTTCTCAGGGCTACCCTCAATACACTTGATTTACTTCCCACCCACTCGCGTCTCCCAAGTCGAGTGGTCAACAGATGGACATGGGTCTAGTAGCATCACTTCCTGCCTCGTGCAGGGGTTCTGAGGACCAAAGAGAGGGGTCCAGGTGTGGCAGTGAGTGTAGCTGCAGTGCCTGTGGTGTGTCAGGAAGGTAAAGGCTTCCACGGAGGCTGCAGACAGGTAGCTGAAGGAGGTTCTTTCAGCTTGGCCACCGGCTCTGGGCATGCTAGTTAGATGCCATCAGCATGCTCCCATCTCTTCTCTGTACACAGTTCAGTTTTTCCCAAGCCTTTCACGACATCATCCACAGTGATGGCTAGAAGCTATCAAAACAGTGTCTGATAAAAATTGATAAAGAAGGGCTGGGACTGTAGCCCAGTGGCAGAGCACCTGCCTTGCATGTGTGAGGCACTGGGTTCGATCCTTAGCACCACATAAAAACAAACAAATAAAATAAAGGCATGCTGTCTACCTACAACTACAAAAAATTTAAAAAATTGATAAAGAAAAATTCCGAGAAATCCTCAATTTCACTAGAAATGCTGGAAGGTGGAAGAGATGAGAGTTAGTTAGCTGCAAGTGGGACCAATGGAGAGTATTTATGTTGAAACCTCAATTTGAACCCCGTAATTGTCACCACCAGTGCCACTACACCCTGATTTAATATTTCATGACTATTAACTTCAACAAATCTAGGAGCGATGATAGCTTCTCCTCACGAGATACCCTCCTGTCAGGCCTCCTGCTTCACATGGACACCACCGGGGATGAAAATCAGTCAGGGCCAAGTTTTTTCCCCAGATGTTAAGACTGACCACCCAAGAAACACCAAGGCAAGCATAAAAAGCAAGTTGTATTTAAAGATAGAACAGAGATAAACTCCTCTGCAGAGAAAGGTGCCCCAGAGCTGGTATCCAAAGAAGTGGGGTGTCTTGCCCCTTTTATACATTTTAGAATCCCTTTATTCTCCTGCCCTCCTTCTCCCTTTATCTTGCCCCTCTCCTTTCCCCATCCTACTAAGTGACCAGTGGCCAGGAGATGAGGCGAAAGATAAGAAGGAAGCCCTCCAGGGGTGCCTCTCCTTGTCTGCCCAAATAGGGGAAGGGCTGCCCAGAAAGTGCTTCAGTAGCAACCTTTTGGGGGAATAGTTCCCTGTAGGCAGGTAAGCATTAGCAGGTGGAGGGGGAGGAGGGGGAGGAGGGGGGAAGGGCTCCAGAGGTGTTAGCCTTTCAATCCCCTAGAGGCAGTCTCCATCTTCCCAGACCCAATTCAGCCTCCATCTTCCCTTACCTACAGGAACTGCCTGTCCTTTGTTCTGTCTTAACATTACCCGCCCAGCTTGCCTACAGCCAATGTAGGTTCACTTCTTTCCTTCCTCAGACTTCATGCAAATGCTCTCAGCTCCATACTGGGGGACATTTCCCAATGACTGCTTCCCCCTGCTACTGGTAGACGTGGGAACCTGTCCCAGGACTCAGTCCTTTCTTTCTGGCTAGCATCTGTAATGGCTGGATAAATCCTTTGTTGTCAGAGGTCCCTTAGTCTCAAGAGCTTTCTTTGGTTTGACACAATTAAAGGCCTAATAACGTTACTGGATTCAAGTCCGTCTGCTCACCACTCAAAAGTCAATACTTGGGAGATGAGAATTGGTGAGGAGAAAATCAGATTTATTCAATAGCCAGTCCTGAGAAGATGGAGAGGCTATCATCCTCAAAGCTCCACCATAGGGAGCACACACGGCGCTTTTATAAAGTGGGAAATGGGGAGCAGGGGACAATGAGCAGGAAGGTGAACAGACTCCTCATTGACAAGGGCCTGTGTTTCTTTCTCTTCTGCTAGAATATCCTTGAGATAACAGTTGATTTCATCTCCTGGGCCAGTCTCTATAATTCTTCAGATAAACATATTTCCCTGCAAGCTAAACATCATTTCATGTTAAGCAACAGGATTAGCAAACTTTGGCCCATACTTTGATGATATCTGAAGAATACCATATGTTTCCCCCCACCCTGTAAATCTAGAGATAAATTACTGATTAGAAGGTTTATGATGTGTTTTTTTTTTTTTTAGTTCCTTTTCCCAGGAATAGCTAACCTTGCAGTTAATCATTAAGATACAAAAGGCATCTTTGCCTAGAGAATAGGGGAGATGGCAGAAGACAACAGGTTGAACCTGTCAGGTGGCCTCCATCAGAAGTGTCATCTACAGCTCAGCTAGTGGGAGACTAATCTCGCTCAGTGCATAACACTAGAATCAGTGATTTTTAAAGTCATCTCCAGGCAAGTGAAGCTGGAGGGTTTATTTACGGTTTCCTTTGGTCACAAAAATGCTTGGCAATAAGCTGATACATAAGACTGATATAAGGACTTTGACTGTAGTTTAAAAGGACACTAATGATCCCCCTCCAAAAAAAAATCCAAATTCTTCCTCTCTAGGTCCTACTCCCCGCATTGTAAACTGACCCAATATGGAGGCCATCCACCACAAACCACATATCCAGAGTGGACAACAGCAGATTCCCATGACAAAAGAGGTGTGAGAGCTAGAGGCCTCTTCTGAAATGTCTCTGCTAGGTGGAATGTTACAAGGAAAAGGGCACGAGTGTCAAGCCCCCTGTGGTAAATGTAGGAGCTTCACATGCTTAGGTACTTCAATAAGTTGTCCCCGAGGTGGACTGTTGTGAGTGAGACACATTCGGGCAGACCAAACATATTTGTGTCTTTCCAAATAGTCGGAATTTATTAAATAACAATAAATTCCCAGGCTCTACTGTGGGTGGAGGTGGGTCATTGAGTACTTATGGATCCCCTGCTAGTCACAAGCTGGGCAAACACAAGTTCAAACACAATCTTAATTACTAATACTTATAACACTCAAGTCACACATCACACTTTACACACACACATTATATATACACATAAATAATAGAGAGTTCTGTACATCTCTATCTCTATCTAGGCTGAGAAAGGGTTAAGCGGCCACAGAGGTCCAGGAGGCTGAACTGAGAGCAAAGGCAGAGAGCAGGTGTGACTCAGAGTCACTATAGGTGGTCAGATGAGAACTTGTTCAGGGGACAGAGCTGTCAAAGTGCAGGAAATTATTTTAGACCAGGGTCTGAACAGATGGCAGTTTCAGAGTATCAGCTTGGAGTGTCAGCCTGAGATGTCAGCTTGGAGTGGGCTGTGCATGGACATCATGGGCAGGAGAAGCTGAATTCTTCTGAACCCCAAGGACAGAGATTCAGGTGTTCCTCACGGTGGTAATTTTCCTGGGCAAGGCTGGTGATGAATGAGCAGTCGACAGGGTGGGAGTCTCAGGGTGCTCCTTTTGTGACGGGTCTCAGGTATGGGAGAGCTTCATTCAGTGGTCTGGGGTGTTCAATAAGCTCACGGGTCTGGTTTCTGCCATCTGAGTTCCGTACACTCAGGCATCCACGCGCTTCTGATTAACTCACTAAGTTCACAGATGGTCACATTTAAAGATGAATTTCTTTATCAGTTTGTGCCTTGAGGTTGTGCTAGGCAGATGGCGGTTGTTTACTTGTGCAAACAAGGTACAGAGCCATTCCACCTCAGACCTTAACTCAGGGTGGAGAGCTCATGGCACATGGCTCCACAAGTTGGAGCAGCTCGGGGAGGTCACAGCCTGGAACTGTGTCTAGCATCATGGAGCTGCTCAGCAGGGCACAGCCTGCTCTCCTCAGGAATTCCAGTATGTTCGGAAATCACTGTTCCCAATAAAAAGTTACAAAGTTGAGCTTTGTGAGCCCAGTGGAGTCAAAACTGCTAAACTATGAAATGCAGATGCAGGAGAGCTTTTCATTTCCTCTAATAGGAAATGCGAGGCTTTCTTTGATGTTTGAAATCCTGCCTTTGTACAGACGGTACTAGAAGTGTACTTTCCCACATCTAGACTGAAAGCAGAGCACAGGCACTATGGATAAAGCCAAGGGTGACTACTCAATTCTAAATCCTCAGATTAGTTGTGATTTCATAATCTCCTAGATAGAAGAGTTCTCCCTTAGCCTCAGCCCCAACTGCATCTCCCTTGACACCCTAATCTCAGGACCGGGGGGCCAGGCAGCTGCAGATGCTTTGCCTGGAAGGGTCACAAGTCATGATGCTACAAATCTAGCCACATAGAGCTTCTGCACAGGGGGCAAGGGCTGGAGAGTTTTAGCTGCTTCTGCCATTTGGATCCGAGGCGCCAGGGGCAGCCCACACTCACCCCATCCTTCCTCTCCTGCCTTCTGTAAACAGGTAGGACAGGTTTCACAGCCCGATTGTTGCTGAAAGCCTGGTCCTTGTCTCCAATGCAATCCAATAAGGAGAAAAAGGAAAAAGAAGTTTCATTGTTTTGCTAGCAAAGGAGAGGGACAGGGGACTCCTGTCCCAGAGGCTGCCCACGTTGTCCTCCCAACCTGGCCCCCAGCCCCAGACTCCATGCTCACATGCCCGCGGCCTACGGCACCTTCCCCTCACTGGTCTCTACCACAGAGCTGGGTATCCACACTGTTCTTCTCTGGTCTCCCCAGAAGGGAAGAGTGGCCACGACCCAGAGGTAAAGCGAGAGTCGTTCAGAGCTGCTGGGGAGCCACAGTGTGGGAGACTTGGTCCCTTCCCGCCTTTACCACTGTAGGTCGGCAGCTAAGTAGCCATGTGAGGCTGCCATGAGGACAAGGCCAGCACCAGGAAGAGGCAGAGGCAGGCAGTGACCTCGACACCTGCAGCTGCTGACCACCGGCTCCAATGATAAGAGAAAACCACAGAGCCCTCCCCTGGCCTAAGCCATTGTGAGTTGGGATTTTGTTTATTGCAGCTGAACATCATCTACATTATCAGTGACCTGCACCATGGTTACCAGTACTCATTTCTCTGAGATACAAGCTGCCTGGTTACTAGCACTGTACCCCACTCACCTCTGGGTCTCAGGAACCCCAGGGCAGGCCTGGTGGGCAGAAAGCCCAGAGGTGGGGGACGATGTCACTCCAGAGAACAGCACCGAGCAGCAGGCACCCTAGCTGAGGTCTCAGGAACACTGCGCCCTCCACACCAGGGAGCAGGTGTGAAGGCACCTGGATGGCACTGCCACAATGCCTGGTACTTACTATTCCAGCCGCACGTCCCCTCCTGCCCTTCTCACTGAGAATCACGCCATTAGGGCTTAAGTACCAAGGCCATCAACCTAATAGAACCGTTTAAATTGAATTACTTGCTTCTGCAATGATTGAATTGGATTTACCCTTAATCCAGAAGTCTCCAAAGCCACGTTGCATTCTGACTCACTGTGCCCAGATGCAGAATTCCCACTGTGTATGTTTGGAAGGAAACTGCTACCGTCTGGGTTTTCAAGGTCCCCAGAGCCCTCGTGTTAGAGGCTTAGTGCCTGGTGAGGCACTCTTGGGAAGTGGGGCTTTCAAGAGGTGGGGCCCAGTGGAGGGTCCGATCCTGGAGGGCGTGCCCTGGAGGGGTAGTGGGACCCTGCCCTTTCCTCTCTTCCCCTCCCATTAGTTCCTAGCCCCAAGGAGAGAGCTCCATCTCCACTCTCTGCAGGATGTGGCGCCTCATAGGCCCAAAGCAAGGGACCCAGTGACCATGCATTGAAACTCCCACAGCCTGAGCCAAAACAGACCTTTCCTGCTGGGCATAGTGATGCACACCTGTACTCCCAGAGGCTAGGGAGGCTGAGGCAGGAGGATGGCAAGTTCAAAGCCAGCCTCAGCGACTTAGGTCCTAAGCAACTTAGTGAGACCCTGTCCCAAAATTTAAAAAGTAAATAAATCAAAGGGGCTGGGGATGTGTCTCAATGGTTAAGTGCCACTAGTACCCAATATATAAATAAACCTTTCCTCCTCATAGGTTGTTTACTGCAGGTATTTTGTTACACTAACAAGAAGCTGATTAACAGAAATCAAAATATTTCTCCTTGAAAAATAAATTTCCTTGCACTGATGCTAATCAAATGCCAGGAAGCTCTCTGTCCTCTATTTAATCCCCAGAGATTCACAAGGACAAAAGGCCTTTCCACCTTCCTCTGTCCCCCCTGCCTGAGGACTGGGGGCAGGTCCTCCCTGTCAGCTGGAGATGGGGCCAGAGGCATCTGCCGGGACTGTACTTTCCCTCATTTTCCTGCCTCTGAAGCCTGGGACAGCTCTCCTTTGTCCTTCCACTTCCCTAAAGGCATTGTTCTTTTGTTGAAATACTGCCTAAGGCAGGCCCTAAGCCACAGCATGGAGTGACATTTCTGTTAGGGTGTGTGCTGTGCATTCAGTAAGCCTGCTAATTTTCTCTTGCTGATCTTTTTATTGTTGCAGGAATCTCTCTCAGCTGCAAACCCATGACTGTTGAGGAAAACTGTTTTTCTCCTCTTCAATTTAGCAACTCGGATGGGACTTTCTGAGATGTTCCACCTGCTCCAGGACCTACAGAAGGGATCCTGGGAAAGTAGCAGAAGCTGCCTCCATGCCACAGAGCCTTTGCTCAGGCAACCACCCTGCCTAGAACGGTCATCTTACCCACACACCTTGCTGGCATTCCCCCAACTTCAGGTCTTGATTCAAATGCCCTCAGCTCAGAGAGGCACACGGAGCACCTCCTGGCATAGGACATGCCCCGAATGGAGGCCTGTCTCCCTGCCCTGCTTCACCTTTCTGCAAGCAGTCACTCGATGTGATGTATTTTATATCCTCTTTACTTGTGTTGGTCAGTATCTTTCCTCCTTCTAGAATGAATGTTTCACAGTGAGAGCTTTAGTCCACACTGTGTCCTGCTGCTTCTCGGCAGCTGGAGACCGGCCTGACACACGGCAGGTGCCCCAGGGTGCGCTACGCAAGGACGTTGGCAGAGTGCATGAGCTCATCCACAACTCGTATGTAAAGCATCACACATCACGTAAAAACAGTCGTGGTCCTTGCTGGCTTAACCTTCTGCCTTTGTTCAACCACAAAGTACAAGCAGCAAAAACTGTCCTGGGGTAGACTTGGGGCTCCTGAGGACTAGGACGGCACCTGCTCTCCTTCCTCTCATGGCCCAGCAGACAGGCGCAGAGGGGACTCAGGTACCTGTGTGGCTTTTGGTTCACAGTCAACACAATTGTTAGCTGAGCCATGCTGGGGAGACACACCCTCAGCGATTCTCCCATCCAGGCAGGTTGTTCACCCTCAAAACATTTACACGGAAATGACTATACGTTTTCCATTCACAAACTGATAATTGCTATTAACAAAATATTAAAATAGCTCCTAAAAAGGAAGGAAATATGGGTACTCACCTACTTTAGCTATGATGAGAACTCCATTTTAAAAAGCTGGCCTAAACAACGGGCAGTTTGCACCAGAGAATGACTCAAAGTTCAACATTCTTTCTTCTTTTGGACTTGGGCCAAGGGTAGAAGCCTTGTGCACAGTCAGGCTGATAACATATCCATTGAGCTTTGGAGAGAAGCAGTCACGTGTGTGTGGCAGAGTGTTCTGTCTGGGCAGAACGGCCAAACCAGGCCCTGTGCCTCCACGGGCAGCGGGCAGACAGGTCTCCGCATCTGCCTCCTCTCAGGAGATCAGTGGGTTCCCTGGGCTCCTCCTTACGAGCGCCCAGAGAGTGCAGCCCCTGGTCCTTTGTGACAGACACTTCCCCGGTGAGCATTTAACCAAGCAGAGTGGCCGACTGCTCCAGTGGGCGCAGTCGCCCCACAAGCCTGCTTCTCCTTCACACTGCCATTGTTCTCTGGCACTCTGTCACTATGAGAAACCCAGAGGTGACCAACTTACCAAGAACGAAGGTTTACTTTGGCTCACAGCTTTGGAGCTTTCAGTCCATGGCGAGCTGGCCTTGTTGGTTTTGGGCCAGTGCCAGCACAAGGCAGGGCAAGCTGCCTTCCTTGTGCCCATGGAGCAAAGGCTGGGCCTCAGGAGGTCTGCAGGCAGGTCATGGGCCCCCCTCCTAAGGCTCCAGACCCTCTCAGTAGCACCAAGCTGGGCACCAGGGCTTGCACACACAGGCTCTGGGGCACTCCAGACCCAACTGCAGCAGCCACCAAACTTGCGACTCCAAGTGCCCAGCCTGGGAGCACAGGGGTGGAGTCCCAATCCTGCCACTTCCAATGCCTCCCATTAGAACAGACATGCCGCTTGGAAAACAGGATGATGAGGGTCTGCCAGCCATGATTGCAGTCACAATCAGAGGAGGCAATGTGAGCGAGAGCCATTGGGCACCCGGAAGTCTGACGGGGCAGGTCCATTCCTGTTCACTGCCACTACCAAGCACCTGCCTCCACGGTTGCTCACAGCCAGGTGATGATAAATGAGTCACTGGAAAGACGGCCTCCCCAAGGACCCGGAACAGCCTCAGCTCCCCTCCTCACGCTAAAGGAGGAAGTGGTTCCCACCTGGCACTGACCGTGGGCCAGCACAGGGCTTCCTATCCAGTCAGGGCTCTGCATGGCCTCCATTAATAGCCCAGCCTGGAGAACAACAGAGCTGTCTCCAAGCACCTGGACAAGACGGAACCACCAAGACTCCCCCGGTCCTCAGACTGTCTTTGAACCCAACACTTCCAGGGGATTAGCCTAGATGTCAGACAAACCAGCAACACGGTTCTCTTTCTCAACAGAACATCCTACTTGACAGTAGGGCTGCAGATTCCATCTTACAAAGTTGGCCACTCGCAGAGATTCATAAGGCCAATATTCTTAGATTTGACAATAGTTCTTGAATCCCTCAGAAAAACAGGCATTTTTATTGGGCTACCAACGTTTCCCAACAATGTTACGTTAACCGGGCTTCTGCTGAGGTGCTGACCTCATGGAAATGCCCCAGGAAGAACTTACCGCCGCACTCAGAGGCAAAGTTCTCCAACAGTCACCACTATGAATACATAGGTTTTTAGACTTTGTCGCACACCTATCAGAATGAGGCATGTGTCAAGTTCCTCTAACATAGGACTAGGTTTCTTAGGGTCACAGAAGAGAGCAGGATTGCCTATAACCTCCTTTCCACCCATGGGTCATCTGCGTGTGTGTGCAGTCCCTCTCCAGCATCCACACAGTGTGGCTGATTGATTGATCATGACACGAGGAATCACGCCCAAGGTAGCCAAGGAGGGAGTCCTGGCAGTCTGGCCTCTAAAAGGCCAAGGGGGGTGTCCTGGCGCAGAGTGACAGGCAGATGCGGGCTCTGAGGGTGGGGAGGACGCTCTACCAACCACGTCAGTACATGGAACCATGGCGTACAGGATGGGAAGCGCCCAAGACAAAGCTCCAAGGACTGCATCACAGATACCTGATGAGAAAGGAAAACAGAGAGAGCACAGCTGCAGGCCAGGCTCGGGAAAGGAGGCACGGACCCCACCATGACGCACCAGAGTGCCAATCCTCAAGAGCCAGTGAGCCCCCATCCCAGGAAGGAAGAGCAGCCATGGCCAGGGAGGGGCCTGCAGCCGTGGTCAGCAAGGGGCAGTGATTCCTGGAGTCATTAGCCAGATTCCTTTTGAATTCTGAGCAGCAGGCAGGACGTTCCCCACAGGAGAACCAGCAGCAGTGTCCACGCTGGACCTCAACAGTGACCACCAGCTGATAAAAACCGAGTGAATGAAAGCCAGGGCTACTGGGGTAACCAAACAAGGACCCCAAGGTCTCTCATCCATTAATTAACGTGGTCTCCCACCTGACCAAACTCACTCATAACATATTCTCACTGGTATCATCAAGCAATTCGGTTGTTTGTACTTCATAACTTATTAGCTTCAAATTAGAGTCAATATCTTTAGAGGAAAAAAAGAAAATAGGACAACTGTATCTGTGTAAAAGTGAACTCATACAGGACACATCAGAGAGATCGTGAGGTCGGGCAGCAGCTCTCTGGGTACAGCAAGAGTCCCAGAGCTGGCGGACAGAGCACACATTCACCCGCACTAGGAAGCTCTGGGGCCAGCTGCCTTCTGCCCACTGAGAGGACACAAAGCCCGAAGCAGGGCTTCACCAACTAGCATAGCAGCACAGGAGAGGCAGAGCCCAGCAGGTGCACCTGGTCAGGCATCGTGGGTGGACACGTCTGGTTCCCACTGCAGCTGGGCTGAGCTGTGAGACCTCCATTGGAATTAGTAAGGTTCTGGCCTTGGCCTGGGCCACAGGGGACCAAAGTAGAAGACAGCCTCATTCCTGAAGTTTCTGGCTGACATACGTCCCCCTACCTCTGCATTTAATGGGAAATGGAGAATCACCTACCAGGGAAAAGCAGACCTGGTGTTATCTGGGGGCCATACAGGACAAGCCTGAGGACCAGGGGTGGTGGACGTGTTTCTTTGAGAGCACAGGTTGAGCCCAGCCCAGCCTCATGTCCAGATGAGGACAGAAGGGGAGGTAGGAAAAGCTCAAAATCAAACAAATTCTCTGACTGGGTGTCCTGGTACATGTGACCTTCCCAGACACACAGAAGAGGGCAGAGCAGGAAGGCCGACTCTACAGCACTGGAGATGGAGGGCACCGTGGCTTTCCAACCTCCCTCTCCCCAAGCAGGGAGAGCCCTGCTGCGCTCCTGCCCAGGACCAGCACCTTCCCGAGCAGGGCTCCCATTCTTCCCTCCACAGCTGCGCAGACCTCACCCCTTCAGCAAGGGGCGCCTCCCACGGGAAACCCTCATGTTCTCAGTGCCCTGCATGAGGCAGCAAGGGGAGCGCTGAGCATCAGCTGAGAGAGTGCCATACAGGCAGGGCAGGCGGTGACTGGGCATGGTGCTCAGGGACAGAGGCCGGGCCTGGACCTTCCCTTTCCAGGAGAGCAGAACTAGGGTGCAAGCCAGCGTGACACCGTCATAGGGACAACTGCAGCCTACTCTAGTTTAGGTAAGTCTTCTGGAAATGCCGCCACTCCACCTCTTGTGAGCTGTACCGAGGGTCTATAGTGCTCTGACTGCTCAGAGGGCACATGTGCAAAAAGACCATGTCACAAAGTCAGACACGCAGCATGTGAGTGTGTCCGACGCTGACGCTCCTGGAGAGTCCCCAGAGCTCCCAGGCAGCTCTTGAAGAAATTCAAGTCTCGTCAGCTTCACTCTGCCCTGCAAACATGTCCCCACACCAGTACCTCTCAGACCTTGGTGCACGGGCAGCCCGTACACAAGCAAGTTCAACAGGGCACTCGTTCACTGAGGTCATACCTCTCAAATAAAGTAGCAAGAAGAAAAGGAGACTTTACAAATGTGATCATGGGGCCAGTTTTTAAAACGTTTCACCCCCAATGAGGAAAAAGACAAAGACTGTAAGTGTAAAGACACATCCTGAGCAGTGCCTTTTCCTCGATTGTACAGCACCTTTGTTGAACAAGACCCACGGGGTCCCGTGTCTCCAGCCAAGGTGACGCTAGGCATCCTGGCTCTCAGTCCCGCACACTGCGAAACCATCTTGGGCAATCACAAAGTGCAAGGTCTGTGTTCAGAGCACTGTGCTGCTTCTACAGACGGGAGAAAAAGAACGCTCAATTAAGTCACATCTCAGCTACCAAGTTAGGGGGCTGAGCTGAGGTCTTACTGTTAGTTGAGGTTTCACTGTGACAAAAATAAATTACTTACAGCCAAGAAACAGTTGGCTGGCAATATGGCTCCCTCAGGCCCCACCCATAGCCCTTTATCACCCGATCAGCCCCTCATCACCCACGAGCCCCTCTGCACGCGCAAGCCCCTCTTCACCCCATGGCTGGATTGTGGGGTTTTCTGGTAGTGACCCACTCCCTACACAACCTCCTTATAGGTGCCCCAGAAGACCCAGAGACTGGGGTCTGGCCCACGGCCGGGCGTGGGAAGGTGAGGGAACACTGCAGGGCAAAGGCCTTGAGAGACGCTCTACTGCCGCCCACACCACTGGCCGTGAAACCCCTGTCCACTGTGTCCTGGGCCTACACTGCAGGTCCCCTTGAGGTCCACCAAGGGCTCTGGCGGGCAGTCTGCTCACAGCTCCTCCATTCCCACAACCCTGTCCTCACCTCCTCCAGGTCCTTCAGCCAGGTAGAGCTGTTGTTGGTGCAAGCCCCTCAAGTCCGAATGACTGCAGGAGCCTGGCGTTGAGGGGACCCAGTCCAGGCCACGTGTCACAGTGCAGCCGGGGAAGCCCCTATGGCGCCAACTCTGATGCACACCTCGCCTCCACCAACACTGTCCTGGCCACTGCCTGCCCTGGTGGCTCTTGAGACGGGCACCCTCACTCTCTCCTCAGACGAGCCCATTTCCACTGTGGGAATTTGTGCCAAGTGATGCCCCTGTGCTCACTTGCCTCTGCCCGCCTCTCCACCCCACCCAAACTCAGCCTTATTGCTGGTCCCCTCAGTCTGCCTCCTCCGTGAAGCCTCCCCGAGCACTACAGCTCACACCTCCTGCCTCCAAGTCCTGCTGAGGCTGCCAGGGACCTACACAATTCCACACAGAGGCCCAGGCACCCCCACAGCTGTCCAAGAGTGCCCTGCTTCACCTGGTCCCTGGCCAGGGGTGAGCTGTCCTAGGCCCAGGGTCACCCTGCACAGCATTTTCTTCTGTAGCCTCACCTGTTGGAAAGAGCAGGGCCGACCTCGGGATGCTCTCCCAAGACCCAGGATCAGGAACGCTCAAGCTGGACAAGGATCTGACCCGGCCCCGCCTGGTCCAGATGCTGCCGATGGGCTTGGGTTGAGGATGACTTGCCCGAGAGAGCTGGCCCAGGTCCAGCTCAGTGCTCCATACTTGCGGTCCCTCACTTGGCCTGCAGGACACTCAGTACAGCCGAACTATACATTTTCCCTAAAAGCAACCCACGAATCTCACTTCAGGACACCAGGCTGGACTTCTGAGAGTGTCCCTTCAGGGAGACTCACTGACTTCACTCTGCCTCCCCGGAGTGACTGACAGCAAGGACAGGCCAGGTGGCAGAGGAAACTCCACAGAGTCCACCTGCACTGGGTCAGGGGACAGCCTGGGCACAAGGAGAGACAGGCCACACAAACCCACCACAAAACCTAGTTTCAAATGAAGCATAAGAGGAAACCACATGGGCAGGTGCAAACAGGATCCCTGGGCTCCCCAGGCCACCCTCATCAGAGCAGGTATTCAATCAGAGTGCCCGGGGTGGGGGGTGGGGAACCTTGGCGTCAGCTCACCTCCTGTGAGCTACGACCAGGAAGTTGCTTTTGCTGTGTGTGGGTTTTTTTTTTTTTAATTTTAGTGATTTTCTTTCCTCTAGCTCTGTGTGCAGCACCAGGAGTGAGTGGGCTGGCGTGGTGGCGTGGTGGCAGGCTGCTCACCTACCCACAGCTCCTCCCCTGCTGCTGGGGACCACATCCGCCCATGCCCAGGGCAGGCACCTCGGGAGCCTCCTGTGGGCGGGAGACAGGCTCTTGTGGGAAGGCACCAGTAGAGCTCTGGGCGGCAGGTGGGAGGTGAGGGGGCCCTCAGCCACTCAGAATACCACAGGAGCCATCTGACTCCGACACCCAAAAGGAGGCAGGCTGGAGCAGCCTCTCCAGCTTCTTTAATTAACTTAAGCCACCTAACCCTGGTCTCTAAATAATTGAGTGCCTTGGTGACCAGTGTTCAAGCACTTGACAAATTGCACTGGCAAGAATGCTTGAACCTTCTAATTCTAGCTCAAAGCCTTTCACTTTCCCTCTCCTTGGTTCGTCACAAGCTGAGGCTGCATCTAGAACAAAGTATTTGAGAAAAAAAAAAGAGGGTGCTCAGATCATCAGATCATCAGGGATGGGAGGGAGCCGCGTCTGCAAACCTTCAAGTTAAGCAGCACAAGGAGACAGGAACAGTGGCAGGCACTCTCCCTGGAGACACAAGATGACCTCCCACCAGTGACAGAATCTGAAACCGAAAATGTGCTTGTCTGGAGCGGACACCCTCCCTCACCGTCCCCCACGGCACCTCTTGTGAAAAAGAGATTTATGTTTGCCTTATTGACTTCCTAAAAACAGAAACCATGTAAGTTCTTTCCATGTGACTTTATTTAATATCAGCTACTCCTAAAAAGTGTCCTGGAGGGCTGGGATGTAGCTCAGTAGCAAAGTGTTTGCCTCACATTCACAAAGCCCTGGGTATGATCCCCAGTTCCAAAAAAAAACCACTAAAAAAAATAAGATAAAGAAATGTGCTGGAGATATCTACTGTCATCCTTTGCACACTCTATAATGTATATTTTATACTGAATCCCTGCATGAACATTGAATATTCCACTGGTAAACTTATAAAATATGAAGCAAATACTCACGCTCTTTGTTGTTTCAGCTTCGTACAAAGCCTTATGTCATACTACATTAGAAATTAATAGCACCATTTAGCTACTCTTCCTTAGCATACAAGTTGAAGTATTTAACAGTATCATAAATGTTTCCAACCCAGGAAAGTAGCCCAGAGACCTCAAGTCCTGCACCTGAAATCCTTCTTCACCATTTACCCATCATCCCCCCAAGGCCTTCAGAGTCTGCGCACTGACAACTGAGACATGTGACCTACTGCGAGCCCACAGCACACTGTTCAGCAGAAGTCACTGTCACCGTCCAAGCGTGGCCCTCACAACACCCCTCTGAGCTGCGTGTGCCCCCACACAACCCGGGCCCACCCCAGTGGGACGGAGTCCAACAGGCCCAGGATGAGCACCAGACTCTTCTACTGCCAGGGCACCTGTGGAGAGCACTCTGCCTGCGGCGTCATTCTTGATTAGACTCCTGCTGACAGCTCACACCCACTCCATCCGCCCACCCTGCAGGTTCTGCCATCAGCTGGCTCCCACGTCCCAGGCTCATCCGGGTTCCTGTGTTCCTCTGTTTGTCCCTCCTACACCTGCCAGGGCCCACCTGTTAGAGCAACTGGCTGGATCCCCTCGTCCCTCAGACCTGCTGTTGCTTCCCGCCTCGTTCTGGAAAGCCACCTGCGTTCCAAGGCCTGGGATGTTGACACCCTGCCCTGCACCGCCTCTTGGCGCTCTTGCTCAGCCCCTGGTGGTGATGGCTTTCTGGTTGGGCTGTCCAGTCAAGCCTTTGTCCTCACGCACAGCTCCCTAGACAACTGTACCAAGCATGTCCCTCCTTCCCTCTTCTCACCTGCCTTCTCCTCAGTAGACGGGGGCATGGCCACAGAGGCCATGTAGACCACTGGGGTCATCACAAGCTGCAATGCCAGTGCCCACCCCTGCCCCAAGCACACTCTCCCTGGCTCCCATCCCCAGGGCTAACTTACTGTACCAGCCACAGGCTCTCTCCTTGGCAGCATCTCCCTCCCACCAGAAGCCCCTCCCAGGAGAGCAAGCACCATTCCTCTCATTCACTGCGATATAACCCAGGGCCCAGCTCAGTGCCTGGGGAGCCCACATGCTCCTTAGATGTGCAGGAGGGAAGAGGGCCTCTGCCCCGAAGACCCTGGAGGGTCTCCCATGCTGGACACAGCTATGAGGCCTTCACATACCACAGGTGAATACTTCAGTCATCTCAGCAATTTGGGCCTATTTCCTCAGCAAGGCAATGACGTTACAGATGAACAACTCCTTTAGAGCCTTCTTCATGTTACAAGACAATCTCAGATGAGGGAAGAAATGTCCTCAGAAGGCGGGTTACTTCCACACAGGGTGGCATTCAAGAAGTGAGGGGACCAGCAGGCAGAAGACTGAGTGCTTGGGAGAAAGGGCAAATAGAACTGGGAAGGGGCCTGGGGAAGGCCCTGGGCAGGGTCCTGCACCCCTAGTGCAGCAGGCCCCGCCCGTGGGCAGCTCTTCCTGGAGATGGCCTCTCCTGCCTCCCTGCTCCACTGGCAAGTGGACTACAGACCAACAACGGAACCAGGCCAGAATAAACCTCAAGAAACCTCAACAAAGTGAGCAGAAAGGGGACAGAGGCCTCAACTTGAGTAAACTGCTCGGCTGAGACTGAAGAGAGGGGTCTGCGGCTCCCAAGTGGTATTTGCATCTTTCACATTGTCCATCTTCACAGCCACAGCTGTCATGAGTGTCTGCAGCCACTTTGGTCATCCCAGACGACTTGCCCCTCTGCCCTCTGCAGCCCTTCAGCTGCATCCAATCCCTTCTGTGAGGACCCCCTCCCTCCCCATGACTAAGCAAAAGTTGGGGGTGGGCAGCCGCATTGCACGTGCGCAGTCCATTGTGTGAGCCTTTTTGTCTCCAGAAGCAGCCTCCCTTCCCGTCAGAGCAGCGTGTGTGCTGCTTTCTGTTGTACACTGCAACCTAGGTCCTAAGGAGGCCTCTGTTGGAGGCTGTATTTTGCCTATTCTTGATTTCCACCTTGATTGGTTTCTCAGAGCAGGCTGAGCTGGCTGCACTGAGCTGGGAACTC